>NC_143583.1:177906144-178237610 GCF_048544385.1 Mastigoproctus giganteus | reverse complement strand
AAAATTGAGAAAGGAGTTCGACAAGGAGACACAATATCTCTGAAGCTGTTTACTGCTGCCCTTGAGGAAGCTTTCAGAAGATTAGACTGGTTGCAGAAAGGAGTCAATGTGAACGGAAAGTACCTAAACCATTTACGATTTGCAGATGACATTGTGGTCATAAGTCACAATCCCAAAGAATTAGAGGAAAATCTTAATCAGTTATGCATAGCTAGTAAGGATTTTGGAGTAAAGATGAATATGGCTAAAACAAAAGTAATGATGAACAAGTATGCCACAGAAAGGGTAATAATGATTGATGGAGCAGTAATTGAAAAGGTGGAGTCATATGCTTATCTGGGACAAGTTATTAGCTGTAATAATGATAAATGGCTGGAAGTCAAGAGAAAAATAAATTTTGGATGGATAGCATTCAGGAAATATAGTCACATACTGAAGAGCAATATCCCAGTTCGTCTGAAACGTAAAATAATGAACCAATGTATACTCCCCACCATGACTTATGGAAGTGAAACTTGGGCACTCACCAAAAGAATGGAAGAGAAGCTGAGAACCACACAGCGAAGAATGGAACGAATCATATTGGGAATCAGACTGTTAGATAAGAAGAGAAACACATGGATTAGGCAGCAAACTCAAGTAAAGGACATTCTTATCAAAACTAAAGAACTAAAATGGTCTTGGGCAGGACACATAGCTCAAAGACATGATGACAGATGGACTAAGAAAATAACAGAATGGTATCCAAGAGGAGCTAGAAGAAAACCTGGAAGAGAAAGGCGAAGATGGATAGATGAAATTCATGAGTTTGTGGGTAGTAAATGGATGGCCAGTGCTCAAAACAGAAGGAACTGGAAAGTTGCTGGAGAGGCCTTCATCCTGCAGTGGATTGAAAATGGCTGATGATGAAGCCTTAGGCTTCCTAGCACCATATTGGGCATTACTAATACTAATAAATATATATGCTATGCTAGTTTATGCATTTATAACATTTGTGATTTGGATTGAAAAATAGTATTGTGCTGTACTTAATATAACCAGTTTAATAAAATATTTTTGGTTCTTTAGGTGAAATAACTCAGATAATTGGGGTGCAGAGTATCTGGCTCCTGGAGAAGAAGAACCTAACCCTTAATTTATAATTTTTTTCCTATAGAAAAATAGGTTTCATATGATGTTTTGTCATATGTCTGAAGCATAATGGAGGAATACTGTGTGGGATAAGCAAAGACTGCCTGTATTATTTTTATAAAGACAAAATGCATTATGAATAAGCTAAGAAATAAATTTAGTATACAAACAAAAAGTAACAAAAAAAATCTGAGAATGAAAAATCAGATAAAATATATCAAAAACTAATATTTAGTACTAATACCTATTCAAGTATTTACCTGATCAAAGCAGATACTGCAGTAATTTGCAGCACAGCTATCACATCGCCATAATGCAGCCAACTTATTGCACTCATCACACATAACTACAACAGAAAAAAACTAATAAGCATTCTATTTGAAAATCAGATCAGATAAAAATGAAATAAGAATTAATAAGTGATAAGGAAATTTTTCAGTGATGTAAATTCCTATGAATGTTAAAATGTAACTGTTTACTGAAAGTTTTTGTATTTATAATACTGTATCATTGAAATATGGAATATTTTAAAGTTTGACAAAAACTAATTTGATTATGGGAGAACTATTACCTGCAGAGGAATGTGATTTTTACAATAATTTTTTAAATAGATTTTTTATAGAATTAAAATTTTATATTTATTTCCAGCAAGAAACACAAAATGCTAATATTTTTTAATTTCTTTCTCTGAAGTACACACCACCTTTCTATTAAAACAGGCACTATCTTTATGCCTATTTATTTGAAAATGTCTGGTTACGTCCCATTTCCAAACAACTGAAATAGAAAAATAGCATCTCAATAGAGTATACAAAGCAAATATATTACCACTTTCATATTTTACAACATTAAAATATGACAGAGGTGTTTAAAGCTTTGAATGGATTGCATAAGCTAAATATTGATGGCATTCTCAGACAATACATAAAGGTGGCATAAATTTAAATTGAGAAAGGATGGCTGCAGGATAGATGTATGTGGTAATTTCCTTTCAGCCAGCAGGTTAATGACTGTTTTAAATGTTTTAAGGAAGAATTAGACAAATTATTAGAGTGGATGGACACGTCATGTGGGATTTTTTTTTTTGCTGATCGTTATATAATTCCTTGCATCATGTCACTAGTAAATATTAAATACTCATTTGCTGAGAGATAATTGTTTGTCCCTGAAACAGTTCTCTCAAAGCAAGAGAATTTTTTTAGAAAATCATAAACCTTGGGGTTATCATGTAACAAAAGAGGTTAAATGCTAAACTTTTCTAATAGTTGAGAAGAAACCAGTCACTGTTCCAATATTTAAACAGTAACCAAAATCCTAAGTTATTTTCTATGATCATTAACAAAGCAATAAATGACAACAGATACAGAGAGATATTCCCTGAAGTTTTTAGTAATTTTCGAATTCCCCAGTCTTCCAGGAGTGTAAATCCTCATTTTCATATCATAATTTTAAAAATAAATACAGATATGTTATTATTTGTAGCAAATGTCAACAATTTGAAAATATTTTTAAAAAGAAGCTAAAAGCTAAATTAATAGAAGTACCTCCATTATCTTCCTTTTCTTCTTTCTTGTTTGCAGCCGGTATAAATTTCACCTTAAGTCTATCACAAAGAAAAAAAAAAAAGTACTAAAGTAATGTCTATATAAAACATGTGAAAGTTAACTTCAAAAGGAATGTAGATTACTTAGAAGCAAATTTAACATCAAGTTCTGTGACTCTAAATATATCAGTTTAACTCTGATAGCAGTTGCCTTTCTAGGAAAAAAGGCTTATGTAAACCATCCATGCAATGATGGAATCTAGTCCTCTGAAGAAGCATGTATATTACTTTGTTATGAAAGTACCACAATGACACGTACAATTTATGTCCTGCCCTCCAACACACACACACACACACACACACACACAGGTAAGGCATGTCTTGCTAAAGTCAATTGTCCATTAAATTTGAAAGATATACATGAATATCAAATTTACTGGATTATGAAAAAGCTCTGTACTATAAAATAAGTTACCTTAAATGTACACAGTTACTTTTCAGGCACATTAGCAAATAGTACAAATAGCACATTAGCAAATAGTACAAATAACAAATCCAGGATTTGTAACAAAATAAATCAATCCATCTATATGGAAATTTGTTATTACAAAGTTTCCTAAAATATTCTAAGCAAGCACTGGAATTTTGAAATGGATCCTGTTCCAAATTCATAGTAATATTTTCATGGAGGAAATGGGGCAGGGAATGCTATGAAATCAGAATTGAACTTGGAACAATCCCAGGGACCAACAAAATATGCATTAAAAGTTTAGCAGCAATCCACTTTTTTTTTCCCTTGCCAATTAATAAGAAAAACTTTCATTTATGCCAATTTTTTGTAGGTGGAGGGGCGAAACAAGGACTGAGAAATCATAACTGACCAGAGATTTTCTGGAGACCAACAGAAAACAGGTTAAAAATTTGGCATAGATCTAACCTTCCATTCTAGAGTAATATGCAAAAATATTTCATTTATAACAAAATGTTCAGCTATGTGAGCAAACAGAAGAGTTGATTGTAAATCGTGTATTTTATAAGCAACATTTCACAGTTAAGAGCTTCACAGGTATAATGAGCAAATATTTAAGCCATTACAATGAGCAGTGGCTAAACTGGCATATGAGGACTAATCGGAATTGAATACTGCTTTGCCCGTTTATGACATTCCCCCTTATCGCTTTCCATTTATGTATAATTCTTTAAACAATTCTCAGAATCTTTTTAGTACAGTATGCTACCACAAAGAGCATAGTTCTCTTTCCAGTGGTATAGTGGAAATCCCAGAACACCCCCCGTGTGCTGGAGTGCTGAAGGCCTACAGAGAGAAGGGGGTGATGTGCAGGATAATTTCACTACACACTACCTCGTTTGAATAAAGCACGACCCACGGTGTAGGTGCATGTCCGCATTTAGCTTTTTGTTTTCTTTTCCCAATGTCTTAATCTTCTTTTGTACTCTATCTCTTCTTTATCGTTATGGATTTCTCAGAAGACCTAGGGAGAGAAATTACCCAGCAAATTAACCAATGAAAATTTTCTTATCAGTATGAGACATTCAGCTTTCATATTCAGTTGAAATGAAGAATTCAGTGCAATTTCAAATCTTTTGTATGAACATGTTTTTCTATGGTTCTGAAACATGGATACTGACACAAAGAGACATTAATAGAATACAAGCTGCAGAAATGAAATTTTTAAGATATGTTAAAGGATGTACAAAATTAGATAAAATACCAAACGTAAATATTAGAAAGGAATTAAAGATTTACTCAATTAATGAAAAATTTATAGAATATAGACAAAGAATGGAAGATAGATTCCCTAAATTAGCTTACACATATAGAGCAAAAGGAAAAAGAGACAGAAGAAGACCAATGGGCAGAACTCTTCAAGATCGGAACAGGCAGATTGCCTAATCCGTGAAGGAAGATAAGATAAGGTAGTGAAAGAAAATAGTTGATAACGGTAGTAAAAGAAATAGAACAATCATCAGAGACAGCAAAAATGCATTTTCCTCTACATGACGCCTAAAATATAATTAAAAGTAAATTTAAAATAAAAACTAATGCCATTAAGCATGGCAAAACTGTAGACAAAAATAATTAAATCAACAGGGAAGGTAACAAGACTAAAAAATTGCAGTTGAAACTCTCCAGAATAATTTAAAAAATCAAGTAATAATCATAAAAATCAATTAAATTTTAGTGCCAATTACATAAAAATTTAACAGCAACCTCTAGGGTACCAGGTCCAAATAACGTGAAATATCACAAATAGAGTCGTAAACTAATTACAATAAAATAAAACCAAATTAACAAAAATAGATCGACCATTATGCCCTATCGGCAGAGGACCACAAGGCCAATATTGGTCAGGGAATCGCTGCATTTCAATTGTTAGACAAATTGCAGCAACGGCGAACTGCTCGAAGGATCAGTCCATCATCTGATCCCCGGATCAAACCGCAAATGCAGAAGATTTGAATAACAGTGGTTCTTATGCAGCGAAAAATGAAAATATAGAACAGACTAGCACTCCAGAGCAAAGCCACACCACAAATGTAAGTTAACCAGATTATAGAGACAGATAAAGAACCATAGATGGCAGTATGGGCGCAGCGTTAGCAAATCAAACCTACTACTACCATGTGATATACATATATTTGAATAATGAAATATACTTGAAAAAAGGCTGTGAAAGAAAATAGTTCAAAGCGATAGCAAAATAAATTAAAAGAAACAGGGCAATGATCAGAGGCAGTAAAATACATTTTCCTCTACAAGATGCCTAAAATATAACTAAAAGTACATTTAAAATAAAAACTAATGCCAGTAGCATGGCAAAACTGTAGACCGAAAATAATAAATTAAACAAAATAATTAAATCAACACGGAAGGTAACAAGACTAAATTTTTTAGTCTTGTTACTTGCCCTGTTGATTTAATTAGTTATATATATATATATATATATATATATATATATATATATAGATATATATATCTCCAATTTTTAAATAAAATAAAATAAAACATAAGCCAGTAGTATGGCAAAACTGTAGAGCGAAAATTAACATAAAATAACCCAAATCAACAAACGAACGAAAAGAAAGAATAGATATAAATAGTAGCCCAGAAACCCTTGTATAATTTCGAACTTTAAATCCAATTAACAAAAACTATACAAAATTTAGGATAATGCCAATTACATATTAATTTAGCGGTACCCCCCCCCCCGAGAGGTACCAGTTCCAAAAGACGTGAAATATCACCAAAAGAGGGTTAAAGGACCTACCAAACGATAACAAAATCAAAATAAATTAAAATAAAATAGACTGACCATCATGCCCCATATCGACAGAGGACCACGAGGCCAATAATGGTCATGGAATTGCTGCATTTCAATCGCTATACAAATCGTCGCCATGGTGAAAAGATCGAAGTACTAATTCACCCTCCCTCCTCCGATCGATCCACCAATGCAGAGGATTTGCACGGTGGTGGTCCTTATGCAGCGAAAAATAAAATATAGAACAGACAGCACTCTAGAACAGAGCCACACCACTGACATACTGTAAGCTGAATCAGCTTATATAGAAGAAAATAGGAAAATAGATGGCGACACAGGTGTTGCTAAATTAGCATATCGACCCATTACTACTGAATTATATTAAATGTTGACGAAAGTTAAATTATAATAAAATAAATAAATAATTAAATATTCATTGATCGGAGGAGGGAGGGTGAATTGGTACTTCGATCTTTTCACCATGGCGACGATTTGTATAGCGATTGAAATGCAGCAATTCCATGACCATTATTGCCCTCGTGGTCCTCTGTCGATATGGGGCATGATGGTCAGCCTATTTTATTTTAATTTATTTTGATTTTGTTATCGTTTGGTAGTTCCTTTAACCCTATTTTGGTGATATTTCACGTCTTTTGGAACTGGTACCTCTCGGGGGGGGGGGGGGGAGTACCGCTAAATTAATATGGCATTATCCTAAATTTTGTATAGTTTTTGTTAATTGGATTTAAAGTTCGAAATTATACAAGGGTTTCTGGGCTACTATTTATATCTATTCTTCTTTTCGTTCGTTTGTTTATTTGGGTTATTTTATATTAATTTTCGCTCTACAGTTTTTGCCATACTACTGGCTTATGTTTTATTTTATTTAATTTAAAAATTGGATGTATTTCAGCTTCATATGGAGGAATTGCATGTCACTGCCTCTAATGAATGCTTAATGACTTATTTATTTATTCACTTTATTATAATTTAACTTATGTTAATATTTAATATAATTCAATGATAGTATATATATATATATTAGCATTAGCATTAGTAGAGGCATATGATGCAAGAAAGCAAGCTTATTCAGCATCAGCCAAAAAAAAAAAAAAAAAAAAAAACCCTCTCCCATTTCACCCCTCCGTTCGTTCGAAATACCTGTCCAGTTGAGCTTTAAATTTGTTTAGGCTATCAACTTCAACAACAAGTGATGGAAGTCGGTTCCACCAACCAACCACCCGCTGGCCAAAGGCAAATTTCCGCACATCTATCCGACATCCGTCCTTCCTCAATTTGAATTTATGCCCTCTGAGGTGATTATTCTGAGAAAGATGAAGAATCCCATTGGCATTGAGCATGCTCAAACCATTCAAAGCCTTATACACCTCTATCAGATCACCTCGCCGGTGCCTAGTCTCCAGACTCTGTAATTTGCAAAACTTAAGCCTTTCTTCGTAAGAGCAACCCTTTGTTCCATTCACTAATCTTGTTGCCCTTCTCTGTACCCGTTCCAGCAGCTCTACATCCTTCTTGAAATGAGGCCTCCAGACCTGTATACAGTACTCAAGATGTGGCCTAACCATTGCCTTATACAAGGGAATAATCACCTCCTTATCCCTGCTAGAAAAATTCCTGTATATCATTGACAAGACACCATGAGCTACTCTTGCAGCTCGTCTGCACTGCTCAGAGAACTTCATATCTGCCTGCACAATTACCCCCAGGTCCTTTTCATTCTCCACCACTGTCAGTGTAGTACCGCAGAGTTGATACATTGCTCTGGGGTTACTGTTACCCATATGTAGTACTTTACATTTGTCAATGTTAAACTTCATTTGCCACCTCTCAGCCCATCTGTTCAACCTTTCCAGATCCTGTTGCAGCAGCATAGCGTCAGTAGTGTCCTTAACGACCCTGCCAACCTTTGTATCATCTGCAAACTTAGACATTAAACTTGATATCCCATCATCAATATCATTCATAAACACCGAAAACAACAATGGACCCAACACTGAACCTTGAGGAACTCCACTAATAACATTAGTCCACGTTGAGCAGTGTCCATTGATTACCACTCTCTGTCTTCTGCCACTCAACCATCCCCTTATCCATAGCAGCAATTTGCCTCCAATGCCACACTGCTCCAATTTGTGCAGCAGTCTTCCATGTGCAACAGTATCAAAAGCCTTTCTAAGATCCAAATATATAATATCAAAGTTATTCCCTGCATCCAGTTCTTTTGTGACTACATCATAGTATCCAATCAAATTGGTCAGGCAAGACCTGCCCTTAACAAAACCATGCTGCGTCTGAGCTATAACTGAATTCTTGTCTAGATGATCCTGCAGTGCTTCTTTAACCAGTGCCTCCATTAATTTACCTGGAACAGAAGTTAAACTAACAGGTCTATAATTACTTGTGTCAGCCTTTGATCCTCCTTTGTGAATTGGGGTTACATTTGCACATCTCCAGTCTATGGGTAACTCCCCTGAGTCCAAAGAAGCTCTCATAATTATGGCTCGGGGTTTGCATACTTCCTTTGCTGCCTCCTTTAATATAACTGGATAGATCCCATCCACCCCAGGTGCCTTTTTTATGTTTATCCTCAACAATCTCTCCTCCACTTTCCTCTCAGTTATTACAAAATCATCCAGCTCACTGCCAATGTTTACTTTACCTACATCATTCTCCTTCCTGAATAACTCCTCATGCGTGAATGTAGATGCAAAATACTCGTTTAGATTGTTAGCCACCTGAGCAGGATCCTCAACTGTTGATCCATCAATATCCAGTGGACCAATCTGATTCATCCCTTTCCTTCTTGAGTTTAAATAGGTAAAGAACTCCTTTCTGTTTTTCTTTGCATCCTTTGCCAAGGATTTTTCGTAGTCTGCCTTTGCCTGCCTAATCTCCTTTGTGACTTGGTTACAGACCAACTTAAATCTATCATAGGCTTCCATGTCACCCATTAATTTGTATGTATCCCATGCATTTTTCTTCTCTGCCACATGTCTCATTAGTCCATCTGACAACCATTTAGGCCTAAACCTTGAACAATATTTCTTAGTTGGTATGTAAAGCCTGGTAGCCACCAAGATTAGTTCCTTGAATGCTTCCCATTTTGAGTTTGCTGTTGGTAACATCATCAGTTGGTCCCACTGTATAGAATTTAAATACTGTCTCAGACCATCATAGTCGCCTTTACGAAAACAAAAACCCTTCCCTTTACCTCTGATATATATTACTATACAGGGTGATTCACTACCAGTGCAACAAACTTGCAGGAGGTGTAGGGGTCACAAAGATGAATCGGAATCACATAGCATTGCAGGATCCGAATTGCCTTCGTCATGCGGTAGAGGACGTTGAACTGGAGGTTGCGTGAACAGCGATCCCGCTGGAAGTCAGCATTTGCGAACCGTTTCTTTTGAAGAAACCAAGTAGCAAAAGTCCTCCGGAGTGGATAATCTACAGACTCCAATGATTGGAAGCGTTGCAGATGGTATGAACTCATTTGGTTTGTTGACAGTATCCTCCATACAGTGAATTGGGAAATACCCAATAGTTGGCCTATCGCTCGAGTACTCTGATTGCCTTCTGCAAGACGTAGGACATTCTCCTCATTGTCTGGCGTCCTCATCGTTCGCTCTCGATTCATGGTACCTCTCGTGAAACAACCAGTCTCATGTAACCTTCTGTGCACACATGCGAAAATCGTATGATGAGGAGCACGCCTGTGCGGGAAACGTTCCTGGTACAAGCAGAGAGCGGCGCGCCCGTTACAGTCCGCAGCTCCATATGTCGGCCAGTTCAACATTTGAATACTCGTCCATCCTACTGCCTCAGGAACTGGTTCGCAAATGCTGACTTCCAGCGGGATCGCTGTTCATGCGACCTCCCGTTCAACGTCCTCTATCGCATGACGAAGGCATTTCGGACCCTGCAATGCTATGTGATTCTGATTTGTCTTTGTGCCCCCTACACCTCCTGCAAGTTTGTCGCACTGGTAGTGAATCACCCTGTATATATATATTATATAGTTACATACACACACAGGCACCTCTGTAGCCAGGTGGGAAGGAGAAGCAATGCGTAGCACACGCTTCTTGATTAGACCGGGGTTCAAGCCCGTCACTACCAAATACGGAGGATGCGGAAAGGTCAGGGAATGACCACCGCATATCCCGGAGCAATATGGCCTTAGCTGCTAATGCTCCTAAAAACCAAAACAACAACAACAACACACACACACACACACACACAGTAGGGGCCCCAACTTCCAATGGTAATTTTTTCCACAAAACCCAATGTATGTTGAAAATATTGTAAGTTGAAACCAATAATACATTGATTTCCTGTAATTCGTTCCCCAACAACCCAAAATAGGTATTTCTTGCATGTTATACTTCATTTTTACATTAATAATTAGTTTTTTTTATAAAGATTACTTAATAAATAATCATAAAACATCTTAAAATTAAAAAAAACACACACACAAAAAACAGACTTGAAGTGTAGAGCTGATGAAACCAATGGTGGCATAGTAGTGGTGGGACTATATCAAGTGTCACATGTCTTTTCAGTCTTCTGTTGCTACTGGCAAAGAAACTGTTCAAATGGACTGATTTTGAAGACTTTTTTGTAGCTTCCTGAAGTTCATTGTCACTCTCCATAATTTTCTCTAACTTTGTAGCTCCTCTGTTGTTAGTTAGCTCACACCCACGAGCATCAATAAGGTCCTCTACATCCTCTTCACCAACCTCCAGACCTATTGATTTACCAAGAGTGACAATATTATTTGTCAAAGCACCATCATCTTCAAATCTGTCAACGTTATGAATAATTAAAGGGCAGATCTTTTTCCAGGCTGAATTTAAGTACCTGGTGGAAACATCATTCCAAGAACTTACAATCAGCCTCACACAGTCCAGCATGTTGAACTTTGACCTCCAAAAATCTTTGAGGGTGACAGCATTTTCACCAGAGGCCGCTGCAAAGCAACTTGTGAACATTTTCATGGTGTAGATTTTCTTTAAGTTTGCAATCACTTGCTGGTTTGGTTGAAGATGAGGAGTGGTGTTGAGTGTCAAAAATTTGACTCGAACAAAGTCAAATTGTACCTGAAGAGATTGAACAAGGTTGGGATCATGGCCTGGTACATTATCCAGCACGAGCAGTGCCTTCACAGGAAGCTTATTTTTCTCAAGATAACTCTTCACTGAAGGACAGAAAACTTCAAGCACCCACTCATTGAAGACATCTAACTCTTCACTGAAGGACAGAAAACTTCAAGCACCCACTCATTGAAGACATCTTGTAACTGAGGCTTTCTTGTTACTCGCCAAAACACTCCCAGCATGCAATTGTCGACCTTTAGTTGTTTAAATACCATGGGGGTATTAGAGTGATACACAAACAAAGGCTTCAGCTTAAAATCTCAAGAGGCATTGGCACCCAACAGAAGAGTGAGCTTATCTTTTATAGGCTTATGCCCAAGTAAACTAGCCCCATCCTTAGTGAAATGCTCCTGGGCATTCGCTTCCAGAAGAGGCTGATTTTGTAAATTTTAAAAACCTGCTGGGGAAGATAACCCTCCTGATCAACTAACTCTTGGAATTCAATTTTAAAGGTCTCAGTTGCTTTATTATCAGTATTGGATGCCTCCCGATGCCTTTCAACATTTTTGATACTCGCCCTTTTTTTAAGCGCTCAAACCAGCCTCTGCTGGCTTTCAAGTCGTCAAATGCACAGCGCTGCCACTGGTTGGAGCTTGAAGTTTCAGATGGTCATAGATCTGAAATAATTGTATGAGTGATGTTCTGCATGCCACACACTGAACGATAACGTTGTTGAACAATAACAAAGACGCTGATTGGTTGAGAACATTCGTACAAGTGATGTTCCGTGCGGCATGCGTCTGAAAATTTCCACCCATGTATCATTCCAGCTAAATCGGAAAGTCATTGGTACCTGCAAATATCATCGGTCGTTAAAATAAAAGATCATATGGATGATATACTGGTTCCTGAGAATATCAGATGTCAACGTCATCGTAAGTCAAGGCTCTACTGTACATATATATACATAGTAGAAATAAATTGCAATACCTAAATTATATATAAAAACTACTGAAAAGAAAAAAATTTACTGAAAGTAAAAAGTAAAAATGTCAGGACGAATTAATGCCATCAGGTTAGATTAAACATTGCATACGCCTGCGAATATAAGTACCATGTTTCTATATTTCTATATTTTTTTATTTTTAACTATATAGCCTAATATTAGTGTGTGACCATGGCCTAAAAAGGGAACCAAATATCCATCATAACTAGCGAAGTCATACTTAATCTAAAATTAACATAATAACAAATCAAGAGTATCGTGATGCCATTGCTGCATAAATCTGACATTGAAAGGCATGGCAACTTGGGGCTAGCACCTCTCAATATATGCTATAAGTAACAACATGAGCCATCTGTTTTTTCGAGTTACATGCCAGTCACACCTTATTAATATATACCAAATATAGTATACAAAATAGCTGAAAAGTCAATTTTGAATTATTTAAATTTAAAATTTTTTAAACTAAGTTAAGATATGATTTAAGACAAGTTAAAGTTACAGATACAGATACAGTAGACTCTCGATTTTCCGGGACAGATGGCAAAAAACAAATCCCGGATAATCGATTTCACGGTTAATCCAAAAATACAGAAGTCCTCGACATATGTAATAGTAACATAGGACGTAACTTCTTACATCATCGAGTTTTACGTAACTTGACGATGTCAATATTATTATTGACCATTTCATACATTGTTATTAGTTTAATTTTCTGATCCAAATTGATCGCTTTATCGCTTTCCTTTTCTTGGTAGATTTATTAGTACCGCTGTAATTATTCTCTTAGTCAGCACCATGATAATGGTCAAAATGAAATTTTCTGTAAAGAACTTCACAGGGTTAAGGCGCAAACTCACTATTATCACTCGGCGTGAGTTCATATTTTACTAATGCACATTTCTAGAGGTCAGTGACAAAAAAAAAACCATTTGCACTTCCCGGGTTACTGGGCTTTTCTGTTCATGCACCTAATTATAAACAGGTATTAAACTCTATCTTATTGTATTTTCGTTAATACCTATAGCTTCAATTGTGTGGGTTTTTACATTATTATATTGAAGTGTGTGTGTCCCCTTCATAGAAATCTTCAGTCATATAAAAAAAACCCCATAAATTGTGAGAATTTTTTCTTCTTTCCTATTTTTTTGCTTGTTACTCCATATCTCACTTGTGCGTGCCGTGATCATCGTTATTGATTACTTTTTTTTTTTTTGTTTTAAATTTTGCAATCCAAAAAAAAAAAAAAAAAAATTTGAGCAAAAAAAAAAAAATTTATGGTAATGTCGGGGACTTACTGTATCGAAAAATGTTCAACAACCTACATAAAAAATATGATGACAGATAAAAAACGAAAAAACTTTCCACGCGCTATTTGCGAGTCCAATACGATGCTTCCCTTTATTTTTTATGGTGTTCATTAGAGATTTAACAAATGCACTGTTTTCAAACTTTTGAATAATTTTAAGTTTTTGTTTAACCGAAAGCGCAAGTCTTTTGCATTTATCCATCATTTTTGCGATTTCTAAAAAAAAAAAAAAAAAATATATATATATATATATATATATAATATTGTAAGTAGAACACGCGTAGATTAGATTTAATTGGTTTAAGTCTAATGAAAATACGGTATACACTGGGAGTGACATATGGAATGAAAAAGAGGAAGAAATGGACTGGAGATTAAAATAAGAAGTGAAAAAAAAGTGACTAAAATGGAATAACATTGCGGAATATTGTTCTACTTACAATATTATATATATACACATTATGGCTGTAGGGTAGGTTTTGCTAATGCAGTGTCCCTGATCCATAAGCTATATTACTATTATCTTTTTCGTACAGGCACTTCCCCCCCTATATTAATTAATTTCTTAGTACCATTATTCGTTACTATATATATATATATATTTACAATTTAAAAAAATTCGACATCCCTGACATAAATAACGAAACAAAATTTGTCTTTTTGTGGTGCAACGGAACACAACAATCGACGCGATGCACTAAAACAAACTAATCATTTCTTCTCTTTTTTTTTTTTTTTGAGCGGCAGGTTCTAGTTATTACTTGAATTTTATGATTTTTTTTTTTTTTTTTTAATTTGGAGTCTTTAAGTGTCCCAGTTAACCCAATCCAGGTAAATCGAGAGTCTGCTGTAGCATAATATGCTAAACTCGCCGAATATGACCTACACAATAAAATTTTTTAAGAATGGCTGCCTGGCAAAATATAGCTGCTAGCCCCATAGATAGCTTTACTCTTACCATATTTACATGACTGTTTCTGTTACTGTAGCTAAATGGGCGGGAAAAGCAAAGGGCATAAGCCAAAGAAATAGACGAAAGGAGCAGGCAAAAGCAATAGTGGTAGTGCCTCGATTTTCCTCAAATTACTCTAATAGATTTCGAGGCGGAAGAAATTAGAGCTAGAAAGCAAATAGATAAAAGAATAGGTAAAGACAGCATACTACTTCGGAATTTTACCGGGAGCATAAATCCCTGTCCCTTAGTAGGGTTCCTGGTAATTTGTTGTGTGAAGAATTTTGTGCTATTACAACTAAGATTAAACGACTTAGATGTATACATAAATGCCATAGTAATAGCTAGCATAAGTATCGCAGACGATCTTCTAGAAAAATTACAAAACGGCAAAGATTTTACCGATACGTTGGAGCTAACAATAATGCAAAATGCAAAGATATTACCAATACTTTGGAGCTACCAAAAACTTGGACTGACCCGAGCTACAGCGAGAAACGAAAAAAGGTTCAAAGCTCCTTCTTTAGACCCATACGATTATGGAGATAGCATCCACCAATTAGAAGCGATATGAGTAAAGGCAACCTCTGGCAAGAAAAAAAAAATTTTTGTTCCTTCTCATAGAACAACCATGGGTACAACTTTTTCAGAGTGTAAGACACGGATCAACTGTTCTTCCATGAGAAGTACCTAGTATAAAACATATACATAAGTTCCACCTAAGACATCACTTCAGTGTAACCCCAAATTCCTAATAATATCTTGGGGCATATATTAACATGCCATAATTTTATTGCAATAAAAATAGATCTACGTAGATGTTTAAATATAAATTTAAGAGGAAACCATTTCTACATATCTTTTTGATAAAATCGGTTAGTGATGCTAGGATATTAACTCAATTATTGCATATTCTTATTATTCTTAATCCTAGTAATTTAATTACATTACTATATTCGAATGCCAATGATATGTTCGAGAATGCCAATGCATGAGATTTATAGTCTCAAATTTAAAGTCAGTACGTTTGTTGTACACTTTAGTATCAACCTTCCCAGCTTTAATTTTACTGCCGATATCTAAAAATGTGGCAGCAATAAAACTATCATTATTAGTACGTTCAAGCTGCAGATCTGAAGGATAAAAAGTTCCCATTTCCTGAGGAAAATTTGGCTCATTGACTGCTATAAGATCATCAATATATCTATAAAGCATAGCATTTTTGTTAAATTTACTTTCAAAGTGGTGCAAATATAGGTTGGCCATGATGCATGAACTCCACGCACCCATGGCTGTACCCGTATGTTGCCTATAAACCGCACTTCCATTAACTATAAAGCAATTAAATAAACATAGGTCTATTAAATTATCCCAATAATACTCATCACATGGGATAACCCTATAATATTCATTCAAAAGCTTTTTTAGGTTTCTATGCGATATGCTAGTTAACAGATTTTTGAAGTCGTATGTACCAATATGTCTAACATTTGTGGTATTGGTATTAAGATAATCGAAAACCTTTCCATTATTTAATATAATCTTCGTGTCTCCAACTTTACTTAATACTATTTTTAACAACGTTTCCAGCTTTTTGTGTGGAACTTCTACATAACTATCCCTGTAAGAGACTATAAACCTAAATGCTATTGGGGACTTATGAAACTTAGGGATCCAATGTACCAATGAAACTTAGGGATCCAATGATCCTAATTCATTTCACAAATATACGTGGTCTCAATTCTAATCTCAACGATGTCCATTTCCACTTGCAGTCTGCCAAACCCCATGTACTTTTTATGACAGAATCTCAGTTATCAGTTGATTCAACTACTGCTCATCTCAGATGCCCAAATTATTCGCTGTATGATTCCTTTCGCCTCAAAGGTGGTACTTGTGCATATGTCCGTTCTGATATTCCCTGTCAGAGACTTGGCAATTTGGAATCTCCTCTCTTTGATCTTCTCTGGCTTAAAATCTCTCTACCTCATTGTGTCAAATTCATCTGTTGTCTCTACCGTTCTCCCAACTCCACTAATCACTTGGAGCTCTTTGACTTCCTCTCTTTGCAACTTGACTTTCTCCAGTCCAACTTTCCTAACAGTGAGGTAATTTTCCTTGGTGATTTTAATGTTCACAACTCCAACTGGCTTCCGTTTTCTAGTCACATGGACCCAGCAGGTCGAGATGCTGAGGCTTTTGCAATTACTAATGACCTAGCACAGATTGTTCATTTACCTACAAGAATACCGGACAATCCTAATCATACAGCCAATACGCTTGATCTTTTTCTCACAAACAACCCTTCTAAGTACACAGTCGAAGTGAGAGGTCCTTTAGGCACTTCAGATCACAACTTGGTGATTGTCTCTTCTCCAATGGAACCTTTATCTCATGGCTATTCCCAACCTCGTGTTGTTTGGCATTACAAGAATGCAAAATGGGATGACCTGCGAGACTTCTTTTCTTCTTTTCCTTGGTCGGATTACTGTTTCAAAACTTCTGATGTCAACGTTTGCTCAGATCGTGTCGGTGAAATTATTCTTGAAGGAATGGAATCCTTATCCCACACTCCACTTTAAAATCTCGCCCTTTATCAAAACCTTGGTTTTCCTATAAATGTGCTCAGGCTGTCCAAGAGAAGAACGTTGCATATCGTAATTGGCTTGTTTCTAATTCTTCAGATTCATTTTCTGCCTACACCAAAGCTCGCAACAATTGTAAAGCAGTTATTAATCAGTCCAAACTAGAGTTTGAACAGGCTAAGAGTAGAAAACTTGCTTCTTGCCCTAATGGTAGCCGAGCATTCTGATCTCTTGCCAAAGCTATTGGCCGCAACTTTTGCCCATCTCTGCTCCCACCTCTGTCCAAACCAGATGGTTCTGTTGTCACTTCAGCCAAGGATAAAGCTGACCTGCTAGCATCCCATTTTTCTTCCAGCTCATGTATTAATGATCTTGGTAAAACACCTCCCACAATTCCCAACACGCTCCATTCAATGCCTCCTGTGGTCTTCCATCAAAAGGATATTAGAAGGATTTTGATGAATCTTGATGCTAAGAAAGCTCCAGGTCCCGATGGTATTTCTCCACTTGTTCTCAAAACCTGTGCTCCTGAACTTACTCCTATTCTTTGCCGCCTTTTTTCACTTTCTTATTCCAAAGGTGTTTTTCCTTCTGCTTGGAAATTTGCTCATATCCAGCCAGTTCCTAAAAAGGGTGACAAATCCCTCCCATGCAATTATCGTCCCATTGCAATTACTTTTACTCTTTCTAAAGTAATGGAGAAATCAATTAACCGCCAACTCTTAAACCACCTAGAAACCTTCCGTATGATCAACGATCGCCAGTATGGATTCCGTCAGTGTCGATCCACTGGTGATATTCTGGCTTATGTTACCCATTTATGGACTAATTCAATGGAAAGGTTCGGTGAAACACAAGTAGTTGCTCTTGACATCTCAAAGGCTTTTGATCGTGTTTGGCATAAAGGTCTTCTAAACAAGCTTCCATCTTATGGTTTGCCAACTGTTTTTAGTAATTGGTTATCCAGTTTTCTCACTGATCGCTCACTGAGGGTGATGGTAGATGGCTCTCTGTCTTCTAACTTCTCCACTAATGCCGGTGTCCCCCAAGATTCAGTTCTTTCCCCACTCTTTTCCTCTTGTATATCAATGACCTTCTTCCATTGACTGGAAATCCTATCCATAGTTTTGCCGATGATAGCACATTGCATTCAACTTTCCATTTTGAGAAACCTTGTCCTGCTCAATCAGCTTTAACTTCTCGAAAATCTGCTACCAATTCCTTAAATGCCGATCTTCAGGTAATTCTCCAGTGGGGGCAAAGACAACTTAGTTGATTTCAACCCTTCTAAAACTCAGTCTTGTCTTATATCTCGCAAAAAGGATTCTTCTGCTCCTATGCTTATGTTTAGTGACACTCCGATTTCTAGGCAAAATGATATATCTCTTTTGGGGATTACCCTGACTTCTAATCTCTCTTGGCACAAGCACATTACAAATATTGCTTCCTCTGCATCTAAAAAACTTGGTTTTCTCTTTCCCTCTCGGCGTTATTTTTCTTCCAAACAGCTGCTCACTCTGTATAAATCGCAAATCCGCCCTGCCATGGAATATTGTTCCCACATCTGGGGTGGTGCCCCCAAAACCTCTCTCAGGCTTCTTGATTCCATTCAGAAGAGGGCAGTTAGGTTAATTAATGATTCATCTCTAACAGAGTTTCTCCACTCGCTTTCGCATAGACGCACTGTTTCTGCTGCATGCCTCTTCTACAGATACTTCCATGGGCACTGTTCTTCTGAATTGGCTTCTATAATTCCCGCTCTCTCTTTCAAAGCAGTCCGAACACGTGCCGCCACCATCCATTTACTGTCCAACTTCAAACCCACAGAACCAACTTTTCATCTTCCTCATTTATTCATTCAACTGCCATTTCCTGGAACAACCTTCCTTCATATGTATTTCCTGAAAATTACAATCTAAAGAAGTTCAAGTCCAATGTCAACAAATATCTTCTTTCGTCTTCTCAACCTCCAACCCAAGCACGGTACTAAGTACTATAGGTTCTAATACCTCTCGTGTTTGGGCTTCACATAAAAAAAAAAAAAAAACATACAGAAACTTGGTGTTATAGCAGTTGAGATTTAATCTTCTTCTCATAGCTATCAGCCTTTTTCTGGCAATATTACTGTTAGCTTCCACTTTCTTATATGTGGTACTGCTATTAAGCTCTTTAGCCAAAGAGTTGATATAAAACTTTTTACAGATAATCCCATAGTTGTTGGCTGTCTTGTCAACAGTGGTTATAATAAATTTTGATTGCAGGTCTAATATCTGCTGCTTAATTAACTTTAAATCAAACATCTTGTCTCTATCATGCCATTTGAATGTACTCCGAACCTGTTTTTCCAATGCTTCATATACAAGGCAGGTACATATACGGAAAACCTCTACTGGCATGCCGTATTTGTATGCCAAGTTTAGACCAAATTGTGCTAAATCTATGTGGATTTTCTTACAGATTTGTTTAATACTAACCCTAAAACAGGGTCTAAATTTAAAACCATAAGTCAACAATTTCCTGAGTTCATTCTGCTTGACAATTCCCAGGTCTCTTGTTATTACATGCTTATGGTGTTTATTGACATAAGAATGATACTCCAGTAAATGGCATAAGCAAAGGGCATCATTCTCTGTAATACTCAACTTTATAGCCTCATGTTTGTAGTTACAAACCTTAAGTCCAACTGGCTTAACGTAGCTGAACCTAGTTCCAATAATGGAGTTAAATAATGGTGGTGCATAGTTAAAACTATTAAGAATCTGATCTAGATTTATGCTATCTAAGACCTTATATGAAAATTTAAAACATAAATTGCTTTAAGCTTACCATATAATTACCTAGTTTAAACTTAAAAATGTCTGATGTTCCAAGTGCACATTAGTGAATTTATAATCTCTGCTTACTTTAAACAATGCTTTCAACCAGCTAACCTCCAAACCGAACATCAAATCATGAATGGTCTTAATACTAATAATGGGTTGATCCCAAGACTTTATCAAACCTGAAAAATTACCAATCATATCTGCTCTACATAAATCCTTGTTGCATCTATCTTGCAAACTCTTTTGACCACAACGTCTAATTGCCATTGTTTTTACTAATTGGAATGCACTATATATACAATGTTCATGTTTATAACTTGCAAAGCAATGCCCATTAAATTTGCTATTCAATCCATAAAGATAAATCGATTTTTGCTTAAGAATATGTAGGTTTTCTAAACTCAGCCTATCTTTATAATTACCTTCGATGGCAAGGATAGATATAGAAATGCTGTTAAAGTTATGAAACTGAAAATGTCGCAACTCTATATCATTTTTATTCCTAATCTGTGAACATTGATTCTTATATGCAATGGTACACCTGTTTGTCCTACATATTTGGTCCACATTCACCACATTTCATTAGATAGACAACCCCACTGGTTTGGCAAAAAGCCGGGAAGTTATTCCCTGCTGTAACTAACTGCGATGGGTTCATAACTGGACATGTTTGGCAGAGTTCTTTACTATAACTACCAGACTTAAGCTCATTAATATGTCCTATGCTGGTTGCAGAATGTTTCTGCATGTTATTGTTACCATCAACATTACCTGGCAACACTAAATCTGACGTCTCATTAGAAATTAGAGCATCGAATACTACTTGGCCAGTAAGATTACTTATCGGTTCACCCAGAGCCTCAGTGGAAACTGTGGTACAGTTTAGCCTACACGAATGACGCAGTATCTTATTATCCTTAGCTGTGTAATAACTCATATTAACCAATTATTTCAAAAATTATAAAAATCAATTAAAAACTAAACAAAACTCCACCTATTATTGCTGAACTAATGGTAACCCTACAAACTACAGGAAGGACTAAAATAGGACTAGAAAAATATAGCAATATGCAACAATTTAAAGCATTATATTTTTATTTATATAGTATATTTGGTATATATCAATAAGGTGTGACTGGCATGTAACTACTGTATACTGTAGTTACATGCTGTAGCTGTAACTTGTTTTAAATCATATCTTAAAAAATTTTAAATTTAAATAATTCAAAATTGACTTTTAAGATATTTTATATACTATATTTGGTATTAGATAGTATGAATCAGAGCTGTACTACTCAATATGTTCTACGTTGATAATAATATTAGTAAAATAATAAGAGGAGTTTACCTCGATATAGTGCGTAGAACACTTCCATATGATACCTTCCAGAAATTAAAATGGAAAAAATTAAAAAATTGAAAAACTTACCGGTACATTAGAGTAAAATATAAATAATTAGAGTAAAATATAAATAATTAAATAATCAATTTAACACAATTCAAATCAATTTAAAACAATTAAAAATCAAATTAACACAATTAAAAGACTAACGAAAATATTCAAAACGATTTTGGTACCGGTAAGTTGTCGATTTTTTCGTTTTTTTCCGTTTTAATTTCTGGAGGGTATCATACGGAAGTGTTCTACGCACTATATTGAGGTAAACTCCTCTTATTATTTTACTAATACTATATTTGGTATATATTAATAAGATGTGACTGGCATGTAACTCGAAAAAACAGATGGCTCATGTTGTTACTTATAGCATATATTGAGAGGCACTAGCCCCAAGTTGACATGCCTTTCAATGTAAGCTTTATGCAGTATTGGCATCATGATACTCTTGATTTGTTATTATGTTAATTTTAGATTAAGTATGATTTTGCTAGTTATGGTGGATATTTGGTTCCCTTTTTAGGCCATGGTCACACACTAATATTAGGCTATATAGTTAAAAATAAAAAATATAGAAACATAGTACTTATGTATATATATATATATATATACATAGGCCTTATGTACTTATGTATATATATATATATACATAGGCCTTATTCATATATATATATACAGTCGAACTTCCCTGTAACGAATTTGATAAATCCAGCGAAAAAATTCGTTATAGAGAAATTTCGTTATACAGAGAATATCTTTTTTATTAGAAATTTTTATTTAATTAGAAAATAAAAATGAATCTACATTTATTTTTAATGTATTTTATTTCAAAAACACTTATTTAAATTATGTTTACACAATTTTCGCCGGTAAGTATTACAAATTTAAAAAAAATCTGTAATTTTCGTTTGCACAGTACAATTAAAAAAATTGTCTGATTCTCAAAGAAAACCTCACATTTGTTCAGAGCATTAAAAACATTATCAGGAACATTTTCATAGAACTGTAGACCCATACGAACCGTTTTAAAAGCGTTTATCATTTCTTCGTGAGTTGGCTTTTCTACAGGTTGTTCTGATGTGTCTTGAGCGTCATCGTTAATTTCTTCGTGATCATGGTCGCGTCTAACGCTGTTCAGCAGTATTTCATCTTCATTTGGATGTTCTGTTGTAGTCAGATCTTGATCTACATAAACATAACTATCCACTGTTATTTCATTTTTCATTTCCCGGACGATTCTAATAATGTCCAAAAGTTTTTCAGTTGTGAAAGGGGCAGTTCATCTTGTTCGTCTAGTTGATGTTCGACTTTTGTATTCAATGCAAATCCTGCTTTCGAAAAACAATTTTGAATAGTGTATTGAGTGACATCGTTTGTACAAACTTTTGCCAGTTCAAAGATGCAATCTCTAAGATTAACTGTAACCTCCAAATTTCTATTTTCTGATAATGCATTGACAATCTTCATTATTATTCTCTTTTGATAATGAAATTTAAAATTTTTAATAATGCCTTGGTCCATTGGCTGGAGTTTTGACGTCACGTTTGGTGGTAAAAACAATAACTTCACACTTTTAAGTTTGGCAGAAATACTGGCAGGATGTACCGGACAGTTGTCAGTTACCAACACGATTTTCCTGTACCTCCAAAACATCTTGGGTTTTTTGATTTTCCGATGACTAAAAGTCTTAATTTTTCACTTCCTGTCATATTTGCTCCAAATAGCACAGTGATTCTTTCTTTGCTTTGTTCCAAATAGCACAGTGATTCTTTCTTTGCTTTGTTTTCCGCCAAAACATTTATCCTTAAAAGCAAGTGTTCTATTTGGTAAACATTTAAAGAATAAACCCATTTCGTCAGCATTAAAAACATCCTTAGGTTCACATTCTTCCAAAATCTTTGTTAAGGTAATTGTTCCTCCAACTGTTACAATCTTCTTCGATTACATTAATACTTTCTCCACAAATAACCTTTTCCACAATTCTGTGGCGCTTCTTAAATTTATCTAGCCACCCAGTGCTCGCATTAAATTCTGTATGTCCAATGGACTGTGCAAATTTCAGAGCTTGTTGCTTAATAATCGGACCCGATATTGGTATATTCTTTTCACGTATCATTTGCACGCATTTTAGAACAACTTTATCAGCATCTTTGTATATACACAACTTAATTCACTTCTTGTCTGCTCCTCCTTCAATTGCATTTAAAATTGATTCTCGATTTTTTAAAATCGTAAATAAGCTGCTTGCAGGTATGCCATATTTCTCCGCAATATCTTTTTTCTTAAAACCCTGGTCAATATCATGAAGAATCTTTACTTTATCATTAATATTTAATCACTTTCTCTTCGACATTGTTTCCACAACTGTAAAAATTACTGGACTGCAGCTCTTGCTGATACATACACCGCAAATTTGGCTGCGCTGGCCATATAGTGAATTGTTAGTACTGCCTACCCAATGATGTTCGCTTGCCAATTCAACAGTATCACGTGCCTTTTCCTATCAATCACTTTGAAGAAATATACGACACTCATTCATATATATATATATATATATATATATACAAAGAAAATTTACGGTTAACTTTTCAGAAAAAAAAATACAAGAGCATATAGCTTATGTGATTGATGACGAATGAAAAAAAAAAAAAAAAATTCATGAAAACCATCTACTGGGAGTCCAGTTAGATGAGTTTTTTTTTTTTTTTTTTTTTTTAAGGAGCATTAGCAACTAAGGCCATATTGCTCCGAGGATATGCGGTGGTCATTCCTTGACCTTTCCGCATTTGGTGGGCAGAGGTTCGAACCCCGGTCTAATCAAGAAGCGTGTGCTACGCACTGCTGCTCCTGCCGACCTGGATACGGAGGCGCCAGTTAGATGAGAACGGCCATATCATATAATGATTGACAGGAAGGTCACGTAGTACAGTTGAGGTGAGAAGCGAATGTCACTCAGTAGGCGTTACTAAAAATCGACTATGGTAGCATTCTATGTATTGCCGCCACAGCAGCATGCTCAAGTTTACCGCAGCAAATTTCGTTTTCCCCTGAGCCAACATCAATTTACAAATCTACCCTAATTATTGTAAAGTTTATGACCACTTTTAAGAAAACCCATTTGGTTTTATAACTTTAACAAAAATGAAACAAAGACCGTCCTACGGGTGTCAATGGCAACAAGTATTCACTAAAAGGATGATTAATTCCAGATGTCAATGCGCAATTCAGAGGGAAGGGGGCTGTATAAGCAGTAAATGCTTGAAAATCTTCAAAAATGCTTTTACTAAATTTTTTTTCCCTTCGTTATAGAGAGACTAACACTTCGCTATATGGAGTTAATTTTACATGTAATTTTGTTTCAAGGTGCAATGTTTTGCGAAAAAATTCGTAATATAGAGAAATTCGTTAAATAGAATTTCGTAATAGAGAAGTTCCACTGTGTATATATATATATATCCCCTCACTACTAAATACAGTTGAATTTCCTCACTACTAAATACAGTTGATCTGCAAACCCACAATGGACCAGCATGGCAGATTATGGTTCATTACCTCAACCTCAACATGACTTGTTGAGAAGGCCTCCCCTCCCTTCTGCAGTGGATTGGTTTGTCAATGGCTGCAGATTCATTTATATCTGCATGTATGTATCTCTTCACAAGCAACACCACGTTCATGACTCTCACATAAGAATACATGCAACACATGCATGGACTGTCTAAAGCAGGGGAGGGCAACTTTTTTCGTCAGCGGGCCGAATGAAATTTTCGTATCATGATGCGGGCCAAATGAAATTTTCGCATCATGATGCGGGCCGGAATAGACTGAACGATTTAATAAAAAAAATCAGAACCTAAAAAAATGTTATATTACTTGAATTACCAAATTATTAATGTATTTTTTAAAAAAATATCTGAATGTCCAATTATCATTGAAAATGCGGCATTCGGCATCAATTTTACTTTTTTTTTTTAATTGGCTCATTTTATGGGCTATAAATTATATTAAATTAAAAATTGTAATAATTAGAAAAGGCATAAAACATAAAATATCTCGCACCAATATTATTTTTTTCAATAAGAAGTCAAACCCAAAGGAACTTCGTTCGATCGATGCTACAATAATAATTAGGAAATAGCTCTTTGACGCTGCGTAGAATCACTTGGTTACTGTTGTACTGGCCGCAATTCCTGATTGAACCGAATTAAGCCGAACGTTTATGGCGAGTGTAGTCAGGTATGGATTTTCTATATTTATGCATTTACCGAGGGGGCCGGATTCAACATCTTCGCGGGCCGGCTGTTGCCCACCCCTGGTCTAAAGCTACAACACTTCATTACAACATTTAATTTATGAATTTCTTTTTTCCATACAATTTGTATGGAAAAAAGAAATGATAACTGCTGGATTTCTATTTGTCCAATTTTAATGAAATTTGGAATGGCTAAACAAATATTTCTATATAAACCAAATACATGGAAATCCATCCACTGGAAGTTGAGCTGTCACATGCAGACGGACGGACGGACAACAGTATGAAAGCCCATCTCCTGATTCTAACAATTAATTAAAGGTATGTAAGCATGTTATGGTAGACTGTTATCTCATTCTATAATGGGTACGTATTGGTCTCTCACTGGAGATTTGGGCTGGTAAGCAGAAATGCATTCATTTTTCTTAATAATTTAAACCAGACTGAAGAGATTGATATTCAGTTGAATAATCCAATGGACTAACTAGAATGTTTGTTTTAGGTACAGAAATCACTCTATATTCCAGCCAAGTTCATTTATTCAAGCATATTATGTTGATAAAGACTATAATGCAATAATAACTAGCAATTTTGAGGGCATTAACTTGGAAATTGGTCTGTCCCAAGGCTAGAGCAGTTAGATAACTGATTTATTATTTTAATGTGAGGAGCAACTGAAAATATTCAATTTTCTTTGCTTAGGATTCTTGTCGACATAGGAAACACAGTGTGTTCTGCTTCAGTAGTCGGAAGTTTCCATTCATCAGCAAACTCACTGGAAACAGTGGATTGACGGGTTCAATTTGTAAATTTTATGAGATTCTTTTTTCTTAAAAGCAGCTAAAAACTGTTTATTCTGCCTTGGTTTAGATGGATGTGAAATTACATAAGTCCAGACATTTCAATTTGGAGAAGAAGATTTGAGAGAGTTCCAAGAATATATTTGAAAAAAAAATTCAGCCATTGGAAGATTGATGAATTTTTTTTTTTTTTTTTTTTTTTTTTTATGAAAACCCCAAACACGAAAGGTATCAAAACCTATAGTACTTAGTACCATGCAAGGGTTGAGGAGAAGTAGGGGGGGGGGGGGGGATGCCGGAAACTTTGCTCTAGAGACTAAACATGGGTTTCACCACTTCAAGCCTCCAATAAGCAAAGTGGTGGTATTTCACCGGTTGATGAAAGTCATCTACAAGATATTTTTGGCTATCCTGGGCTGGTTGTTTTTTGGAGACAATGCATATTTTGGGCCTGGGATACAAGTTCGAAGGAGCAGACTAAAGGCAGGTGGTCAAAATACCTGTTTCATCGATATTGCCAGGGTGGGGGGGGGGGGTTTGAAAAATCTTGTCAAGCTGTTGATAAAGCCATGTGTCCGGGAGGTCAATAACATAAAATCTAAGACTTTCACATTCACAATTCAATTATTCCATGTCTGAATGATGGCTGGTATTGGAAGTTGGAATCACCTATAATGATTTTGAAGCCATATGCAAATATTTCGATTGCTAGCCAGTTAAGCTAATTATCACAGGTAAAACAGTTAACTGGAGGTATGAGATAAATGGCACAGAACATTACTGTGCAAGAAAGAGAGAGATGTATGTCATCGTTATGGCTTTAAAATATCTCCAATTGAAAGTTTTATAACTTTTAGATTGTGTGGAATAATACTGATATTCCACTACCTTTTATTAAGAAGTAAACAATTTTTCAACATAACTAACATCAAGTGCTGTTGATTAAAGTGAGTCAGTATCTCAGCAGAAAGTACTCCTATATGTTGAAAATGCAGTGAAACTTATTTAAACAAATAATGGTTCTTTAACATATGTATATATTAAGTGCAATAGCATCATTAATACACAGCCATTTATGAATAAACAGAATATTTATAAGGCGGCATCATTTTAAGTTATCTCATATTGTGAATACCTTCACAACGAGTTGCCATGATATTGCACTACTTCGAATAAGTAACGCTTCACCAAACACCTGCCTGTATATCCAATTGATATATCCAATATATCCAATTTGCATTTCACCTCAATAACACAGCAGTAGTCTTTTTAAAAATAATAATCCCTCCAGCTTGCAATTACTCGATATCTTATGTCCTATTCTCTATACTTTTCAGCCAATACAGGATAGCAAGGACCGAAGTCCTTTGGGCTTTACTAATTAGATTGCTAACTTCCAAAATATACCATCAAGGACAGGTATAAGATATGTTCGTGTCAGACGGCACCTGGGATTTCTCCCATCTCCGCGTGTGTTTCGCTGTATCGAGGACAGTACACTGTCAAGCCAGAGACTTGAAAGTGTGTGGGTTGTGTCTGTGCAGTGTGATATGTTGTGCCCATTGTTTATCCGGCTTGTTGGCCGCCAGGCCCCTAGTGGGGCCCGACGTTGCCCATACCCTGCCACGTGGAGGCTAGCCGGGTGTATCCAGTATCACAACAATTTGCTCTGGCAGGTCCTGCCACCTAGTTTCCTGGGATTTCAGTGGCTAGGGCCTATTAAAAAAAAAAAAAAAAAAAAGTTTATGCATTTGACATTAATGCTTAATGGGATTGCTGTTAGGAAATCGCTGGTTAGGGTTGAACACTAAAGAGATATGTTAAAGGCCAAATAGGTCGGGCAAAATTTTGATGTTATTAAATTTAGACATGTAACGCTAGATAAAAGCTGATAGTGTTAGTTATCTTAGAGATTTGCACAAAACCGGTAGAATTTAGACGTTGGTTATAATTTGGCGGCATTGTTAAGGGGGTGTACTCAGTCGATTTACGATTTAGTGAGAGGGGGGGGGGGAGATTGAAGACTGGGGAGGTAACAGATAGAAGAATAGGGACGGATAGAGTAGGCATCCCCAAAGAGGTCAGTGGAGACGAGCCCCACCAGGCGAAATATGGGGGGGTAGGCAGGGAGGAGAGGAGACAGAGATCCGTCTCCTCCATTCCCTGCCTGGGGATGGGGTTTTAAAGGGAACCAGGTTAGAGTACCCAGTTCGGATCGCCAATGGCGTGTTGGCAGCAAAGCCGCAGAATGTCTTCGTCGGTGTCATGTCCAAGGAGTGTCGAATCCGGTATGAAGGTCCAGCTGCCCATCCCGCTCTGGGGGTGGGATATGTTAGCTGGCAGTGGGGAACCTACCAGGTGATGGGGGGGGGGGAGAGACACACATTTACTTCATTCGTAATGTGCATTCCCACTCTATACCATCAAGGACAATGAAATCTGCTTTGCTGAACAGCTCACATGCTATTTTCCTCATATATGAGGTGTGCCTATTATATAACAAGATTGCATGCACAGCCACTACACATCAAGCACACCAGTGAAACAATGGCACAGCAGTTGATCCTGAACTTTTTTCCCTAGTTGTCTGCCAACATGCTCATTCACTTTTCAGTGAGACATGTTTTCTTTAACTTGTGTTTCTGCAGTTTCCCAGGAAAATGACAGGCAAAAGAATCAACCTCAAAATTTTAACAACTAAAGAAAACACCAAATGAAAGTTATGAGTTCTTGCATCAAGTTTATGGGAAAGATACTATGTCAAGAACATTTAAGAGTTTGAATGGTATAAAATATATTTAGAAGAAAGAGAAAATGTGGAGGATGATGAACAACCTTGCATCAATGAAAAATTGATGAAAATGCAGATAGGTAAGGACACTGATTACGAGTGATTGTAGTTTAAGAATTAGAATGGTCTCATCAGAACTCAATATGTAAAAAGAAACAGACTAATTTTAACCAAGCGAAAATTTAAGCACTAAGATGGTGCCAAAAATTTTGAAGAATAAGATCAAAGAATGAGAAGGCTACAAGTTTGTGAAGATGTTTTGAAAAACACTGAAAATCCAGACCTTTTGAGTCCTGTACCTGCAATGAAAGTTGGCTGTTTCGGTACGACCCAGAAACTAAAAGACAGTCGGTGAAAACAAAACAATTCCCTAGACCATAGGTTCCTAAAGTGGGCGCTGAAGCCTTCTAGGGGGGGCAATAGTGGGTTCAGAAGCAATTGGGGGGCGTTCAGGCGGTCTAGGGGTCGGTGGCTCCATATCCGTATTTTTATCTCCTTTGGTCTAGTGGACCCAGTTCAAAGGTCAACTAATAAATTCTATAATTTTTACTCTATGGACACAGCTGAAATTTGCTATAAGTGAAGCCAGAACTGTTTTCTTTGATTTTCCCACTTCAATTTTAAAAACCTTCTATTGAATTTCATGCAAATGACAAAAATGTGACATCAAGTTATTTTTCTAAACCCACCCTAATTAGCCTAGGGCCTTTGAAATGCAACAACGCGAGCTACTGTGAGTTGACATAAGAAGCAATAAAGCAAAACAGTAGCAACAACTGTTTTTGAAAGGCGAACAGATCGTATTTCCTTTCTTCAACGTGTATTGCTCCTACGAACAGAAAATCAGGGAAATTCATATTTTAGAAACGAGAAAAACTAGTGCAAAACTGATAACAATGCAATGCGCATTTGATAAAAAAAAAAATTTGCTTTATTGTAATTGTTTTAGTAAATAATATCAGAACAGAAGTTTCCTGGGTTTGATCTAACGAAATTTCGGGAAAATATTTCTGTTTGTAGCTGTGTTATAAACTTCGAAAACTGGTGTGCAAAAGAAGAAAAAAAATTATCCGCTATGAATAACGGATTGTTTCTTGAAATGTGTATTTTTCACAAAACTGCAATATTTTCTAACAGTACAAAGCTAACAGACTGCGACTAATGGTTGCACAAAAAGTATTCTTAGAAGATATTTGCTTGTTACGCTTTGATGTTATCGTGAAGGGAGAAATTCTGTTTTAGTACAGAAGCCGAATAAATTAAATATCCATGGTCTTAATGCTGTTCTGAACTGCAATAAACAGATAAACCCTGCTGAAAAATAGATTTTCTCTTGCTTTGCTGTGGTTTTTGGCGAGAAATTTCACACGATCAAGTCGGTGACTGCTAAATGCGATGCTGTTTCTTGTATCCTCTCTCTCTATTTTGGGATCTCTGACCATGTGGTCATCCTGGAGTATAAACAGAATAAATTTGTTAGTCGGAATGCTGCCCACCAATGGCACCAATTATCAACTCTTTTACTGTCCTTCTAATTTTCAATATGTGCAGATAATCGACTTGAGCAAAATTTGAAATTGCTACTTCAATTAGGAGCAAAAACCACTTGCCCCAACATAACGAATTACTTTAGGTACAATAAAGGATGACTACTGATGATTTTACTGACTGGAAGGAAGCGTCCACAACTGTACAAGGCGGTCACTCAAAGGAAAGTAATTGTAGTCACTTGTATTCAAGGACAAGCTATACAGTGATGTTTGAAATGTATAATGCAGTTCACTGGCGAATATTTCCAGGGGGATTACTGCAAAATATTGTTCCGAAAAACAATTACAATAAAGCAAAGAGGGTTTTATTATCGAATGCACACAAGAAATACTTTCAAATCTGCGATGCAACTGACTTACTAGAACTTCAGCATCTGTGATGAAAGTTACAGTTGTGGACCTTTGACAATCTCCTGGCCTTCCTCCCACCAAAAGAGTATTTTTTATTTCTTTCTCTCTGTCTCTTTCCCTTAGGGTTGGACTAGAAAGTGTGAACTCCCTCCCCTAAGGAGTTTTTCCCCCAAGTGAATGAAAGGAAGTGGAAATTTCAGGAAAATGAACCCCGTTTTCCTTCATTCGGCAAACAGCAGCTCTGTCAGTGCAAGAGAAGTGAAATTACATTTGCAGCTCAGAATGGAATTCAAGCAAACATATGACACTTTATGGTGAATTTTTCGGGCGTGTGTGATAATGAAAATTCAATTTTTCCCTCAAATTTTTTGATGGTATCAAATGCATATAAAACAATCTGTTACTCGTAGCATATATATATATATATATATATTTTTTTTTTTTTTTTCGTTTGCACACCAGATAAGATGCGTGCGAAGTTCCTTCGACATCAGTTTTCGAAGTTTATAATGCAGCTATGAATAGAAATATTTTCTTGAAAGTTCGTAAGAAGATCAAATATATATCCATGAAACTGCTGTTCCAATTTAGTCCTCTAGAAACAATTACAATAAAGCGAACTTTTTTTTTTTATGAAATGCGCATTGTAATGATCAGTTTTACGACAGTTTTTTTTTTTCCTTTCGTTTCCAGTATGGCTTCCAATAGATGAATTTTCTATATTTTTTTGTTAGTAGATACAATACATACCGAAGAAAGGAAATGCGATATTTTTGTTTTTCAAAATCAATTCGTTGCAATTCTTTTGTACAATTACGAAAAGCAGTAAAAGCAAAATGTTGTGACAGAGCAACAATGCAAAATATTGTTCACAAGTAATGATGCTCAACTGTTTTGTTTTCCGCGAAAATTGTTTACAGTTTTATTTTCTCCTTGGATCACCTTGGTAACGCTAATGACGTAAGCTTGACCAGTCAATTATATCTCTGCGTCTGTTTATTTGTTTGAGACAGATTAGGCGCGGATTTTAAACTAATGCCACAGCGCATTTGATCTTCAAAGCTTCCAAGGCCGTTTTGCCGACATAATAATTCATAAATTGATATGTGATCATATATTTTTGCTGTTTAGGAATAAGTTTCATTATAATCATCAGTCAAAAGTGTGATAGATAAGTGGAATCATACAAAGTATAAATTAAAATCTTTTATTTTGTGAATATTGTTTCAAATTTTATTACTTCATTATGTCTGAATCTAAGAAGAAATGTCGACAGTACAGTATTGAGTATTTGAAATATGGCTTCATTCAGTCTCCTACGAACCAATTATTACCTATGTGCTTGATTTGCCAAAAAGTAATTTCAAATGAAGCAATGAAGCCTTCTAGGCTACAAGAGCATTTGACTAAAATGCATGCTGATGAAAAGGATAAAGATAAAGGATAAAGATTTCAAGTACTAGAAGAAAAATATTTTAAACGTCCAATTATATCAAAACTTTTTGCGTCGTCCACTAAACATGATAATGACGGATTACAAGCTTCTTATAATATTTCATTATTAATCGCAAAAGCGGGAAAACCACACACAATTGGTGAGGAATTAATCTTGCCGGCAGTAAAAGTAATAAAAACTGTGCTTCATAAGCCAGCATCAGATATCATCAGGAAAATTCCTTTGAGCAATAATTCAGTGCAAAGAAGAATCAATGAAATGGCTGAAGACGTTGAAAAATCATTGTGCGATTATTTGAAGACATGCCAATTTTCCATTCAACTCGATGAATCAACTCTCCTATATAATGAAGCACTACTCTTATCATACGTACGATTCATAAAAGAAGAAAAAGTTTGTCAAGAATTATTATTTGCTAAAAATTTGGAAGCGGATACAAAGGGAGAATCTATATTTAATACCATGGATAAGTTTTTTCAAGAGAAAGACATTGCTATTCATAATATTTTGTCTGCTGCTACTGATGGTGCTCCAGCAATGACAGGGCGTCACAAGGGTTTCATAGCACATTTGAAACAAGCAGTACCAAATGTACTTGCTATACATTGTGTTCTTCATCATCAACATTTGGTTGTGAAGAATTTAAGTGAACGCCTGCATACATCGCTCCATTACATTATTAGAGCAGTCAACAAGATTAGAAGCAATTTACTGAGTGACAGATTGTTTAGCTAACTTTGTAGTGAAAACGATGAAAGTTTCAATCGTTTGCTGCTTCACACGGAAGTTCGTTGGCTTTCAAAAGGTATTTGTCTGAATCGATTTTACAAATTGTTTTATTCAGTACTAGAGTTCCTAGAAAACAGAGACGACAGATTGCGGGTCAACCTGATTACATCCAAAAATGACATCGCTTATTTGACAGACCTCTATAAAATATTTAATGAAGTCAATCTACAATTACAAGGCGATGAATGGAATTTAATTAAAACAAAAAACATTATTGCCGCTTTTGTGGGGAAACTTCTGTTCAAGTGGAATCTAGGCCGAGGGGAATGCAGCCACTTTCCAAATTTATCAGCAGTGTCTCTCAAAAATGAAGATTTACTTACATACTGCCAATACTTGGAGGTTCTCCATGCTGATTTTAATGAGCGATTCAAGGATATTCTAAACATGAATATACCAAATTGGGTTCTAGATCCTTTCTCACATGTAAACACAGCAGGATCATCAAATTTAGAAGAGGAACTCACAGAACTCACAACAAATGAAGAACTAAAAATAAAATTCAAAAGCAGATACCAAGAGTTCTGGCTTCAGAAATCAATACCGACACTGTACCCTGGATTATGGGAAATAGTATAGAAATTTTTAATTGCATTTCCATCTTCTTATTTGACTGAGCGTGGGTTTGGTGCTGTAGCGAATTTACTATCTAAGAAAAGGAACCAATTGCATATAACTGAGTGTGGCGATTTATGACTGTTTTTAACGAAAGTTGAACCCGATATTAACAAACTTTTATAAATGAATCAGGCTCATCCTTCACATTAATTTATTTTTTCTTTGTAAGTTCGAAATAAACAATTTTCTAATACATTTGATGGTGCTTTAATTATTACGATAAGATTCTTACTAATGTAATACAATCTCCTAATATGTATTCCGAATTTTCATATTTAAACAATTGTATGAAACTTCACATTAATTAGTTATTTTTGCTTTGTATTTTTACTTTATAAGTTTGAAATAAACAATTTTGTAATATATTTGATGGTGTTTTAATTATTACAATAAGATTCTTACTAATGCATTTGCAATCTCTTAATATGTATTCCAAATTTTCATATTTAAACCATTGTATGAAACTGTGCATAATGTCATTCAAGCATACACTTTACAGTCTTTACATATGGGCTATGTTTCATCAAAATAGCAATAACTGTGTTCAAGCAATAACTGTGTTCAAGATGAAGCACATATTGGCCACTACTTTTTCAATAATTTAATAGCATAAGCAGTAACGTATCATTAGTTGCTATTTACGTTGAAAATATCAAATGGCTTGAACACGGAAAACTGTTATAATGGGAGGCGTTACAAAATTTATGTCTTGCAAAGTGGGCGGTGGCCAGAAAAAGTTTGGGAACCTATGCCCTAGACTAAAAAAATCAAAAATGAAAACCATGCTCCTTGTTTTCTTTGATATTAAAGGAATTATTATGGCTGAATACATCCACCAAATCAGACTGTCAATCAAATGTACTACACTGGATTTCTGACAAGGCTGCATGAAAAAATTTGAAGGAAGAGATATGAATTGTGGAAGGATGGTTGGATGCTCCATCAAGACAATGCTAACAGCACACAACATGCTCTTTGTTTGCCACTTTCTGGGTCAAAAAGACAAATTTAGAAGAGGACTGAAAATGGGTTCAAGGCCCACTGAAAATGGGTGCAAGCCCAAGGCAATTATTTTGAAGAGAATAACTTAAGGTACGAAATATTTCATTATATTTATTTTATTGCAACAGTCTCATTATTTAATAATCACACCTTGTACACACATACTCCCTCCCATTTATTCAGACGTTAATCATCTTCATGGGTTCCTGAGATTACCCTCTGGATAGGGACTTATCACACTATATATATGATTTTTATAACAGAATTTAATATATATAGAAAAGTATTATATTTAGAAACGTAATCTTAAAGGAATATTATTTCCCCCATCATACGTATAGAATCTACAACTTACTTGGAAGGATATGATCGAGAAACTGCATATAACACTCCAAGAGCATATACATCTGGTACTAGAGCTGATACAGACACTTCCCCTTTTGGCAGTTCTGTTACTGTCTGTTGAAAAAAAAAATGTGACATTAGGTTAAAACGAAATATTTATACATAGTGCAGATCATGAAAAAATCATGGCATTTAAGTAATACAATAATCTCCTGATTACAAACACCATGCATTCCTGAGAAGGCCATATACTGAGAACAATTTTCCTGGATATAGTGAGATGTGTTCAAAAAAAAAATTGTTCTTGAAATTCTGTTATAGGGTTAGTATTAGAATGGATAATGATGTCAGGAAGCCACTGGTTGATGCATTTTTATTTAATGCATGCTTTACATGTCATTTTATGCAGTATACAGTAAAGCAATATAGTAAAAAAAAAAGTGCAGTGGACAGTTAGCAACACTGCAGATATGACTGCTGTCCTTCTATGCAATGTAGAAAAGGACTGGGATCAAATCCCACATGTGATGAAAAAAATTTGAGCTTCTCCCCCCCCCCACACACACACTGTGTGTGCTGAGGTTAGTTTTCCTACGGATCAGGGCCTTATTGCATGCACTGCAATAAGACCCTGATTCTTATGTATGCAGAGCTGCCTGTAGCAGGAGTCTGCAGCATTGATCCATCATAATCTGACAATTACTGAAAAGTTTGGATTCAAATGCCATCAACGAGTGAGAATTTTCTGAAGATGTCTTCAATCAGAGCTGTAGCTAATTGGAGGCAGAGGGTACAGGATTTTTCCTGGTGAGTTGAAAACTTGAAACAAAAGTATTAGAAACTACAGTACTTAGTACCATGCCTGAATTGAAGGTTAAGACGACAGAAAATACATATTGACATTAGATTTAATTCAGTAGATTGTAATTTTCAGAAAATACACATGAAGGAAGGTTGTTCCAGAAAACAGAAGTTGAAGGATATATGAGAAAGAAAAAAAGTTGGTTCTGTGAGTTTGAAGTTGGACAGTATGACTGGTTGCTGCACATGTTGGGACTGGTTTGGAACAGAGGGGAGGAGAATTACAAAGGCAATTCAGAAGAACAATACCAATGGAAGTACAGTAAATCCTCGATTTAACGGACTCCGATATAACGGACAAATAATAATGCAGTATGTACATATTAATCTTGACCATGTTATTTTTTTTAGGTTATACAAAACTTCAGTGTTATTATTAATTAAAAATTAATAATAATTACCTATTTCCATTATTGTTTTGATAATTACTTACTTTTATTTTTATAATCAAATTCAGGAGATTGTTTTTTATTCTTTCTGAAAATGTGTTCAAATAGCTGTTTTTCCAGATTACAGATTAAGAGCAGGCGGTGACTTGCGAGCTGAACACGACTCGGGACACTAAACTGCAGGTCTACCGACTCGCTTTGTTTCAGTATCTGCCTCAAGCTATCGTGCGGTCAGGTTGTATACAGTGTTTCTGTGATTTCTGAATCATGACTTTATTTATTCAATAATTTTGCAATCCTTACAATTTAAAATGGCATCAAGTGATAGAGGAGTTAAAAGAAAGCGTGTGAACTTAAATGTGGCACAGAAATTAGAACAAGGCATCTCAGTAGCACATGTTTGTGAAATTTATGGCATAACAAACTGTTTCTGATATCTGCAAATCAAAGGACAAATTGCAACATTTTTCTTTAAAATACAGTGTTGATAGCTCTAAATGTGGTTTTACAGAGGGGAGTAGAAAACCCATGGAAGTTGCACAAGATAAAAACTTACTGTGTATAAGTGGTATGTTCAACAGAGATCTAGTGGTGTTAATATACAAAGTTTTGAGTTAAAATCTGCAAGTGAAACTTGGAAAACACACGGGACTTAATGTTAAGGCAAGTGATGAGTGGCTGTAGCGTTTTAGAAAAAGGCATGGCATTGTGAACAAGAAAACCTGTAGTGAATCTTGTGAAGTGCAGACACTTCACAAGTTGAGCCATTTAGAAAATTTATAAATGAACTTATTAAATCTGAGGGCCTTATTTTATCACAGGTTTACAATGCCGATGAAACTGGCCTGTTCTATCGTGCGAATGCGTAGTTTACTTCAGAGATTTTTTTCTGACTGGTTCTTCAACAACTTTGTCCCTGATGTTAGGCACTTCCAGACAGATGTTCTGAAAATTTTCCCCAAAAATGTAAAGGCATTGTTGCTTCTTGATAATGCCCTTGCTCATCCTAGTGCTCAGAAGTTAGTAAGGATGGCAGAATTAAATGTCTTTTTTTGCCTCCTAACACAACTTCAGTTTTTAAACCAATGGACCAGGGAATAATTGCAGCCTGCAAGAGGCTATATAAGAAGTTTTTGGAAGAAGTAATGGTTGTGTTGGAGAATGAAGAAGAAAACACAAGAGGAGCCAGCATACTTCAGAATCTACGAGCCTACAACATTAAGTCTGTATGCTTTAACTTTGCAGCTGCTTGGAAGGAGATGAAGACTACGACTTTGGAACAAGTTGGTTGGAAGAAGTTGTACAATATTGAACCGGTGAATTTGAGGCAAATGACTTTCGGTGCACCCTTGTAAATGCTGGCAACTGGAAAACAACTAAAGATGATGTTCTGAAATGGCATGAAAATGATGAAGGTGATCCTGGCTACCAAGTCCTCACTGAAGAAGAAATTGTGGCCAAGGTTCAATATGGTAAGGCAGGGAAAGAAGAAGGCATTGAGGAAGAGCAAATTACACCAGCACAGCCTACACTGTCTGAAATGAGAAACCTCGTGGACATTGCCATCCACTACATATGGACATCTTCTGACCCTGAAACTGTCCCTTACTGCGAACATTTTCAGCAGTTCAGGGCGATCATTATTAAGAAACAATATCAGAGTGGCAAACAACTGAAGCTGGAAGCTTTCTTTAAGCAAACTTCAACTCCCACTCCTATTTCACCTCCAACTACTTGTACATCTCAAATGTCTATAAGCAAACAGATGACACCAGTGCCTCCATTTGTGAACATTTCAGAAGAATCTGAAGCTGAGCATTCCCCTTCACCTCTACCTTCAGATACTGAATAACGACTACTGTGCTACTACCACTATGGTCACGGCAAAATACTCTTAAACTACTCTTCAACATAAAATCAAAAGAAGTGCATCCAGTTGATATAGATGAACAGTGCACTGTTGAGTCAGTTTGGTGTGACATAAGCACTGTGAAAGCGAAAATACGAGGAGTGTGTTATAGGCCTAATGACTCAAATGAGTACAATGAACAATTGTACAGAGAAATAGAGTGGGTTAGTAAATCAGAATGTCTTATAATGGGGGATTTTAACTGGAACTTGTGGGTTGGTCACTCACACACTAGTCAGACTTTTGTGGATTTATTGGATGATTGTTTTCTGTAGCAGCATGTTCGAGAGGCAACCAGAGAGAGTAATACTCTGGATCTGGTTATCAGCAGTGATCATTCGTGTATTAAGAATTTGAAGATAAAGGAACTACTGGGTGGCAGTGATCACAGTGTACTGATGTGGGATTTACTTAAAGATTTAATTACCATCAGAGGTAAAGGAAAGGGTTTTTGCTTCCTTAAAGGTGAGTACAGTGGTCTCAGACAGTTTTTAAATTCTGCACAGTGGGATCAACTGATGATGTTACCAACAATAAATTCTAAGTGGGAAGCATTCAAGGAATTAATCGTGGATGCTACTAAAAGTTTCATACCTATTAAGAAATATTGTTCAAGGTTTAGGCCTAAATGGTTATCAAATGAATTAATGAGACTCGTAACAGAGAAGAAAAATGCATGGGATGCATATAAATTATCAAGCGACTCAGAAGCCTATGGCAGAAAGAAGTTAGTCTGTAATCAGGTCACAAAGGAGGTTAGGGAGGCGAAGGCAGATTATGAGAAATCCTTGGCAAAAGATGCTAAGAAAAACAGCAAGGATGGATTTCTTTACTTATATAAACTCTAAAAGGAAGGGGATGAATCTGATTGGTCCACTTGACACCGATGGTTCGACTGTTGATGATCCTGCTCAGATAGCAAACAAACTGAATGAGTATTTTGCATCTATATTCACACATGAGGAATTATTAAGGTTTGAAAATGGCAGAAGGTTATCAAATTGTAGCAGGGTACTTAATGATTTTGTAATAACTGAGAGCAAAGTGGAGGAGAAATTGTCGAAGTTAAACATAAGAAAAGCACCTGGGGTGGATGGGATCTATCCAGTTATATTAAAGGAGGCGGCAAAGCAACTAAGCAAACCCTTAGCCATAATTATGAGAGCATCCTTGGACTCAGGGGAGGTTCCCACGGACTGGAGATGTGCAAATGTATCCCCAATTCACAAAGGGGGATCGAAGGGTGACAAGTAATTACAGACCAGTTAGTTTAATTTCTGTTCCGGGTAAAATAATGGAGTCACTGGTTAAAGATGCATTGCAGAATCATCTAGACAAGACTGCAGCAATAATTCAGACACAGCATGGGTTTGTTAAGGGAAAGTCTTGTCTGACAAATTTGATTGGTTATTATGATGTGGTTACAAAGGAACTGGATGCAAAAAATAATTTTGATATCATATATTTGGATTTCAGGAAAGCTTTTGACACTGTTGCACATGGAAGACTATCGTACAAATTGGAGCAGAATGGTATTAAGGGTAAGTTGCTACAATGAACAAAAGGATGGTTAAGTGGGAGAAGACAGAGGGTGGTAATTAATGGGTGCTGCTTTTCGTGGACTAATGTTATTAGTGGAGTCTCACAGGGTTCTGTGTTGGGTCCACTGTTGTTTTGTATATTTATCAATGATATTAATGAAGGTATGTCAGGCTTAGTGTCGAAGTTTTCAGATGATACAAAAGTTGGCAGGGTTGTTAATGACAATAATGGCAGTGTCCTACTGCAACAAGATCTAGATAATTTGGGCAGATGGGCTAAGAAGTGGCAAGTGAAGTTTAACCTTGACAAATGCAAAGTACTGCATATGGGTAGAAGTAACCCAAGAAAAAAGTACCAACTGTCAGGTACTACACTTAAGGTGGTTTTTTTTTTTTTTTTTTTTCTGGTAGTTGTTGGCGCATAGGCTGCTGTGGTCATAATGCACCTCCCAAGGTTTTTGCAGTACTTTGATCCAAGCCCGAGGCGGGAATCGAACCCGCGACCTTTGGGTTGCCAGGCAGGCACTTTACCCACCCGGCTAGCCCGGTCGGCACTTAAGGTGGTAGAAAATGAAAAAGACCTGGGAGTAATTGTGCAGTCAGATATAAAGTTTTCTGAGCAATGCAGACAGGCTGCAAGGGCAGGTCATGGGGTTTTGTCAATGATATATAGGAATTTTGCTAGCAGGGAAAAGGAGGTGATTGTCCTTCTGTATAAGGCAATGGTCAGGCCACACCTTGAGTACTGCGTACAGGTCTAGAGGCCTCATTTTAGGAAGCATGTCGATTTGCTTGAGCCTGTACAGAGGAGGGCAACAAGATTGGTGAGGGGAATGAAGGGATCCTCTTACCAAGAGAGACTTAAGTTCTGCAAATTGCAATTTGCTGGAGACTAGGCACCTGTGCGGTGATCTGATCGAGGTGTATAAGGCCTTGAGTGGGTTGAGCACGCTGAAGTCTGATGGGATCCTTCCGCTTGTTCAGATTACGAACCTAAGGGGGCATAAATTCAAATTAAGAAAAGACAGATGTAGAATAGATGTGCGGATATTTGCCTTTAGCCAGCAGGTGGTTAATTGCTGGAAAAAACTTCCATATGTCGTTGTGGAAGTTGATAGGTTGAATAAATTTAAGGAGGAACTGGACAGGTAATTGGAGGGAATGGTGTAATTTTTTTTTGGCTGATGCTGCATAAGCCCATACACTTGCTTTCTTGCATCACATGCCACTACTACTACTTACTACTACTGTCAAAAAAGGTGAGTAAATATTACACATTCTTTATTATAATTTAATAATTTTATATTGTACAGTACTGTATATTGTATTAAATTTTTTTTTTACATTAAGAACAATAGAAAATGCTCCCCAGATTACATTCGCCCCTTCTCTCCCATTAGTCCGTTAAATCGAGGATTTACTGTATCTAAAGAAAAGGCACGAAGCAGAAACAGAATGTCTATGAGGCAGATGTGGAGAGACTTTGTAAGAGATGGGTTATTAATTAATCCGACTGCCTTTCTTTTGAATTCTAGAAGCCCAAGAGAGAGAGATTTTGGAAGCATCACTGCAAATGTAGGAACAACATTCTATGGTATGTTGGATTTCAGATTTGTAGAGCATGAGTAGTTGTTTAGAAGAAAAATAATGCCAAAAGTGAAAGAGAAAACTCAGTTTTCAGATGCAGAGGAAGCAATATTTGCCGACAGTGTCACTGAAGATAAGCACAGGAGAAAAACTCCTTTTTGTAAGATATGACAGGAATTAGTTCTAAAGGATTGAAATTAACTAAGCTATTTTTACATCATCAGAGAATTACATAGAGATCAGCATGTAAGGAACTGGTGGTGAATATTCAGGAAGTTGAAGTTGTTTGCACAGAGCAAGATTTTTCAGCTGGAAGGTGGAATACAATGTGCTATCACCAGCAAAACTGTGGATAGGATTTCCAGTCAGTGGAAGGTCATTAATGCTATGAGAGCATCCTTACATTCAGGAGAGATCCCCATGGACTGAAGATGTACAAATGTATCCCCAATTCACAAAGGGAGGGGTTCAAAGGGTAAATATTAACTTCTGTTCTGGGGAAAATATAGGAGTCACTGGTTAAAGAAGCATTGCAGGATCATCTAGACAAGACTGGAATAATAATTCAGACACAGCACGGGTTTGTTAAGGTGACAAACCCATGCTTGTCTAACCAATTTGATTGGATACTATGATGTGGTCACAAAGGAACTGAATGCAAAAAATAATTTTGATATTATATACTTGGATTTCAGGAAATCTTAACACCGTTGCACATGGAAGGCTACTGTACAAATTGAAGCAATATGGAATTAAGGGCAAATTTCGACAATGGATGGGTGGTTAAGTGGGAGAAGACAGAGAATGATAATCAATGGACAGTGCTCTTCGTGAACTAATGTTATTAGTGGAGTCCCCCAGAACCCATTCTTATTTTGTATATTTATGAATGATATTGATGAAGGTATATCAGCTTAATGTCCAAATTTGCAGGTGATACAAAGGTTGGCAGGGTTGTTAATGACAGTATGCTACTGCAACACGATCTAGAAAAGTTGGGCAGATGGGCTAAGAAGTGGAATTGAAGTTTAAGAATGACATCTGGAAAGTTAAAATCCCCCATTATAAGACATTCTGATTTTCTGGCCCACTCGATTTCTCTGCACAATTTCTCATTATACTCATTAGACCTATAACACACACCTACTGTAATACCACGCAGATGATACTTTAACGTATCAACTGCGTGGTACTATAGTCAAGGCAGTAGAGAACGAAAAAGACATGGGAGTAATTGTGCAGTAAGATATGAAGTTTTCTGAGCAGTGCAGACAGGCTGCCAGAGCAGCTCATGGGGTCTTGTCAATGATATACAAGAATTCTGCTAGTAGGGATAAGGTGATTATTCATTTGTATAAAGCAAGTGTCAAGCCACACCTTGAGTGCCGCGTACACATCTGCAGCCTCATTTTCGGAAGATTGTAGAGTTGCTAGAACAAGTACAGTAAACCCCCGCTATTCGCAGTTTCGCGTATTCGCGATCGCCGATTTAATATAAAATGAAACCTAAAAAAAAAAAATGTGAATTTTAAAGCACCATGAATATTTTCCGCCATAAAAAAACATGGGCATGGCTAAAATTATCTTTCCCGGTCAAAACAGTGCTCAGTGGGTAGGGGGAGTAGGGGTGACAAAATCGCGAGCGTGGATGTTTCTCGCTAATCCTTGTTCAGTATGTGTTATGCACTCGTCATGGAAGGTTTCGTCGTTTGCTTTTAATTTATACGCTTATAAATTGAATAAATTTATCAATTTATAAATTGAATTTATCAGCACATCAATTTATAAATTGATATGCTTACAAAAATGATAAATCTACCGTTTTGCGGTGTAAAACAGACTTTTTCGAGTGTGTTAACGGAAGAAAGTGACTTTATTGTGGACAAGTTCTTTCTAACCCCTACAAAAATATGGCTACGAATAACAGGAGAAATGTGAAAATAGCAAAGAAGGTGATGACATTAGCAAATAAAATTGAGTTATTAGATAAAATTTCTAACGGTGAAAGTGTCTCAGTGGCAAAACATTATAAAATCAATGAGTCAACAGTACGATCAATCAAAAAATCGGAAGAAAAAATCTGCCGTAGTGTCCGTGAAATGCGCTAATTGCTTCAAAAATTTGCTCTGTAACTCGTGATGTTAAATTAGAAAAAATGGAAAAGGCTTTAAATCTGTGGATTTAAAGCTTTTTAAAGCTTGTGGAAGACCGAACTCAAAATAAAATTCCGTCACATTCACTCATCATTCGTGAAAAGGCAAAACTCCTTTATCAACACTTTAGCGAAACTGGTGATAGCACTGGCGGGATAAGTTTTTTTGCTAGCAAAGGCGCTGGTTTGAAAGATTTGTTTGAAATTTCTAATAAATATTACATTTAATATTAAATTGTTTCTTATTTTCATTTCGATGCCATATGCTTGCATTTAACTATGTACTGTCTATGTACATAGTCATATTATGAAGGTACATATAATACATACATAGACAAAATTTTAGACTAGTTTTTCTTATAAATTTCATACTTTGGAACAGAACCCCTTTATTACTATGGGAGCCATAACTCAGTATTCGCGACATTTCTCAGGAACATAACCCCCGCTATTCGCGGGGGTTTACTGTACAGAGAAGTGCAACAAGATTTAGTGAGGGGAACAAAACAATTTGCAGAACTTAAAGCCTCTTACAAAAGAAGCTTTAAGTTCTGCAAATTGCAATGTCTGGGGACTAGGCACCTGTGATGTGATCTAATTGAATTGTATAACGCTTGAATGGGTTCACCAGGCGCAATGCTGATGGAATTCTTCCTCTTGCTCAGATTGCAAACCTGAGGGGCATAAATTTTTTAGCATTAGCATTAGCATTAGTAGAGGCATATGATGCAAGAAAGCAAGCTTATTCAGCATCAGCCAAAAAAAAAAACAAAAAAAACACACCACTCCCATTTCACCCCTCCGTTCGCTCAAAATACCTGTCCAGTTGAGCCTTAAATTTGATTAGGCTATCAACTTCAACAACAAGTGATGGAAGTCGGTTCCACCAACCAACCACCCGCTGGCCAAAGGCAAATTTCCGCACATCTATCCGACATCCGTCCTTCCTCAATTTGAATTTATGCCCTCTGAGCTGATTATTCTGAGCAAGATGAAGAATCCCATTGGCATTGAGCATGCTCAAACCATTCAAAGCCTTATACACCTCTATCAGATCACCTCGCCGGTGCCTAGTCTCCAGACTCTGTAATTTGCAAAACTTAAGCCTTTCTTCGTAAGAGCAACTGAGGAAAGACAGTTGCAGAACAGATGTGCAGAAATTTGCCTCTAGCCAGTGGGTAGTTGATTGCAGGGACAAACTTCCATCTGTTTTTGTGGAAATTGATAGCTTAAATAAATTCACGGAAGAGCTGGACAAACTTTTACAGCAAACGTGTGTGAGATGGGATTTTTTTTTTTTTTTTTGCCTGGTGCTGTATAAGCTTGCTTTCTTGCATCATGTGCCTCTACTAATGCTAATATACAAGAGGAAAGGAGTGGAAGGAAAAACTTGTTTGGAGAACACCAAACTGACTTAACATGGGTGACCAGTGGAATGTTGAGTCATTTTGGTGACATAAGCACGGGAAGAGCAAAAATAAGAATACAAAAATCTTGAGTACAATGAACAACTGTACAGAGTGGGCCAGTAAACCAGAAGGATAATGGAAAATTTTAACTTTCCAGATATTGACTGGAACTTGTGGGTTGGTCACTCACAGATTAGCAAGACTTCTGTGATTTACTGTATGACTGTTTTCAAGCAACATGTTCAAGAGGCAACCAGAGGGAGTAATACTCTTGATCTTATTATTAGCAGTGATTAGTCATGCATTAAGAATCTGCAGATAAAGGAACCTTTAGATGGCAATGATCACAGTGTACTGATGTAGGATTTACTTAAAGATGTAACTACCATTAGGGGTAAAGGGAAGAGTTTCTGTTTTCGTAAAGGTGACTCCGGTAGTCTTAGACAGTTATTAAATTCTATACAGTGGGACCAACTGATGATGTTACCAACAGCAAATTGTAGGGAAGCATTCAAGGAATTAATCTTGGAAGCCACTATGCTTTTCATACCAACCTTCATACTGTTCAAGGTTTAGGCCTAAATGGATGTCAGATGAACTAATGAGACTCATGGCAGAGAAGAAAAATGCATGGGATGCATATAAATTTTTTTTTTTTTTTTTAATGAAAATCCCAAACACGAGAGGTATTAGAACCTATAGTACTTAGTACCATGCTTGGATTGGAGGTTGAAAAGACGAAGAAGATATTTGTTGACATTATACTCGAATTTCTGTAGACTAATTTTCAGGAAATACGTATGAAGGAAGGTTGTTCCAGAAAACAGCAGTTGAATGAATAAATGAGGAAGATGAAAAGTTGGTCCTGTGAGTTTGAAGTTGGACAGTAAATGGATGTTGGTTGGTTGGTGGCGGCACGTGTTTGGACTGTTTTCAGAAAGAAAGCGGGAATTATAGAAGCCAATTCGGAAGACAGTGCCGATGGAAGTATCTGTAGAAAAGGTATGCAGCAGAAACAGTATGTCTATGAGACAGCGAGTGGAGAGACTGTTAGAGAGGAGTCATTAATTAACCTAACTGCCCTCCTCTTCTGAATGGAATCTAGAAGCCTGAGAGTGGTTTTGGGGGCACCGCCCCCAGATGTGGGAACAGTATTCCATGGTAGGGCGGATTTGCAATTTGTACAGAGTTAAACAGCTGTTTGGAAGAAAAGTAACGCCGAGAGCAAAAGAGAAAACCAAGTTTTTTAGATGCAGAGGAAGCAGTATTTGTAATGTGCTTGTACCAAGAGAGATTAGAAGTCAGGGTAATCCGGAAGCCTCCTAAAGAGTTACGAATAGTTCGGCCAGCCTGCAAACACCGTTTTCCAGAGTTGTACTCTCGAAAGGTAAAGAAGGTTGGATCTCGCCATGATGTTCATCATAACCTCACAAGTCATCAGTCATACTGCATGATGGAAGAGATGGGGAAGAGTTGACTAGAACTTAGCTCTGGAGACTAAACATGGGTTCCACCACTTCAAGCCTCCAATAAGCAAAGTGGTGGCATTGCACTGGTTGATGAGTCATCTACCACCTAGTATTGCCTGTTCACACAAAGGGGCAGCATTCCTCCATGTGGTGTGGGCGCCACACCTCTACTCCTGCTTACGCTGGTTCACACTGGGTAGTCACCCACCGTGTGCTTGTGCTTGGAGGTTATACCCAGGATTACTATCAGTCCCACCATCATGAAGGTGCAAGCAGAGGATTTGACTGTCACAGACAGTCCGGACTTCACCGAAATTGGGCCCACTTGACTTCAATGTCACCTGAATATCAGTTCCATCAGCATTTTAGACTCCCAGGTAGCAAGTACAGCTTGTCTGGCATATCTGAATGTCTGTGACAACCTTAAGGACACTTGCTAATATTACTCCACAAACAATACACATAGGATTAGGTGCAAAACTATCACCACACCATGTAAACCTTTTTTCTAAGTAACTGTCATTTCTAAGTAACTGTCTTGACACATACGAGTTTTTTTCTTTTTATAGTTGAACTTGTGCTTACTTCAGTTTTTCTGCTGCTCTGTGAAGTATCTTCGTTGTATGCCACCATTTCTTGATTCAAATGTTCATTACTATCTTGATTTTTTCTCTTTTTAATAATAAAGTTTTCCATGGCCACTGTTTTAAAGTATTTGAAATAGAAATATTAACTAAAACTTTATCGTGCAAAACATGCTCAACTATAAGAACAACTAGGCACACTGATACGCCAAAGGAGGAATGCAAGCTAAGTACTGAGATTCGCTAAGCGAGTATGAGCATTTGCAGCGGCGGCGTGCTGTTTCAATAGGTGTATGTACATAAATACTGCAATGCAGTCAGCAATTATTTCATGGCAACTTCTAATTTACACAGTTGGATGAAAATCAACAACCTTTTGTAGTGACAGCCACGATGTAAGCTGATGCTACATTTGATGGTGTGGCACCCCTATAAAGAGTAAGCAGCACTACAGGGTGTCACAGCACCCACTTTTTAGAACCACTGATCTAGAGATTAGGTACCTGTACGGCCTTGAATGGTTTGAGCAAGCTCAATGCTGATGGAATTCTTCCTTTTGCCCACATTAATTGTCTCAGGGGACAGGCAATTAATATTGTTGTAGAATAGATTTACAGAAATTTTTCTTTAGCCAGCTAGTGGTTGATTGCTGGAACAAACTTTCATCTGTTGTGGAAGTTGATACTTAAATAGATTCAAGGAAGAACTGGTCAAACTTTTAGGGTGAATGGATAGGTGAAATGAGAAGATTTTTTTTGGCTAATGCTGTATACCTTTGCTTTCTTGCATCATATGCCACTACTACTGCTAATGCTAAACACAGCATTAGCAGAAATTAGAAGAGTTGTAGCAAGTAGTCAAAGATAAAACAGCTGCAAAACACAGTTGGCAATCCATAAGACAGAAGCTTGTTTAGAAGACCTTCAAACATGATGTAAAGCCTTACAAATGTCAAGAGCTGTTATTGTTGTTATTATTCGGTTTAACGACACAAGGGCTATTAAGTCCAAATTGTGTCTGTTCATCGTTAATTCACAAAAAGCATACTGTAACAGAGGTTAAATTATATGCTTCTGTACAAGCCAATATGTTTTAGATATAATAAAAGTTCTTCAATATTTGCTTTATTTCTATAAGAAAAGAGATAAATCAGGTGATATATTCAACGTGGAGAGTGACCGAAAAGTGTTTGACCGGATGGTTGAATGTAAAGGACAATCAACCAGAAAATGACGGACTGTAAGTTGCGTCTGACAGGATGAGCACTGTGGTGGGTTTTCTCCCAATAATAGAAAGAGATGAGTATGATGAGTGTGTTCAATTCTGAGTCTTGCCAGTTTTGCCTTCCTCTCATCTGTTTTGTCGGAAGCCAGAGAGCCACAGCTTTGGATCTTCTTTATCTGGTAAAGTTTATTGTTAGTGTCACTTTTCCAGGTCTGTGACCATTTATTGTAGCACACTTTGCATATGACAGACTTATAGTCAGAGTAAGGAACCTGAGGATGTTGTGAGAGAGCGGGTTGAGGATGTTTAGCAGCAAAGTCAGCACTTTCATTTCCCAGAATGCCTGAATGGCCAGGGATCCAGCAAAAACTGATTGACTGATTAGACACACTGCAAGCAAATAGCTTGGAATGAATCTGTTTCAATGTAGGTAGAGGAGGAGAAATTCTTCCTTATGGCAGAGACAGCACTAAGAGAATCTGTGTCAATTATTGCAGATGAGATGGAAAGCTCAATAATCTTATTAAGCGCTAACTTAATGGCATATAATTCAGCTGTGAAGACGCTGCAAGCAAGTGGTAGTGTGGCTGAACTTGTACATAAAGGAAAAACTGCCACAGCAGCTACCGTACTCTCAGTTTTGGAACCATCCATATAAATTTTACAGGCATGGTTGTTCATAGTAGCAAAGCTGAATGTAACTGTCTGATATTGCAGGGAGGTATAATATTTTCCCTCCACTGGAGGAAGTGTATATCTTGAGAGACAGACACATATGTCCAAGGAGTAACAGATGTAGTTGTCTTGGAAAATTTCATTTAAATTGACATTCCAAGTCTGAACAAGCTCTTTGATCCTGAGCAAGGCAGGTCTATTTTCATTTGGCTTGCTCTCATAGAAGGATTCCCAACGAGTATTATAAAGATACTCCCAACTTGGGTGCGATGGTAGACTCTGGATCTTAGCAGCGTAGTGAAGCAGTAGTGTTTTTCTATGCAGGTGTAATGGGGGATCATGCACTTCAATATATAGACTTTGGATCAGAGAAGTCCTGAAAGCTCCCAGTGCAGTCCTCAGAGCATTGTGATGGATCATATTTAGCCGTTTTAAAGTAGTGCTCCTGGCAGAGTCGTACACTGGACAACCATAATCTAGCCATGAACGTATTAAACTTCTATAAAGATGCAGCAAAATACAGCGATCAGCTCCCCATGACAAAGATGAGACTGATCGAAGTATATTCAAATGCTTTATACAAGAAGTTCTCAAATAAGTGATGTGTGCTTGGAAATTTAGTTTGCAGTCTAATGGTAGTCCAAGAAATTTAACGGTATTAACAAGCGGGATTGGAGTATTGTTTATTTGTAGTTCAGGTTAGGGATGGAGAGCTCGTTTCTTGCAAAAGCGAGTGACAATGCATTTCTTTTCTGATAGTCGGTGGCCATTCCGTGAGGTCCAGGGTTCTATTTCGGTTATGGCAAGTTGGAGATGCCGTTCGATGGTATTCATGCTTTGAGACTGACAGGAAATGGTAAGATCATCTGCATACATATAAGTTTGAACGGTTTTTGGTATAACTCGTCATGCTGCTAACTTGGATTGAAAACAGTGTTGGACTAAGTATTGATCCCTGTGGGACTCCCTCTTCCTGAATGTGAGATGCAGAGAGCGTTTTTATATTGGATCTGAAAAGAACGCAATTGCAGGAAATTTTGAATTATTTCCAGCAAATGGCCCCTAAGCCCCAGATGGAAAAGGTTCATAATAATACCATGATGCCATGTAGTATCAAATGCCTTTTCAAGATCTAAATTGACCATGACTAGATGTTGTTTCATGACAAAGGCATTGTGGATACAAGACTCAGCTTTAATGAGCACATCTAGGGTTAATCTATTTTTTCGAAAGCTATATTGATGATCTGGAAGGAGACTCTCTGACTCCAGAATGTAAGTGAGACTAGTATGAACCATACTTTTGAAAATTTTTCCCATGAAGCTCATAAAAGATATTGGCCTGTAATTTTCAACACAGGAGGGATTTTTTTCCTGGTTTTGGTAAGGCAATAACAAACAAATGGCACCATGAAGAAGGATAGGCATTTTCAGAGAAGATCCAATTATAAAAAATTAATAGGGTTCTCAAGTCTTCTCCAAGTATATGCTTTAGCATAATGTAATGAACTCCATCTGGACCTGCAGCACTATTGGATGATCTGTTTAATGATTCTTGAAGTTCTATTAATGTAAACTGTTGGTTGAGCGGCGCGTGAAGAAGTTGATTTTATACCGATTTGCACCTGCTTTGATGTTCTGGAAGGTGGACGCATAGGAGGCAGAAGCTGAGATTTTTGCAAATGATTCTGCTAATGCATTTGCAACTTCTTCAGGAGTAGAAATGTCTTTCCCTTTCCCATGAAGTATCGGAGAGGGCAGCCGAGCAAATTTACAATTTAATGCCTGTATTCTTTTCCAGATGACCCGTGGATCCGTGTCTTTGGTGATGGTTGAGGCAAAAGCAATCCATGAATCCCGATTCGCTTTCCGCCTAAATTGTCTTGCTTTTGCCCTTTTAAAAGCAATTAGGTTACTAGTGGTGGGATACTTGCAGAAATTATTCTAAGCATGGTTTTTTTCCTGTTTGGCAATTAAACAATCTGTATTCCACAAGTGATTTCTGTGTTTTCGATATGGCGTGGATTTTGAAATGGAGGCCTTATCTGCAGTCAGAATCTGATTGGTTATAGTAGTAGTAGTGGAGTGGCATGTGATGCAAGAAAACAAGCGTATGAGCTTATGCAGCATCAGCCAAAAAAAAAAAAAAAAAAAACAATCCCCTCTAAATATTTGTCCAGTTCCTCTTAAATTTATTTAACCTATCAACTTCCACAGCAACAGATGGAAGTTTGTTCCAGCAATTAACCACCTGCTGGCTAAAGGCAAATTTCCGCACATCTATTCTACATCTGTCCTTTTTTAATTTGAATTTATGCCCCCTTAGGTTCGTAATCTGAACAAGTGGAAGGATCCCATCAGAATTCAGCGTGCTCAACCCATTCAAGGCCTTATACACCTCAATCAGATCACATCGCAGGTGCCTAGTCTCCAGCTGCTGCAATTTGCAGAACTTAAGCCTCTCCTGGTAAGAGGATCCCTTCATTCCTCTCACCAATTTTGTTGCACATCTCTGTACACGCTCAAGCAAATCTACATCCTTCCTAAAATGAGGCCTCCAGACCTGCATGCAGTACTCAAGGCATGGCCTGACCATTGCCTTATACAGAGGGACAATCACCTCCTTTTCCCTGCTAAAAAAATTCCTGTATATCATTGACAACACCCCATAACCTGCCCTGGCAACGTGTCTGCATTACTCAGAAAACTTCATATATGACTGCACAATTACTCCCAGTTCTTTTTCATTTTCTACCACCTTAAGCGTAGTACCACACAGTTGGTACGTTTCTCTGGGGTTACTTCTACCCATATGCAGTACTTTGCATTTTTCAATGTTAAACTTCAGTTGCCACTTCTCAGCCCATCTGCCCAAATTTTCTAGATCCTGTTGCAGTAACAGTAACACACTGCCATTACTATCATTAACAACCCTGCCAACCTTTGAATCGTCTGCAAACTTCGATACTAAGCCTGATATACCTTCGTCGATATCATTGATAAATATACAAAACAGTGGACCCAACACCGAACCCTGTGGGACTCACTAATAACATTAGTTCACGAAGAGCAGCACTCATTGATTACCACCCTCTGTCTTCTCCCACTCAACCATCCTTTTATCCATTGTAGCAACTTACCCTTAATACCATTCTGCTTCAATTTGTACAGTAGTCTTCCATGCATAACAGTATCAAAAGCTTTCCTGAAATCCAAGTATATGATATCAAAATTATTTTTTGCATCCAGTTCCTTTGTAACCACATCATAATAACCAATCAAATTTGTCAGACAAGACTTTCCCTCAACAAACACATGATGTGTCTGAATTATTGCTGCAGTCTTGTCTAGATGATCCTGCAATGCATCTTTAACCAGTGACTCCATTATTTTACCCGGAATAGAAGTTAAACTAACTGGCCTGTAATTACTCGTGTCACCATTCGATCCCCCTTTGTGAATTGTGACACATTTGCACATCTCCAGTCTGTGGGGATCTCCCCCGAGTCCAAGGATGCTCTCATAATTATGGCTAAGGGTTTGCTTACTTCCTTTGCCACCTCCTAATAATATAACTGGATAGATCCCATCCACCCCAGGTACCTTTCTTATGTGTAACTTCAACAATTTCTCCCCACTTTGTTCTCAGTTATTACAAAATCATTAAGCACCCTGTTACAATTTGATAACCTTGTGGCATTTTCAAACCTTAATAACTCCTCATGTGTGAATGTAGATGTAAAATACTCATTCAGTTTGGTTGCTATCTGAGCAGGATCATCAACAGTCGAACCATCGATATCAAGTGGACCAAGAGGCCTTCCTTTTAGAGTTTATATAAGTAAAGAAATTCTTGCTGTTTTTCTTAGCATCCTTTGCCAAAGATTTCTCGTAATCTGCCTTCGCCTGCCTAACCTCCTTTGTGACTTGATTACAGACTAGCTTATATATATCATAGGCTTTATGTCGCTTGATAATTTATATGCATCCCATGCATTTTTCTTCTCTACCATAAGTCTCATTAGTTCATTTGACAACCATTTAGGCCTAAACCTTGAACAATATTTCTTAATAGGTATGAAACGTTTAGTAGCTTCCACTATTAATTCCTTGAATGCTTCCCACTTAGAATTTGCTGTTGGTAACATCATCAGTTGGTCCCACTGTACAGAATTTAAAAACTAAGTGTTTTTAAATTCTGTTTTTAAACTAAGTTATGTAAGTGTTTACAACATCAATCGACTGTTTTTTAACATAAAGCCTGTCTATAGATATTTGGGCGGAATAGCCATCCCAATTAGCCTTTATAAACTTCCAAGTGGATCGTTGATCAGGATTTGGAGTTACCCCTGTTTATAATGTGCAAATAATAGGAAAATGATCGCTATTAAATGGATCGGTTAACACTGACCATATCATGAATGGAAAAATGGAGAGTGAACAGATTGATAAGTCAAATTCAGAAGTAGATCCTGTAGGTAGGTGGGAGAACCAGAGTTTAGTAAATTTAGATCATTATTGTTCAAAAATTCTTCAATCAATTTGCCCCTTGCGTACATTGTAGTGGATCCCCAGAATGGATGGTGGCCATTAAAATCACCTAAAAGACAAATTGGTGTTGGGAATTGTTTAATGAGGTTGTCCAGTTCTGAATGGGGCAATGTTATTGCTGGTGGAATATAAATGGAAACAAGGGTAACAGAAACACCAACTGCAATACGAACTGCCACAACTTCTAGAGTGGCTTGTAATTGGATGCGCTTGGACAGTGTGTTGGAATTAATAAGAATGGCTACACCTCCAAGAGCAGGAGACTCAGAAATACTATCTTGTCTGTAGATGTCATAATTTGAAAATTTTGGTGAAACATGTGGTGACAAGTAAGTTTCCTGTATGCATACACCTATGGGATTGAACTGAGCAAGCAAAATCTTTAGGTCATCAGGATGACTGACTAGCCCTCTGCAATTCCATTGTATGATGTTGTGCCTCATTTAGGTTTAACTGAGGATGATTCTTCTGACTGCTTTTTTGTAAGGGGAGCATTTTTTGCATTCTTTTTTTGAGAAGGTGGGGCATCCAGTATCCATAGTATCATTTGCATGCAGTTCTAGTATGGGTTCCTCATAATTTGAGGGTACATCTACTTCCACACTGTTTGTGGTTTTCTTGCTGTCTTTAAGTTTCAATTTTTCACTATCATGCGAGACCGCTGGAGTGCCAACTGGAATGCTAATTGGAGTGTTGGTTGCTTCACTGGTTTTAGTTTGGGGTGTGTCCTTTCCAGAGTTTGACAGTGTTGTTTTAACCTAGTTACATAGAGATGTGTTAGGGAGTATTGTTAAATCTGTTTGAGCTGCTATTGAATGGGTGCTTCGAGTGTGAGATGCATAAGAACAACTGGACATGGTCAACATAACTTGTCTGTGTGCCTCAGGATATGTCACTTTATGTTCTATTTTGTATTTTTGAATTTTCTTGTCTGTTTTCCACATTTCACAAGATTTAGAAAAGGCTGGGTGACTTTCTTTGCAGTTGGGGAAATGGGACTTGAGGCTGAACAGTCTGCTTGTGCATGCTCCTTGGAAGCACAAATAGGATAAATGGCATCACCTCTACATCCTGCTGGGAATGTCCATATTTCTGGCACTTAAAACAACGAATGGGATTAGGAACATAAGGCCGAATTCAGCAGTTTAAATAGCAAGCTTTTATTGATGATGGCAAATCTGGGGTACTGAAAGTTAAAATGATGGATCTAGCTGGGATGAGATTTCCATCTTTTTTAGCCATTATGCGTTTGGCGCCGATTACTTTTTTGATTACTAAGTTCTTGAACTAATTCCTCTTCAGATATTGTAAGCAGGTCTCATTCGGTTATGACGCCTTTCGAGGAATTTAATGTGTTATGTGGAGTAATAGATACTGGCAGCCCACCGAATGTAGTTGTTTTGAGCAGCCACTCAGTATGTTTGGAGTTGGCTGTTTCAATAAGGAGGTCTCTGGATTGCAATCGTTTTACCATTTTTTGTGTCCCAGCAATGGATTCCAAATATCTCTGTATTACAAATGGTGACAATTTTCCCATAGGCTGGGTAGAGAGGGAAAATTTGACATGTTGTTGCACTGCACTTCCCTCTGAAGCCTTTTCGGTTGATTACGGTCATTATCAGTGGATGTGTCTGGTCGGGAGCTTGAAGGCTCTAGAGGTGGATACTCGTTTGAATCCATGGTCACTCCTTTTAGCCCTGGAGGATAACTTTTCCCCCAGGTTACCGGCCCTGCCAAAGGGAGGCAGGAGCAGTGCTGCTTGGAGGCCAAGCGGTTGAAGTGTTAGTTGATTAGTACAACTAGAAATACAGGAAAATAAAGAAAGGTGTGTTTCCATCCTGTGTTCTAACTTGTGGCTTTCAAGTATAGAACTGGTTTTAAAGAAAAACTGTTGATAAAAATGCAGTAACTTAAAAATAAAACTTCAATCTCTTATCAAAAGCACTCTACATATTGCAAGAATATCGCTTGGCCTCAAAATACGCTTGGCACCCGGGGCCAACGTCAAGAGCAACTGCTTGAATTTCACCAAACTTTTCCACTGAATTTGTCTGCAGATGGGTAAACATAAACCAATACATCACCAGTGGATCAAAACTGATGGAATCCGTACTGGTGATCATTGTTCAGATGGAATTTTGAGATAGTTTAGGAGTTGGTAGATGGATTTCTCCTAGCTATATATGAGCAAATTTTCAAGCAAAATGAAAAACATCAGTGGAAAAGAAAGTGTAAAAAAGGCAATGACACAGAACAGGAGTAAGTTCTCAAAATCTGTTCCTGAGAGAATAGGTGGAGAAATACCATCAGGACCTGGAGCTTTCTTGGTATCAGAAATGATGATGGAAGACTACAGGAAGAACTGAGTGGAGTATACTGGGAATGGCAGGGGAGGGGGTTACCAAGATCATTATTACAAGAGAGGAGAAAAGTAGGGAACCAGCAGGTTAGCTCTATCTTTAGCTCAGGAGGCAATAGAACCATCAAGTTTTAACAAATGTGGGAGTATTGATGGGCAAAAACCATAACCAATAGATGTGGCAAGAGATCAGAATGCTTGACTACGGTTGGGATAAGAAGCAAATTTTCTACTGTTCACCTGTTCAAAATCTAGTTTGGGTTGATTAATAACTGTTTTACAATTGTTGTGAGCTTTAATGTAGACAGAAAATGAAACTGGGTATTTGGACATAAGCCAATTGCAATTTGCAATATTCTTATCTTGAATAGCCTTGGCTCATTTATTGGAAAAAATCACGGTTTAGGTTTTAGGGTGGATTCAAAATTTTATGGGAAGTGCAGAATATAAGATTTTATCCTACAAGAATAACCTCACTAAAATGATCTGAGCAAACACTGACATCAGAAGATTTAAACAGCAATCCAACCAAAGAAAAGAACAGAAATCTTGCAGATTATTCCATTTCACATTCTTGTAATGCCAAAAACATGAGGCTGAGAATGGCCATGAGAGAAAGGCTTCATTAGAAAGGAGACTACCAAGAGACATGATCTGAGGTACCTAGAGGACCACTCATCCCAACCATGCATTTTGATGAGCTGTTCATGAGAAAAATAAAGTGTTAGATGTGGGTAGGACTGTCTGTATCCTAGTAGGTAAATGAACAATCTGTGTGGGGTCATTAGTAATTGCCATCGCCTCAGCATCTTATTAGCTGGATCTGTGTGATTAGAAAACTGAAGCAAGCTGGAGTTGTGAACATTAAAATCGCCAAGGAAAATTACCTCACTGTTAGGAAAGTTGGACTGAAGAAAGTCAAGTTTCAAATAAAGGAAGTTAAACTATTCTTTTTTAAAATAATTTGACTTCCTTTTTATTTATTTTATATAAATCATAAATAATATTATTTTAACAAACTTTAAATCCATTTTCTGAAATCAATGTAAAGAAATTTGAAGACTTTTCATTTTTTTTTAATATAATGCTTGGCATCTTCTTGAGCCATTAGTCAAAATTTTTCCTTGTGCCCAGGTAATAATATCAACCATAGGCAAGTGGAACTGCTTTTTGGGGGGGGGGAAGGGGAAATAAGAAAAGGAAGGAAAAACATCTCCAAAACATCCTCATGTACAGTTTAGAAAAAAAAAAAAAAAAAGTGCAGCCATTATCAACCCACTGCAGGATGGAAGCCTCCTCAACAATTCATGTTGAGGGAAATGGACCATAAACTGCCACGCTGGTCCAGTGCGGGTTGGCAGATCGACTGTATTCAGCAGTCAGGGGCTTGAACCCCGGTCTACTCAAAGAGCGTGTGCTACTGACTCCCGCTCCTGACCACTTGGCTATGGAGTTGAGAAAGACAAAATTAAAAGTATCCTATTATGCACTTGCTAAAATATGACGGTTAAATGTAATCACTTTGCCACTGCCAATGAACAATGGGCTGCAAAAATTTGCTATAAATCAGTCATCTACTGCAACAGCCCAAAGCATACCCTGCACAGAGGAACAAAAGTTAAGAGTTGGGTAGCCTCTTATGTCATTGGTAAAATTCTGACAAATCACTGCCATTGCTGAGGAGAGTCACAGGCTACAAAACATTAGTTGAGAAACATAGCTATAACACGTTCAACATGTTCGAAAGGAGCACCGGCAGGAATTTGCACAATAAAGCCCAGGGGAGGGGGTAGCAAGAGAAGGACCTCCAATTGCAGATAAAACTCAGTTCCTTTCAGTAATTTATGTTCATTGAATGTAGTAACACTTTAAATAAATTAAGATACACATTTATTTTAAAAAAATGCATCTCAGCTAATAAAATTACATGAGAGGGGAAAAAAAAGAGAGAATTGTCAGTCAACTATGATTTCATATGTAACTACTCAAATTAAAAGAACATAAAATTAAAGAACATAAAGCAGACACTAACTTGCTATTTCATTTAGCAGCATCACATATTCTGATTTTACCATGGTTAGCTTAATAACATAATTACTGAAAATTGTTCCTCTGACATTCACATTATATTGAGGTTGTAGTGTTCTAAAGAAGTAAAACACTAAAAAGGATAAATATTCATTTAAACTGCTATAAACACATCTTGTTTTTTTTTATTTTTTTATCTATCTTAAAGGATGAAAAGGATGTAAATAAAATCTTACCTGACATACTGGGCAATTAATTTTTTTGTGATGTTTTCCATAAATTTTTATGCAATTTTCACAAACGGTATGGCCACAATTCAGGATAAGTGGATAACGTACTGAATAATTATTTCGATTTGCATCTAAATCAAAGCAAATAAACAATAAAAATATTACAAAAAAATGAAAAAATAATTATTAATGAAACAAATGGTACAAGAAATACATGCCAAAGTACATATATGTATCTATACACACTGGCCACAAATATATGAATCCTTGTTGAATACTGAATTGGCTGCCTTTATTTTGAATAACAGAAAGTGTCTGGCATGGATTCTATAAGGTGTTTTGGTCATTGTAACCATTCTTCCAGCAAAATATCACGTAGCTACAACAAAGTTGAAGAGGACTTAATTGCCAAATAAATCTCCCCAGCATATCCCACCCATTCTTAATAGGACTGAGATCAGTGAATGTGGGGTCAGGAAAGTGATGGAAATCCATGTCATGTTCTCCAAACCATTCTTGCACAATCCCGGTACAATTCGCTGTTCCAATTTCATCCATAAAGTGGCCATTACCTTTAGGATTAAAGTGTAACATTGCAGGGTGCAGCAGATCTGATACAAAATTCAGGCTCCCTGGATGACATTCGACTTTCCGTCAGTATCAACAGACCCAGTCTGTGCCAACAAAACATTCCCTATACCATGACACCACTCCCAGATGCCTGGGTTATCTTAACAAAGCAAGCAAGGTCCATCACTTTGTGAGGCTCTCTCCACACTCTTGTCTACCATCAGTGCAAAACAAAGTGTATCGTGATTTATCTGACCACATGACTTTCTTCCATTGTTCCACTGTCTAATCACAACAAAGGAAAGAAAACGAGAGAAAAAAAGGAAAAAGGGAAAAGGAAAAAAGGGGAAATAAAAAAATATGAAAGAATTATAAAATTAGAAAATACAAATATATTTATAGTTGAGTCTGCTAATAAGAATCATAATTGTTTGCAGATAAATGCTTTTATGTTTGCCATTAAACAAGAGTTTATTGATAGCCAGTAGAGATCAGCCTCCCCAAGACAAGGGTAGCGACATGTCCCAGGAAGTTGACCTGTTGGGGGGAGGTCACAGCAAAGGATCAATTAAGGATAAAATTATAGATTAAAGATTTTAAGCACAGATGAGCTGTTGCTCAGGTAGTGCATTATACAAGTAGCACAGGTTAGTGATGATGATGATGTCTAATCACAACATTCTCAGCACCACTGCAGGCAGATTTTTCTTTTTTCTTCTCTGAAACAAGGAAGAGGTTTCCAAAAAGGCAGGTGACTGCGAATACCTAATTTCTTCACTTCCCTGTGCATAGCAGGAGTTGAATTAGGGCAGTGCTTGCTTGAGTCAGTTGTCATTTGCTTCACGCTAGATATCCTAATTTTTTATAGTCTTTAGAGTATGATGGCTTTGCTCTTGAGGCATTCTTTTTTTGCACATTTACGCCTTTGTGATGCGGAAGAACTGCTTGCTTTCCAGTCATTAAAAACCCTTGAGATGGATGCTTTTGAAAAAACAGTTATGTCTTGCATTTCTTGAATCATGGCTCCTGCTAAATATGCACCACTATAAGACTTTTTTCTAAGTCTGAAAAATCATGTGGCTTCAGATTACTGCAGTCCTTATACTCAATGAGGAATCACGTCGCCACCCCATATCACAGTTTTCTTTGCATCTATCAGTATTTCTTTTGTCTGTGACTGTCTTAATACAAAGATTCGTATTTTTTGGCCAGTGTGTGTATTTACAATTTCCATCTTTAAAACCTTTAATTACTGTACCATATATAAAGCTACTGCATAAATTGGAACAATTCAGCACTGAGTGGACTTTATCTATAGTAGAATTACTACTATGGATAAAGGGATGAAGACATGGTAGGAGATAAAGACTGGTTATAAATGGTTTTCATGGACTAATGTTTTGTAATGGTTTCCACAGGTATCGGTGTTGACTCCCATACTGTTTTTAATATTTACTAATGACATTTCATGGTATTTCAAATTTGATGTCTAAATTTGCTGATGATACAAAGATGAGCCTACCAGTAATCAGTAGATGGGCTCATTGCAAAAATGGCAATGAGGTTTAACACTGATCCATAATAATGTTCTGTATCAATGTTAAACCTCTTTCTTGGGCAGTATCATAAGTGGTACTAAACTCAAGGAGGTGGAGTATGAAAAAGAATTAATAGTAATTGGGCAGTTTGACATGAAATTATCTGAGCAGTGCAAGCAGGCTTATTGTCTTCATCTGTCAGAAGAGCCCATGGGCTTCTGTCAATGATATACAGCAAATTTTACAGCAGGATAAAGACATGATTATCCTATTGTATAAGGCAGGTGTGGCCAACTTAATTTGTGATGCGATCTACTTTTTTTCTTCAAAATGTGCTGCGATCTACCATCTCAAGAATTTCATTGCACATGGTTAAAAAAGTTAATCAACACATATTGAAAAATGTTGTTTATAAATTTTGAAATTAAATACAATTCAGAATTTTTATTTTAAATTCATGCATATTTAAATTTTTAATTTATGTGAAATTTGTGTCTTCATGTCATCTTCCAAGCTTTCAAAACAGGGATATACTGTGATAAGGTCAACCATAAAGAATCTTCTGTTTGCAAGTCCGTAAGAGTAGAGCGATTCTTCATCTTTCTTTGTTTCAAATACGAAAAGGCCGATTCACATAGATATGTGGAATTTATAAGTTCACTGCATTTTTTTACATTTGAGTACTTTTCTCAGCAAACATATTTCCAAAAGTCCTTTTTTGATGATCTGGCTTTTAGGAAGATATCATTTTGCAAAGTAATAATTTCATTTTCAAGTAATATTTTCTGCAATTTGTTTTGCATCTAAGTCGACATTAAATATATTGAACAATGTCTTCAATTATTTTAAAATCACTGGATCTGGTTTCAAAATCATCCACAACTTTCTCAATTTCAGAAACACATTTCGCACTATTAAATTCAAAAAAGGATTTTTGCAAATTACCTTGCATATTTGTAAAACGACCGAATTTTTTTTTTTCTTTGAAATATTAGTCATTGTCAAAAATTGATATTTATATACAGAAATACTACTAATCATGTCACCCACATTTTTATTTTTTCCTTGTAATTCCAAATTCAGATCACATAATTTACTGGTAAAATCTGCCAAAAAAGCCAGATCACACAACCACTCCATATCTTGTAGTTGCTCATAATCATCACTCCCTTTGATCAACAATTTTTTAATTTCATTCAGCAAATTTCAAAATCTCTGTAGAAACTTACTCCGACTCATCCACCTTCACATCTGTGTGTAATATCAAATCTGGTTCATGTTCATTGAGTTGCATTTCGAAAAGTCTCCTTTGAAGAGATTGTCGTCTGATGGAATTCATGATTTTGAAAGATATGTCCATAACAATTTTAGTATTTAATCTTTTGCCGGCTAACACTTGTTGTTGGATGATACAGTTGGTAACTCAAAAAATCTGGGAATTCATCATCCTTTTGGCACAGTGCGATGAATTCGTTAAGATGACCCGTCATTGCTTTAGCTCCATCTGTTGTTATTGATACGAGCTTAAATGGTGGTAATTTCATTTTTTCTAAAATCACTATTAGATGAAAAATTCAATTGGTATTTACCATAGAGTGCGTTGAAGTGCTTGTCTAAATTTCCTTTTTTGGGTATAACCAGTGGTGAGCTGTGAATATTTTAACAACAGGCTCGCACTTTTGCCGACTTTTTGATGTGAAACATCCTTTTGGAGGGTAGCTACCGAGTAAATCTGATCGGTCACGAAAGTGACATCACCAGCGGCATCTGCCAGAGGTGCTTCCCATGCTCAGACAACTAGTCTATGTGGGACACTCACTAGTAGTATAATTAGATTAGAGTGCGTGACACATTTTTCGTGACCAGTACGTCACAACCATGTGACGTCATATAGTGATGCGAAGGATGTTTCACATTAAACCATCTACCGTTCGTGCTCAGCAGACGTGTGACTTTTTTATTCTTTTTTTTAGAACTAGGGAAATTAATGGATACATTTTTTTTCACGATAAAATTTTAATATTGCGAATAAAAAATAACAAAAATATTTTCCATATTACAAATAACGAATTATCACAAAACATTCTAGAATATAAAAACAAATATTACATAAAAAACAAACTGTTCTAGAAAAGGTACACAAAAATCACAGATTACATGAAAAAAATATTGCACAAATATTCAAGAAAATTTTCTTTTAAAAATTGCCAAATGAAATTTACTTCTTTATTAATATTGACATTACGACCCAGATCAAAAAGCAATGGTTTTCCATTTAGATGTATGGTCATCATAATCTGCAATGTGTTTAATTTTCAACATTATTCATTACGCTGAAAGCTCGCTCAGTTTCAGCACTGCTAATCACAATGGTTTCAAAGATATTTCTGGATTTCTTAATTGTAAAGGGAATTTCACTCAATTTTAAAGATAAACTGTCTTCGACAAAATCACTAAAATCATTAATTTTTATTTCATATTTTATCAAAAAACAAATTTCTTATTCGGTTTTCACAGTCTTGCCACCGAAACGGAAGTTCTTTTAAATTCCACGATTTCTGGTAGAATATGTTAGCATTAGCATTAGTAGAGGCATTTGATGCAAGAAAGCAAGCTTATGCAGCATCAGCCAAAAAAAAAAAAAAAACCCACTTCCACTTCACCCCTCTGTTCGTTCAAAATACCTGTCCAGCTGAGCCTTAAACTTATTTAGGCTATCAACTTCCACGACAAGGGATGGAAGTCTGTTCCACCAACCAACCACTCGCTGGCTAAAGGCAAATTTCCGCACGTCTATCCTACATCTGTCTTTCCTCAATTTGAATTTATGCCCTCTCAGGTGATTATTCTGAGCGAGAGGAAGGATCCCATCAGCATTGAGCATGCTCAAACCATTCAATGCTTTATACACCTCTATCAGATCACCTCGCTGGTGCCTAGTCTCCAGACACTGTAATTTGCAAAACTTAAGCCTTTCTTCGTAACAGCACCCCTCTGTTCCATTCACTAATCTTGTGGCCCTTCTCTGCACTCGTTCCAGCAGCTCTACATCCTTCTTGAAATGAGGCCTCCAGACCTGTATACAGTACTCTAGGTGTGGCCTGACCATTGCCTTATACAAGGGAATAATCACCTCCTTATCCCTGCTAGAAAAATTCCTATATATCATTGACAATACACCATGCGCTACTCTTGCAGCCCGTCTGCACTACTCAGAGAACTTCATATCTGCCTGCACAACCACCCCCAGGTCCCTTTCATTCTCTACCACTGTCAGTGCAGTACGACAGAGTTGATACGTTGCTCTGGGGTTGCTGTTTCCCATGTGTAGTACTTTACATTTGTCAATGTTAAACTTTATTTGCCACCTCTCAGCCCATCTGCTCAACCTTTCCAGATCCTGTTGCAGCAGCATAGTGTCAGTAGTGTCCTTGACAACCCTGCCTACCTTTGTATCGTCTGCAAACTTCGACATTAAGCTTGATATACCATCATCAATATCATTTATGAATACAGAAAACAATAATGGACCCAACACTGAGCCCTGAGGGACTCCACTAATAACATTAGTCCACAACGAGCAGTGTCCATTGATTACCACTCTCTGTCTTCTCCCCCTCAGCCACCCCTTTATCCACAGCAGCAATTTGCCTCCAATGTCACACTGCTCCAATTTGTGCAGCAGTCTTCCATGTGCGACAGTATCAAAAGCCCTTATAAGATCCAAGTATATAATATCAAAGTTATTCCCTGCATCCAGTTCCTTTGTGACTGCATCATAGTATCCAATCAAATTGGTCAGGCAAGACTTCCCCTTAACAAAACCATGCTGTGTCCGAGCTATAACTGAAGTCTTGTCTAAATGATCCTGCAGTGCTTCTTTAACTAGTGCCTCCATTAATTTTCCTGGAACAGAAGTTAAATTCACAAGTCTATAATTGCTTGTGTCAGCCTTTGATCCTCCTTTGTGAATTGGGGTCACATTTGCACATCTCCAGTCTGTGGTAAGCTCTCATAATTATGGCTAAGGGTTTGCTTACTTCGTCTGCTGCCTCCTTTAATATAACTGGATAGATCCCATCCACCCCGGGTGCCTTTGTTGTGTTTATCTTCAACAATTTCTCCTCCACTTTACTCTCAGTTATTACAAGATTCTCTAGCTTACTGCTAGAGTTGAATACACCTCTGGCTTTCCCCTCGCTAAATAACTCCTCACGTGTGAATGTCGATGCAAAATATTCATTTAGTTTGTTAGATACCTGAGCAGGATCATCAACAGTTGACCCATCGATATAAAGTGGACCAATCTGATTCATTCCCTTCCTTCTAGAGTTTACATAAGTAAAGAACTCTTTGCTGTTTTTCTTTGCATCCCTTGCCAAAGATTTCTCGTAATCTGCCTAACCTCCTTTGTAACTTGGTTACAGATCAACTTGTATCTATCATAGGCTTCTGTGCCATGTGTTAATTTGTATGTATCCCATGCATGTTTCTTCTCTGCCATATGCCTCATCAGTTCATCTGACATGTTTAAAATTTCTTTCAATGGTATGATTATTTTCTTTATTTAATTTGAAACCACCCTGTTGCATTAATAACTTATCCTTTAAGGATAAAAGGATGCATTTAATAACTTGTCACGAGGTAATTTTACTGTTCTTACTTTCGATTCCTTCAAATTCTTTCCACTTCAACATGCTCTCAATTTTAGCTTCATATTTTCCTTCAGAATTTTTCAAATTAGCAATAGCACTGATAGTTCAAATAATTAATTTATCTGCTTTTGCCATAGTGAATCTGTAAAGCTTCTGAAATGTAAGAGTTCCTGCAGGATGTCGATCATTAGTGCTAAATGGTTAAGAAATTCCAGATTTAAAAGTCGCTTTCAGCAGTCAGGGTGCTTGAATCCGAGTCACTCAAGGCACGTGTACTTATGCACTCGCGCACCTGACCACTGGGCTACGGTGGCATCTGATCCAAAATGTTTGCACAACGCAGAATAATTCTCTTAAACTGCAATTACCATTCACAAACTACAAGCTGCTCTTTGTAGCTCAAACACATGACCAATCTTTGTAGTTTCCACATCAAGTTCTTTAGCAATCATCCTTAATTTGTGCTAGTTTTTTGGAGATTGGTAATACAGTTTTTTTTTGTTTTTTTTAAAATTATTGCCTGTATGCCATTATATTTTAGAACATTTTCTACGCAGTGAAAGGCTCGACAAGGTTTCAAAATCTGTCAACATTTCATCTTCTTAAAGTTTATATAATATCTTAGTTTCCTCAATCTCTCCCCCTACATTGCTACTGTCACTAGTTCTTTGAATACTGTGCAAAATATCGGAATCACTCAGATATTCAGCTACTGTGAACATGTAAACATAGACAAGAGAAATTTACTGGAAGGCATGGATCACTCACTTCTCCGAAAAACATACGCCCGTTTGTCGGAGTAAAGGGAACCACAACACAGGTTGACCAGAGGCTATTATCCATGTCGGGTATCTTCTTAATCCTCTGACTGGCTATGGAAAGCATATTGACTAGTGCGACTTCTCGGAATGTGGCTGCATAAGTTTTACGGACACCACTAACGTTGTGAAACGGTAACCCTTTCACCCTTAATTCACACTTTCTAATTACCTAAAGGCCACAGGTGAGAACAATGCATACAAAGTTCTCTCCTATCTGTTCGTTACATGGAAATAATTTTCGTTCTACGAAAACTACTGTATTTTAAATGTAATTACCAAGGGGAATTTTAAAAAATTTGGTATAAAGAAGTTGGTTAAACAGAGGTCCAACTGTAATTAAATCAAAAATTAAGCAATTTTAAAATACATAACCGATTGATTGTGCCATTAAAATGCTAGGAATGGGGACCCGTTCGCCCCACCATAGTTTCAGCTCTGGATACTCAACAATTGCGCATTTAGGATTTCATTTGTAAAATAAATGATCGTCTCAACAATGGGCTTGCAAATTTTCAAAAAAAAATAACAATGGGCTCTCGCGAGCCCACTATAGCTCACCACTGGGTATAACCGCGGAAGCATTGCAAATCAAACGACAACATTTTTCTTTTATCATTACAAAAAAGTATTCTAGTTCCGACTCTTAATGAAAATGGTACGTTTTACTCTTTTCTGTAGTATTCATTTTAAATCAAAGGGTATTAAATTAAGTATAAGTACTGTCCAGTTATTAATATTAAGTAAGCTAAATAAGAATTCGACATATACACTATTGCTCTCCATAACATAACTGCGTGAATTTTCGCTACACAAGCCCAGCAGCTGCGGGGTGGCAAAAGTAGTCACGTGGTTCAACGGATTTGTAATAAGCATATGCAATGGCACGCATAACAATAATAACATTTAGATTTTGACTAATCTATTTTTTATATATATTTAAAATTTGTCGTGATCGACTGAAATTAAAGCCGCGATTGACTGGTAGATTGTGATCGAACCTTTGGCCACCCCTGGTATATGACTAGGTCACATCTGGAATACTGCTACAGATTTGGAAACCTCACTTTAGGAAGGTCATAGATTTACATTTACTGCGCTCGTAAATGTAATTTACAAGCGCAGGCAAACTAACAAATTCAATAGGTTGCTAGAGGAATCTGTGATTGCACATAATAGGGATATTGGTAACTTTATTCATAACTTTAGTGGCAAACAGTTTACTAAAGAACAGAAGCCTGGGACCAAAGTTTGCTCTAGTACCTGCTAAGCCTCCCATTGTGGAGATAGCTATGGGAGTGGAGAAAGCCATCAACAAGCTACCCGTGATCCAGGCTGATGAGATACGGGTTAGGATTGCAATGATTTTAAGTCAGGCCAGGACAGCGTATTCTAATCTTAGCCATAGACATAGCATTAAGACAGCTTAGACAGGATGAGGATATTATAATGTTACCTGCTGACAAAGGCAGATCTACAGTTATACTGAACAAAAAAAAAAAAAAAAGATTACTGTGCAAAAGCTCTAGATCTTTTACAGGATACCAACGTATATAAAGTTACCCATCGAAATCCATTAGCTGGTTTGGAGAGACAAGTTAATAGCATTATACAGGGCTGGCATAAAGCAGGCAAAATATCTAAAGAAGTTTATTGGACTCTACATGCCTCAGGATGTCGAATACTCCGGTTCTATGGCCTCCCAAAGACGCAAAAGGTGGGTGTTCCATTGCGACCAATAATACCGTTTGTGGGAAGCCCCACTTATGCCTTATAGGGATTTTTAGCTAGAATTATTTCTCCTATAGCGGGATCTCCAGTTTGGTAGTTAAAGATAGCAAGGAATTTGTAAATTTTATAAGAAGCCAGTTTATAGGTGAAGATGAACTTATGATCTCTTTCGTGGTATCTTTGTTCACGCGTATCACCATTAGACATGGGGTGCATTGTGTAAAATTAGCCTTGGAACAGGATGATACCTTAAGTGCTAGATGTTTATTAAGTATCGATGATATCTGTAAAGGCGTAGAGTTCTGCCTTGCTAGCACTACCACGATTTTTCAAAATGTTATGTATAAGCAGGTCCATGGCACGGCCATGGGTTCCCCCATCAGTGCCGTTGTAGGCAATTTGGCCAGGGAGAAACTAGAAACCGGGGTGTTTCATCAGTTGGATTTCCCCATGCACGAGTGGAGGAGATATGTGGACAATACGTTCACCATTATAAAAAAGGGGAAGGAAGATGAAGTGCTCAATTTACTTAACAGCTTCTCCCCATTTATACAATTTACCTCGGAGTTGGAAACAGCTGGGTCCCTCCCATTTCTGGATGTCCTGGTTAGCAGAGATGGGCCTAGAATAAAGACAACAATCTATAGAAAGCCAATGTGCTGTAGCCAGTATGTATGTTCATTACAGCTCGGCACAGGCTTATCAACATAAGAATAGTGTAGGCAGGGCGCAGTTGAATAGGGTGTGGACCCACTGTAGTACCCCCGAGGATAAGGAAATGGAAATTTGTAGATTCACGGCAGATCTCAGCAAGCGTGGGTACCCCTAGAGGGTCTTAGACAAATATATTAATAGGGTAGATCCAATCGTAGGGAGTCGCCTGCCCCTGTGGCTACCGCATACATTCCTTACTATCCGGGCCTTTCAGAACACATTGTACGGGCATTGCGGGAGTGTCAGACCTGCTGTGTGCAACTTCAGGGACGGAGGTTGCACACAGTGGTGTCTCAAGTCAAAGATCCCGTAGCCCAAGATTCTACTAGTAGTGTGGTCTATGAGATCAAGTGCCCGGATTGTTAGGAGCGTTGTGTGGGGGAGACGGGGCGGCGTTTAAAAGACCGTCTGGGGGAGCACATGACCGCTATTAAGACTGCAAACTATGTGAGGTCTGCTGGCAGAGCATTTCTGGGAGAAGCAACATCGGATCTCCCCTGAGGATGCTGTCATTACTGACTGTGCCCATGGATTTTGGGAACGCAAGTGGCTCAAGAGCTTGCGAATCGGTTCATCCAGTAATAATACTATTAACATGGACAGGGGTATGAGTTTACACCCCCTGTTTGAGGCAGTTGTCCTCAGACGGGATGACCGGTTCCGTTTGACATGCTCCTGAGCCACTTCCATTTCCGATGCGCATGTGGGGAATGCCGACCATGTGCCTGGTGAATCACGTTTGACTGCCACGGGCCTGCTCTGTTGAAGAAGGAGACAGCAATCTCCGAAAGCTTCGGTATTTTAGCAAATTTTAACGATTTTAGTATTGTTTTTAATTGTTTTATTGTAATCTAATTTATTTTATTGTAATAGTTTAGTCTCTCGATATTGTATCATAGTATTTTATATTTTATTTTTGTATTTTACTTTATTTTATAGTAAAATTTTTAATCGCTTGGCTGGTGTTTGAGTGTAATTATTTTAGTCTTCGTATGTTGGTGGAGGGACCTAATATCATGATATTCAGCCTCGGTTGTAATGCCTTTTCACTGTACCCTATTCTCTCAAATTATGGTGGATGTTGACAATCACATGCCAATTAGGGTGTCACCTTTTTTGAAAACAACGCTAGTATCTGGTGGCTGCACCTTTAACGTTTCCTTCACATACATCATACACAAAGTGAATGTCTGCATATTCTGCTAATGCTCTTCTACTTGCTTTACATGTAATGAAGTTACTATAATGCAGCAAGCAATCCATTCGTTACAGCATTACATTTTCATTGTGCATTTTATAAAAAATACAGTACAATTTACATAATATTTTATACAACAATCTGATTTGTATACTACACTTCATGATGTTCACAAAACACTAGAAGTGAAAATGACATCGCTAATCTGTTTAACACAAATTGAAAACTTGTTGCTCCTATTGCAAACTGAGTGTAGACTTTTCTTGTATTTTAATGAACCATTCCCTCAATCAACGTTGATTTCAAGGGCACCCTGTATATGTATATCTATGTTTAGTGTGGTATTTTTAGTATTAGTACCAGTATTATTGGCAACAGGATGCAAGTAAAAGCTTATACATCAGCACAAAAAAATTTATTTTTCCTATCACTTCCAACAATTTGTCTTCTCTGTCATTAAGCTCGTCAGTTCAGTTGGCATCCATTTCGGTCTAAAGCCTGAATATCTCGTAGTTGTTATAAAACTCTTAGTGACCTCTATGATTGCTTCCTACTAGGCATTTACATTTTTAAAAAATAAGTGGTCCTACTGAAAAGAGTTTAAAAATGTCTGAGACTTATAATCACCCTTCAAAAACAAAATCTCTTCTCTTTACCTATGACAGCTTTTATTTCTCTAAAATAATTGCCACGTCAAAACATTATGACCACCTAAAGCAGCATTTCCCAAATTATATATTTATGTAAAAATAAGAATAAAGTTTGGTTGTTTTAAACATAAAACTGAATTTTCTTTGCAGAAAATTCACTATTTACACACACACACACACACACACACACACACACACACACACACACACACACACACACACAGCTATATCTTGCATATTTGTGAATCTCTCTATAGCAGAATATGATAGAGGCAAATGGAATGACTCTTTTTTTTTTTTTGCACAGAGTGCGGGGAGATTAATTAAAAACAAATTAAAATGAGTTACCACAGTATGATCACCAGGAGGCAAAAGGTAGCACTGTTTTTATGCATTGGTATTAATTATATTAAGAACAGGTGCTGAGGAATTATTTAATAAACGTAGGCCTATGTTGGAAAAAAGTCACAACTTAGAATTGAAATTGTCTGCAATTCTGCTAAGATATGAGAAGAGAGAGTACGTAACAAGAGCTGTATCCAGGGATGCCGCTAGCATTTGTGGTGCCCAATGCAAAACCTTGTAATGGCACCTAATTCATATCATATCTTAACATGCATGCATGCATGCATATATATATATATATATATATATATATGCATGCATGCATGCATATATATATATACACACACACACACACACACACACATATGCAGTAGTGCATCTAACAGCACTAGATGGTGCTGCTAGATGCACTACTAGCGATATTTTAGGCGGCACTTGTGGCAAGTGCCTCACTTGTGCAGGGCCTGGTTGTATCAATCAATTCAGATCTGGACAGACTGTGTGGGACTCGTGGGATAGCATTTTTCACAGCATGGTCTGTGCTTGTTGGCAGAAGAGATCATTTTTAAAGGGATGGAATACACTTAAATAAAGTGGATGCAAGATGCTTTCAAGGGAATGTTAGGTGGGTTGGAAAATTACTAGCTTGTGGGGGAGGAGGGGGAGAATAACAGATTAACAGTAGCTTCAAGCTACTGTTAATCTGTTATTCTATTAATCTAATCTATTAATCTATATACAGGTGAAAGTGATTCTAGGACTACCACAATTGTGATATGCACCTGGCTGGAAATCAAGATGTGGATTACAAGGCATGCTAATGTGGGAAGGAGGGAGGGCCTCATGGGAGAAGCAAATACATAGGTTGTGTTACAGTTACTAAAAGCACAAACCAGCATATATATATACTTGCCTGTACATCAATGCTAGGAGTACAGTAAACAAAATTCACAAATTTGATGCACTGGCTAAGTGTTCATGTGCGGATATTGGAGACCTATTTAGAAACACGGTACCAGTGCTACTCAGACGTGGTATAAAATTTAATGTAGTAAATCTCACATATACAAAAAGGAGAAATTGCAAACAGAACTGAAGTGGGGGGAGTTGTGCTCATGGGGTAACCCAGTAACAGCATATGCAAATTGCTGAACTTGAAATTTTAAATTTCCATCAAGGCGATGTGCAATTTTTTATTATTCTTTCAGTATAGTTCTGACTTTTGATCTGCATCTGATTTTGCTGGAATTTGTGGATTATGCCCATAAAAAATTAATCTCAGTTTTAGACATTCTATGCCTATAAGCCAGTTTACATAATAACAAGCTTGAGCATTTGAGAATGCCATGTGCTCGTAATAAGAAATGAACATCATGGGTCAGAAAAATTATGTAGATGTCTAATATTAATTGATTTTTGATTTTAATTTCATATCTTACATGTGTTTCAGTTTGAAGTGTGTTAGTTGGATTATAATTTCTGGTGAATAATGTAATTTGGATTGCAAGTCTTTGGTCAATATCGTACACTGAGTGGACAGAAATCATGGGATGGGCCTACCTAATAGCAGGTAGGCCCACCTTTTTCCCAGATAAGGGCAGTCACACAGCGAGGCATTCAGTCCACTAGTTCACGAAAGTATTCCACAGGTATTTCCATCCATGCTTGCTGCACCTCTGTCCATAATTCCGTCGTATTCCTAGGTGTAGGATCCAAAGCACGAACAGATCTTTCGATAGTATCCCAAAGATGCTCCACAGGGTACATGTCTGGTGAACAGGAAGGCCATTCCATGGTGCTAAAATCTGCAGAATGCTCTTTGAACCATGTTCTAGTCCCAACGTGCGCCAGTTGAACATGCCCCAGACCATTAACGACATCCACCTGCCTGAACAGTTCCTTGTGGACATGACAGGTGCACAGCTTTGTGAGGTTTCTGAAAGATACACACCCTCGTGTCCACTCAAAATAACTGGAAACGGGACTCAACAGACCAAGAGACCCATCTCCAGTCTGGAGATCATCTACTTGGATGATCTGCAGTCATCTAAGGTCCGGTACCGATGTTCTTTTGTCTAGTTGAGGCGTACAGTCCTGTGTCGTGGTGTTAGCAATGGGAATCTGGTGGGTGACAGGGTCCCATAATCTATTGCAGCTAATGATCACCTGATGGCCTTAGTGGAGACATTTCTGGCACCTCCCTCCCTTATTGAAGTCAGTGGTGATTTGTGCCACTATCGCTCTCCAGTTGGCTGAAACAATGCGAGAGATGTCGATGGCCACATTCATCCACCACCTTTCTCCATCCACAGCGCTGTCCACGATGATGTTATTCTGGAAATGGCATATTCCCATTACACTCTTGATACTGTTGAATGGGGATAGTGCAATTTCTGTTCCAACTCCACGATACTGACCCATGCATCTGGCACCCACTATCATCCCTCTTTCAAAGTGAGTTAACTCATGATGTTTATCAATACTGACACCAAATTACTGTCTACATGAATGTAGTGATGTGTACCTATATACTTGCCAAGTGGTGGGTTCATCCACTAGCAACAGAAGTGACAGCATTGTGTTCATCAAGACCAGGTATCCCGTGAATTCTATCCTTTCAGTGTAATCTGAATTACAAGTCTTTGGCAAATGTTTGGTTGTTTTTAGTGGACTTTAAATTCTATGCAGCTGATCATGTAAATAGAATTCTTATTTTAATAAGTCTTCTTGCCATTTGTTTTAGTGCTAGTGTTTAGCTAGCACAGTTTGGCATGCCAAATACAGCAATCACTAATGGGCACTTATATGACACAAAATTCCAAATACATCAGTACTTAAATTCTTGTGGCCATCTGCAGTACTAAAAAAATAATAAATCTTTATTATTACAATGGCATACAATATTATCAATTTCATTTAGAGATTCATTGATTTTTATTTGCGATCTGATTCACATACACAGCATGGCAATTGGAAAACAAGACATTATGAGAAGTGCTGGTGCTGCCATAGAAGTAAACAAGAAATGAAAGTGAGATTATTCCTCAAGCACTGCAATAAATGTGAGTGGAAACTGCTGCCGTTTCAGAACATAGTAAGAGCTGAACTGCATGTATCTCCTATATCTGTGTTGTGGAACAATGAAACAAATGGCAAAAATCAAGTTTTGTATTTGATCAGGCAGAAGTGCCACGAAAATTGTTTCAAATGATGTATCATGTGTATGGAGAGAATTTGTCTCGTACATGTGTGTTCAAGGCATTAGACATTTTGCCAGGGAAGAGAATCACTGGAAGAAGATGAACACCTGGGCCCAGAACAAATGGTTCAAACACCACAGCTGACTGAAAAAATGCAGGAAATAATTACCAACAATCAATGTGCAACACTCTGAATGATTTCAGAACCTGTGCATTAATAAAGAAATAATTCAACAAATAACCTAGATTTGAAGAAAACAAAGGACTGTGCACAGTTTGTTCCATATTCATTAACAGGTGGTCAACAATATGCATGAGTTGAACATCGCAGAGAACTCATTTAAGGCTGCTAAAAGCAAACTTCCTGAATTCAATCGTTACAGGTGACGAGATGTAGTGTTTTCAACATGACCTCGCGACAAAGTGCAGAGTGGAAGTTGGCACTCTCCTAAAGCCAAAAAAGGTCAAAAATATCAAAACTATGCTCATCATTTTCTACGATAGCATAGGAATTGTGCATAAAGAGTTTGTGCCCAATGGTCAAGATGTTACTGCTACTGCCTACTGTCTGGACATTTTTAAATGTTTGTTGCAGAGAATCTGTAGTATGCAGCCTCAGTCTGGAGAAGATGGCAGTTGGTTCCTCTTGCATGAAAATGCACCAAGCCACAAGGCTCTAATTGTCTGAGAGTTTTTGGCTAGCAAAAAACTGTGTGCTGTTGCACCCACTGTATTCACCAGACTTAGCCCCGTGTGACTTTTTTTGTTCCCAAAATTCCAAGAGCTTTAACGAGAATGGTGAACAGTATACCAATCAGAGCCTTCCACCAGTCATTCCAGTCACTTCATGATCATTGTGTGGATGTGGGAGGAAGTTACTTTGAATAAATAAAGATTAGTTTACTAAAAAGTATTTAAGGGAAAAAGCCTCAAGCTATGTGGTAGTGTGACTAATGTATAGGTTATAATTAAAATGATGCCAATTTAACTACTTTGGTAGATGGCTACAAATAAAACTGAAGCATTTGCACTAACCTATACGTTAGATTAGTTTACTCATACATGGGACCATTACTTTTTTCTATCATCAGTCTCGTTTTCCAACTGCTGCATTATGTATACTGTATTATGTACTTAACTGAGAAAATTCAATCAAACATGGGTAAGCGGTTAACTCAAATTTGTCCCTCTCAAATTCTCTAATATTTGCATTTATATGCTTGTGAAAATATCCACTGGCTGTTACAATGATTTTTAATCCTGTTATAATGTCAATCTATATATAAAAGAATATTTTGCTTTTCCACATGCACACTTTTTGATTTCTGCACAATAACTGCTATTGAGTCATACGACAAAGTGACTGACAGGTCTGTCTCAAAGATGCTTTTATGAACTCAATTTTTTTTAGTCTTTAAATTTTTCTATATATAAAAATATTTATAGTGCTTTTAATTTTTAGTTTAGTATTTTAAATTTTTAGAATTCTGCATGTCTCAAGGCAACAATTCAATTTTTTCAAAAATTTCTTCAGCTATTAGCAATGTTATTAATAATGGCAGTAATAGAAAAAAGAAAGATCATATCAGAATGGCTGAGAAGAAAAAAGATCTTGAGTATGAAGCAGCACTTAAGAATCCTGATAGATATCAAAAGAAACAAAGCAATTATTGAAAAATATGAAAATAATAAGTTAAAACTTCACAATTAAGAAAGGAAAGATACGAAAGACGAAAGACTACTTACTTTTATATCACAAGACTGTGTAGTGGAAATAAGGAAGAAATGTTTGGTTTGTGAACACGTCACAGGTGACAGAGCTGGATCGCAAGCATATATTCCATGGATTCATATGTATTCAAACAAAGGAGAATATAACGTCATTTTTCAACGAACACAGTTTCCTGTGAAATTTACTTTTAGTATGACAATAAACAAAAGTCAAGGTCAAACGTTATCTAAGGTTGGCGTTGATTTAACACCATGTTTTTTGCATGGACAATTGAAGGCAGCTAAGAATCTCTTTGTATTAATGGAAAACAAATCAAAAATGCTGAAGAACGGGGTGTGGAGGGAGGTTCCCTCCACTAAAAAAATTTAAAATATAAAAAACATAATTCGGGTTAGTGTGGCACAAGGCAGAAGGGAGCAACGCGACCTTCTGACTTGTTTATAAAAAATAATTTTTATATAATTTTTTTTATTTATTAAATATTGGTGTGGATACACCATAGACAGCTCTTAAACAAAAACTATGAAAGTAGTGTAAAGGTATCATTTTAATTGTACCTCATATTGTGAACATCCTTCACAACTAGTTACCATATACTGCACAATCTTGAATAAGTAACACTTCACTAATAGAGAAAACTATTGTTACTTATTCTCAGTGGGCATCGCCACCCAGATGGCACTGTTTCAAGGCTTGTTGGCCTTTCATCGGTGGGTGGGCAGGTAACCTGGTATTGTAATCGCGACAACCCAGTTGTGAAGTTAAACACACAATATGAGAGATGCCAAAAGGTGTATGTGATAATACCAGGGTACCTTCCTAACTACCAATGGGCAGGTAGCCTTGTATTATCAGGGTACCTGTCTATCAGTGGGTGGACAGGTACCCTTGTTCTAGCAACCTGTTTATAGTGATGATGTAATAGAAGTTTGCCAGCAAGGAAGAAGGTAATTATTCCATTATAAGGCAATGGTTAGGCCCCATCTAGAACACTGTTTCAGGTTTGGAAACTTTATTTTAAGGACAAAGATCACTTATATATAAAGGGTGCGACAAAAAGCAACAGGTTTAGTTGGTGGGGCAGGGGATGGGCAATGAATAGATATTCTTTCCAAGAAAGAATAACCATTCATGCCTCCATGAATTTTGGAGAGTTGCAGTTTACAGAATCCTCTGAGTTTCTATAAACTGCAATATCTGGCATCTGCTAATTGAAACTAGGTATCTACTAAATGAAGTATATAATAAGGCTTAAGTAAATTATATGCTGACTGCATGTTTACTCTTTCTCATAAGACACAAACAATGGGATATAAATTTAAATTGAAAAACGATGGTTTTAGAAAAGATGTAGATGTATGAAAACTTACCTTCAGACAAAGGGAAGTGATTGTTGAAACTTCCACCTAGTGTTGAAGTAGTTAGTCTCGATGCATTTAAAAGTTTGCACAAATTAATGGGAGGAATGAACAAATGAAGCAGGCAAATTTTTTTTTTTTTGATTGATGTTGCATAAGTTTTGCTTCCATGCAACGTGTTGCCAATACTAACTGGAGATTCATATAGTGGTAGGTGAGAAGAAAGCAGGAACAAGGAATCAAAAAATTGCTTTCCAACAGCAATGCCTTTTGTAATGATGCTCCACCAGTTTCTGTAAAAACTAGATTCAAATGTGTATTAATAATGCTGCCCACAACTTGGTTTGCAAGGAGATGCAGAACCATATGGAACATGTGCTTGAATTTACAAATACCACATGTGGGTCCATAGCTAGTAGCATAACAAGTTCTGGCTATTGAATTATGAGACTGTTGCAATAAAATAAATACAATGAAATATTTTATACCTTAAAAGTCAAAATTACCCTTCAAAATAATTTCATTGGGCTTCCAAAAAATGTTCCATATGTTTCATCCAAGCACAGAAACATTTCTGGAAGCCTTCTTCTGCCATCTTAAGCCATTCAGTTGTTTTTTCTAAATGTCTTCAATGGACTAAAATTGGGTTCCCTTAAGTACACTTTTCAGTTTAGCAAAGAGAAAAATTATAAGGAGCTAAGTCTGGCGAGTAGTGTGCATGTTTACACACACACACAGCACAAGGATTTGTTTTTTTGCCAGAAATTGGTGAACACTGATAAATGTAAAGTACTACATATGGGAAGCAGGAACCCCAGAGTAACATATCTGTGGTACTACCCTGACAGTGGTAGAGAATGAAAAGGACCCGGGGGTAACTGTGCAGACAGATATGGTTTTCTGAGAAGAGCAGACAGTCTGCAAGAATAACTCATGGTGGCTTGTCAATGATATACAGGTTGATTTGATTTGGTAGTTGTTGGCACATCAGCTTCTGTGGCCATATTGCACCTCCCAAGGTTTTTTTGCAGTACTTTGATCCAAGCCCGAGGCGGGAATCGAACCCGCGACCTTTGGGTTGCCGGGCAGGTACTTTACCCACTCGGCTAGCCCGGTCGGCTGATATACAGGAATTTTCTAGCAGGGATAAGGAGGTGATTATCCCAGAAATGGTCAGGCCACACCTTGAGTACTGTATACAGGTCTGGAGGCCTCATTTAAGAAGGATGTAGAGCTGTTGGAACAAGTACAGAGAAGGGCAACACGATTAGTGAATGGAACAAAGGGTTGCTCTTACAAAGAAAGGCTTAAGTTTTGCAAATTAGTGTCTGGAGACTAGGCACCTGCGAGGTGATCTGATTGAGGTGTATAAAGCCTTGAATGGTTTGAGCATGCTCAATGCTGATGGGATTCTTGCTCAGAATAATCAACTGAGAGGGCATAAATTCAAATTGAGGAAAGACAGTTGTAGGATAGATGTGCGGATTTGTTTGTTTGTTTGTTTGGTTGGGGATTTTTTTGGCGCATGGGCGTCTATGGCCATAGTGCGCCATACATAGGTTAGTATTTATGCATCGAGAGTCAGGAAACTGATTTTTGACTAGCTATATGAGGTGGTATATATTGATCGCTTTGAGAAAGGTAAAAATCTTTGAAACATTGGTTTTATTGCCCAAAAGTGAAATAAGCGTTAGTGGGTCTTCAGTTGTGGCTGGAGTGAAGATATTCTGGCGTTCTATTGCAAATTTTGTGCAGATGTGCGGAAGTTTGCCTTTAGCCAGCGGGTAGTTGATTGGTGGAAGACTTCCATCTTTTGGAAGTTGATAGCCTAAATAAATTTAAGGCTGAGCTGGACAGGTATTTGGAGTGAACGGAGGGATGAAATGGGAGCATTTTTTTTTTTTCTGGCTGATGCTGCATAAGCTTGCTTGCTTGTATTGTATGCCTCTACAAATGCTAACAGAGAGTGCATTGTGTGCTGGAATACTGTCTTGATGGAACATCCAACCATCATTCCACACAGTCTTGTCAGAACTTCAATGTTCTAACAAGGCTATGTGTTTGATTGACAGTCTAATTTAGCAGGATGTATTCAGCCATAATAATTCCTTTAATACTGAAGAAAACAAGAAGCATTGTTTTCATTTTTGGTGATAGAAGCAAGCAAGGAAAAAAAAAAAAAAAAAAAAATTTTATCTTCCACTGCAATGACTGTCTTAGTATCTGGGTCTTAATAAAACAGCCAACTCTCAATGCAAGTAATTACAGTGTATGGAAAGTCTGGAACTTCTTAAATTTTTTTTTTTTTTTAAACATCTTCACAAACTTAGAGTCTTCTCATTCTTTGGAACCATCCTGGCACACTTTTCTCATGCCTAAATTTTCAGGTAAAACTTGTCTAACTTCTTTGTCCATATTGAGTTCTGATGCAACCATTCAAGTCCTTGCTAAAAATAATACACTATTCTAATGATTAAACAATGATCACTTCTAATCAATGTCCTTACCAGTCCACATTCAATTTCATCAGTGATCAAGTTGATTTATTGTTCAATTTTGTTTTCTGTCATTTTTCTGGCAAACTGCAAAAACATAAGGTGTTTTTGCAGAACCTGTCTCACTACAAAACGAATGGGCAAGTTGGAATATAACTTGGCAAAACTAGGAAAAGGTTCACTGTTGTGTCTTTGTTTTACAGGTGGCATTTGGTGTGTAATGCCTACATGCAGTGTCATTATTTAATAGTCACTTTTCGTATACCATGCTGTAACATGCATACAATTGTATACTTACATATGTCACTTTTCACACAAATATATCATATAAAAAAAAATAATACTAAAAATGAATAAATACATACAAACACAGTTTAATTTAAATCAACTTCACGAGCTAAATTTCACTATGCAGCACTAATTTTTAATTGATTTTTTTCCAGGCTATACTTCACTTAGCAGAACACCCTTCAAAATGGCGACGAGAAGTGGGGGAAAGCAGTGATTGACAGGTTGTGACTCTGCCTACTCACTGCGTCTCCCTTTGTTTCAGGCAGTTGTCATGTGACACAACATCAATGCAGCGGTAAATGCAAAATTCGTATTGTTTCATAGTTGCATTTGCTTGCTATGTGGTACCTCATATCGTCCTGAGTTAAAGAAAAGTGAAACCTGTAAATATTCATAAAATGCTCATATTTTTCCTTTAACATCTTTTTAATTACTGTAGGTGTACAAAAATTAATATTGGGTTAGCTTGCCACGTGGTTCCATGTGTCGTCCTGAGTTTGTGTCATGTATCCTGTTCCATCCTGCAGGTCAACTGTTTCATTGTTTTTTTGTGCTGCAAGCCTGCATGCCAGGACTGATGAGGTGAGTTTTCTTTTCCCATCTCATTAACCTAGTAATTGTGTCAATTGTTACATTCTTTAAAAAAAAAAAAAAATTCTATTGACGTATTGTGCATATACAAAGAGGAATTTTATTGTTAATTGCACGTGTTAGTCAACTTTCATTTGTGCTTAGTAAAAAAAAGTTTAGGTTTTTTTTGGGAGGGATTCAAGAAAAAACCAGTCGTAAAAAAAACAATTAAGAGGGATCAATGTGTTTAATTGACTTTCATTTGTGTTTAGTGAAAAAAGGGCTAGGTATATGTGACTTTGCGAGGGATTCAAGAAAAAACTGGTCGTTGGCCGCATGTGGTATTATTTTTGTTTCTTGTTTTGAAAAAAAATTGCTGTTTTCGTGTTAATTTTTCTTCATTTTAACTCTGAGATATTGTCATGTTACGTGACATTTTGTCTTCCCCATATAAATTGCATTTCTGTTACTTGCTGCTAAACAAAAATTGTTTTGCCATTAATTTTGTTTTTCAGCTCTGACATACTGTTATGCCACGTGCAGTCATCAAGAAGAGGGGGGAACACAGTGAGAGGGTGAAGTTTTGAACAGTATATCACTTCTTTCTCCCTCTTCTTCTTGACGCTATTTTGTAAGGGGTACCATTCTCTGGAGTTTTACCTTTTTCTGACACCTTTTCATATTAAAAAATTACACTATTTTATTAGCATGGATGATCCAAATAAATTTATAGTATATATGTCATAAATATATTATAAATGTATCTACAATAAAGAAATCTGCAGTTAGATATTAAAGATAGCATTCCAATGTAAACTAAATGTACAATTTGTCATTGGGGGCATAGCAATTTTAATTAAGTGAGAATTTCTTCAGCTCATTCATGCACAAGATATACTCTATAAGTCACTGTTTCCCAAACTTTTTTTGCTCACAGGCCCTTTTGGCTTCAAAAATACCTACGGTTCCTCGCATCCTAGCTCACTTAAATATGGAGTGTCCGGACAATAGGCATCAAAAATTAATATCTCGGAAATGATTTATGTTTACAATCTACCTTTCTCAGACAGGCAAAATATAACTGAATAATAAAAAAACTGTCAGTATTTAAGTATACAAACAATCGTACCTCACGAAAATGAAAAGGACCTGGGAGTAATTGTGCAAGCAGATATGAAGTTTTCTGAGCAATGCAGACAGGCTGCCAGGGCAGGTCATGGGGTTTTGTCAATGATATATAGGAATTTTGCTAGCAGGGAAAAGGAGGTGATTATCCCTCTCTATAAGGCAAAGGTCAGGCCACGCCTTGAGTACTGCATACAGGTCTGGAGGCCTCATTTTAGGAAGGATGTAGATTTACTTGAGCATGTACAGAGAAGGGCAACAAGATTGGTGAGGGGAATGAAAGGATCCTCTTACCAAGAGAGGCTTAAGTTCGGCAAATTGCAGTGGCTGGAGACTAGGCACCTGCACGGTGATCTGATTAAGGTGTATAAGGCCTTGAATGGGTTGAGCACGCTAAATTCTAATGGGATCCCTCCATTTGTTCAGATTACAAACCTAAGGGGGCATAAATTCAAATTAAGAAAGGACAGATGCAGAATATGTGCGGAAATTTTCCTTTAGCCAGCGGGTGGTTAATTGCTGGAACAAACTTCCATCTGTCGTTGTGGAAGTTGATAGGTTGAATAAATTTAAGGAGGAACTGGACAGGCATTTGGAGGGAATGGTGTGATTTTTTTTTTTTTTTTTTGGCTGATGCTGCATAAGCTCATACACTTGCTTTCTTGCATCACATGCCACTACTACTACGTGCTACTAGTGTGAAGAATGGCGTTGTTTTTTTTTCGTCTCACAAAGTCCTTTCAAGTTAGGAGTGATTGAAGACAGGTGAGTTCATACGTCGGTGCAGCATCGAGTCTGTAACGATATTTAGATTTCATTTTTTAAACATAAGTAAATTACAAAGTAGCCATTATAGGAATTATCCACGGATCTCCTGGGCCTGTTCGCGGATCGCTTGGGTCTGCGGAGCAAAGTTTGGGAACCACTGCTCAAGTAATCATCATAAAGGTTTTCGGCTAACCAACCTTATAAGTATCCGCGAGAAAAAAAAAAAAACAAAAAAAACATACCTTTACCAGTAAAAGTTTGATTGCAACAGGGGCATGAAAACATTTTAAATGACTGCATGCTTTAGGAAGAATCTAATTGAATAGTTTTATAATAAAAAACTATAACAATCATATTTCATCTTCTTCACGCTGACTTTACTCCGTTAAGCTAAAGGTAACATTCAACAACTAAACATCAGACAACGTTTTTAACGCCACCTTTAATAAATAAATTCTTGATATTTAGAGAAGTAAAAAAAGATAAGTAAATAAAATAATAATAAAATTAAATTAATACAATAAAATAATAATAAAATTAAATTAATACAATAAAATAATAATAAAATTAAATTAATAAAAAAAATAAATTTTTTTTGCAGCTTTAGACAATCGGTTTCCGGATCTGCAGAAATACTACACGTGTGTATCTACTAGTTTCTTGAGGTATTTCACGCTTAATGTCTAATTTTACTAATGTTGCAAAGGTGGGCACAATGGTTAAATGACAGTAAAGTCAGAACTCCTCTGAATAATTGTAGTCGTCCGGAGTATAAAGAGAGAATTTATTTATTCATAACCAAACAGAATGAGCTGAATATAGCAAAGAGGTTTAAAATTTATAAACCCTTGATTTTTTAAGGAGTCCTTATGTGCTGTAATGTAATAACTAGATCGTATGTATAGCTTAGCGAGGTGAGTGCTGAAAATTAAGCTGAGCTATACATACGATCTAATTTATAAACCCTCAATTGTCTGGGATTACTACTATTCAAATTGCATTTGAGAGTATGGTAAACTTTTAAGGGGCTCAGACTAGAGATTCCCGAACTTTTATACCCCGAGTCCCCTTAAAATTTTTCATAAATTTCAGGCTCCTGCCAAGATCCAGAATAAATACAGATTTGACCTAAACTTTAACTAAGAATATGCACATACATTTATAAAATAATATTACTTCAATGCATTTAATCTCCAATAAATAAAATACGAATGGAATAGGAATAGAAATAAATGAAAAACGCTTTTCACTTGGATTAGTGGGAAGGTTTGTCTATATTTCGTTTAAAAACCGGGCGGCCAAAAAAAAAAAAAAAAAATTTAAATGATGTTAGTGTTCCCCTGGGGGAGCAAACCACACACGTTGAGAATTTCTGGTGTAGACAGAGAGAGATTTGGAAGGACATAGCTATTGGTAAAGATACACGGACAAGCAACAAGATTATTTAGGCCACAAAGGGATATTCTAAATCCCTTTGTGGCCTAAATGTGCGATTTTAGAACCACACAGTGATTCTAAAATCGCAGTCTCTGGAAACGGCATTTTATGAAATCCGAGTTCTTTCTTCATAACATTATTAATAAAGGCAAGAATACTCAAAGCAGCTTTTACCATTAGCATTAGCATTAGCATTAGTAGAGGCATTTGATGCAAGAAAGCAAACTTATGCAGCATCAGCCAAAAAAAAAAAAAATAAAAAAAGTAACATAAATAAATAAAAATAACCACTTCCACTTCACCCCTCTGTTCGTTCGAAATACCTGTCCAGCTGAGCCTTAAACTTATTTAGGCTATCAACTTCCACGACAAGGGATGGAAGTCTGTTCCACCCACCAACCACCCGCTGGATAAAGGCAAATTTCCGCACATCTATCCTACATCTGTCTTTCCTCAATTTGAATTTATGCCCTCTCAGGTGATTATTCTGAGCAAGAGGAAGAATCCCATCAGCATTGAGCATGCTCAAACCATTCAAGGCTTTGTACACCTCTATCAGATCACCTCGCTGGTGCCTAGTTTCCAGACACTGTAATTCGCAAAACTTAAGCCTTTCTATGTAAGAGCACCCCTTTGTCCCATTCACCAATCTAGTTGCCCTTCTCTGTACTCGTTCCAGCAGCTCTACATCCTTCTTGAAATGAGGCCTCCAGACCTGTATACAGTACTCTAGGTGTGGCCTGACCATTGCCTTATACAAGGGAATAATCACCTCCTTATCCCTGCTAGAAAAATTCCTATATATCATTGACAATACACTATGAGCTACTCTTGCAGCCCGTCTGCACTGCTCAGAGAACTTCATATCTGCCTGCACAACCACCCCCAGGTCCCTTTCATTCTCTACCACTGTCATTGTAGTACCACAGAGTTGATACGTTGCTCTGGGGTTGCTGTTTCCCATATGTAATACTTTACATTTGTCAATGTTAAACTTCATTTGCCACCTCGAAGCCCATCTGCTCAACCTTTCCAAATCCTGTTGCAGCAGCATAGTGTCAATAGTGTCCTTGACAACCCTGCCAACCTTCGTATCGTCTGCAAACTTGGACATTAAGCCTGATATACCATCATCAATATCATTTATAAATACAGAAAACAATAAAGGACCCAATACTGAACCCTGAGGGACTCCTAATAACATTAGTCCACGATCAGCAGTGTCCATTGATTACCACTCTCTGTCTTCTCCCCCTCAACCACCCCTTTATCCATAGCAGCAATTTGCCTCCAATGCCACACTGCTTGCTCCAATTTGTGCAGCAGTCTTCCATGTGCAACAGTATCAAAAGCCTTTCTAAGATCCAAGTATATAATATCAAAGTTATTCCCTGCATCCAGTTCTTTTGTGACTGCATCATAGTATCCAATCAAATTGGTCAGGCAAGACTTACCCTTAACAAAACCATGCTGTGTCCTAGCTATAACTGAAGTCTTGTCTAGATGATCCTGCAGTGCTTCTTTCACCAGTGCCTCCATTAATTTTCCGGGAACAGAAGTTAAACTCACAGGTCTATAATTACATGTGTCAGCCTTTGATCCCCCTTTGTGAATTGGGGTCACATTTGCACATCTCCAGTCCATGGGTACCTCCCCTGAGTCCAAGGAAGCTCTCATAATTATGGCTAAGGGTTTGCTTACCTCCTTTGCTGCCTCCTTTAATATAACTGGATAGATCCCATCCACCCCAGGTGCCTTTCTTGTGTTTATCTTCAACAATTTCTCCTCCACTTTGCTCTCAGTTATTACAAGATTCTCTAGCTTACTGCTAGAGTTGAATACACCTCTGGCATTCCCCTCGCTGAATAACTCCTCATGTGTGAATGTCGATGCAAAATATTCATTTAGTTTGTTAGCTACCTGAGCAGGGTCATCAACAGTTGACCCATCGATCTCAAGTGGACCAATCTGATTCATCCCCTTCCTTCTAGAGTTTACATAAGTAAAGAACTCTTTGCTGTTTTTCTTTGCATCCCTTGCCAAAGAATTCTTGTACTCTGCCTTCGCCTGCCTAACCTCCTTTGTAACTTGGTTACAGATCAACTTGTATCTATCATAGGCGTCTGTGTCACGTGTTAATTTGTATGTATCCCATGCATTTTTCTTCTCTGCCATATGCCTCATTAGTTCATCTGACAACCATTTAGGCCTAAACCTTGAACAATATTTCTTAGTTGGTATGTAAAGCCTAGTAGCTTCCAAGATAAGTTCTTTGAATGCTTCCCGTTTTGAATTTGCTGTTGGCAATATCATCAGTTGATCCCACTGTATAGAATTTAAATACTGTCTCAGTCCATTGTAGTCGCCTTTACGAAAGCAATACCCCTTCCCTTTACCCCTAATGGTAGTTACCTCTTTGAGTAACTCCCACTTCAGCACACTGTGATCACTGCCACCAAGTGGTTCATTTATCTGCAGATTCTTAATGCATGAAGAATCACTACTGATAATCAAATCAAGAGTATTACTCCCTCTAGTTGCCTCCCGAACATGCTGATTTAGAAAACAATCACCCAATAAATCCACAAAAGCCTTGCTACTGTGTGAGTGACCAGCCCCCAAATTCCAGTCAATATCTGGGAAATTAAAATCCCCCATTATAAGACTCTCTGATTTACTGGCCCACTCTATTTCTCCGAACAGTTTCTTATTATACTCATCAGAGTCATTAGGCCTATAGCACACTCCTACTCTCAATTTTGATTTCCCTATGCTTATGTCACACCAAACTGACTCAACACTGCACTGTCCAGCGATGTCGACTGGCTTCACTTCCTTGGATTTTATGTGTTTTTTAACTAATAGCATAACCCCTCCTCCCTTCCTATCCTGTCTATCCTTTCTGTAGACATTGTACTCCCCAAATTCCAGTTCTGCATTCCTTATATCTGTGTGACACCACGTCTCTGAAATCCCCACAATATCTGCCTTTGATGTTTTGAGCAATACCTCAAATTCATCAAATTTATTTACTAAACTCCTAGCATTGGTGTACACACAAGTATACATGCACCTGTTCTTTTTCTTAGCTACCCTAACACAACCCATGCGTTTACTTGTACCCCAATGATTCCCAGCAGTCTCTGAAATATCCTGCATCTTGTTTTCCAGGCTGCGGCTCATTCCAATAGAAGCAGTGCAAGAATCACTTTCACCTCTGCCAGTGGCTACTGTTAATCTATTAGTCCTTGTATCCCCCCCAATCTAGCAGTTTTCCGACCCACCTAACATTGCCTCGATAGCATCAGCAAACATTCTTGCACCCTTTCTATTTAAGTGTATCCCATCCCTGTAGAAGCAGTCTCTCCTGTTAACAAGTACAGACCAGGCTGAAAAAAATTCTACCCCTTGAGCCCTGCTCAATCTTTCCAGGGCCCAATTGATTGACAGGGCTCTCATCATATACTCCCTCCTATCGTGTCTGGGCAGAATTGCAGACACTTTCAATTTCAACCCTAATTCATGGCTTTTTTTCATCAGTGACCTGTCTTGTCAAGTAATTCCGCCGGTCTCCTACTCTTAATGTCATTAGTGCCAACATGTAGAACAATATCACCTTTTTTGCCCTTAAAAGATGATATCCGCTCTACAACGTCATCAACATTTGCCCCTGGCAGACAAGTAATACTAATAAAACTTTGTTTGCGCTTAAACTCACATATATAACTGGGCGTATTGTACTGTATATCGCTATAAATTTTGCCTTTGATGCTGTATCGTTGCCCTACCTTCTTAGCTAATCTATTGGTATTTATTTATTATTATTTTTTTATTATTATTTTTTTTTTCTATTCTCCTTAATTCTCTATTGGTACTCAAATAATTCATTAAGTTATCGCACGCAAAGATCAAGATATACAATATGACTCTAAATTCCATTTCTCTAATCACTTCAACTATCGAACTCATAAATTCACTAAGGGTATTTATTGTTTAAAGGATAATTTAAAATGTCATCACTCTGTTCAATTATCATCAAATATTCGACAGAACGAAAAACACCCCCATCTTATGTAATTCGCCTGTATGGGCAAAACCAAACTATTATATTTGGTCACCCAGTGAGTTATTACATATATATACCCATGTGTATTGTGTCTGTAAATCCCAGAAATTTGAGGGGGGGGGGAAACCTTGCAATCTACGCCTGAGACCGACTAACTCAGCCATGGAGTGAAAAGAAAACCCACGAAAGTTCCTCGCGTTATCGATGGGATTCGAACCCGGGCCTTTTCCACTCGGTGTGGGGAGAATAGTGACGGTACAACTTTCGTCCCGCGTAGACAACCAAATTATGATATTAGGGTCTCCTGTAAATGATTACATCTACCCATATTTATTTTGTCTGTAAATTGCGTTACGCAGGTAACGCAATTTAAAGACATAGACAGCCTATATGGACAAACACCAAACTATTATATTAGGGTCACCCGGTAACTTATCACATATACCCATGTGTGAATTGCATGTGATCGCTGGGCCTGTATGGATAGCCTTTTCTTATAAAAATCAAAAAAATAAATAAAAAATCCTCTCTTCCATACTAGTTCTCAGGACAGACTGCATTATTGACAAATAATAAAAGATTGCTGTACAAATTGAAGTGTGGCATTAAGAGTCAGTAGTTCCCTGTTTGTAGAAGGGTTTTGGGTGCATCAGTGACTGAGACCATATTTTTCCGTATATATTATTTTGTAAATTGAATGTGTTCTGTGCTTGAACTGCTGTTTTTTGCTGCATGCTACAACCTGTCCACTCTCTAATTGCAACAAAGACTGCCTTCTTTGCCTTTTCTAATTTTGCACCAAGAGAGGTACGAAATGTTGACCTTCAGGAAACAGCACTTCGTAATGTGGACGAAAATCCATCAGATAGTACAAGAGGAATTGCAGTAAGGAAAGAACTTATTCATAGGAATATTTGAAATATTTCTCATCAAAATCTCCTGTACTCCTGTTGATCATTACAGAAACAGAACTCATTCTCTTCTTTCCCCTTTGTTTGTAAAAAAAGGGGAACGGGTGCAAGGGCTTACTGAGGCAAACTTTCTGCCATGAACAACATTGTGCCAACGCATTCAACAAAAGTGTGCTGTGGACCTGAATTTATTGGCATTTATGTTACTCACTGATGAATTTGGTTTTACATTTGATGGGGTTTTAACCAACCATAACAACCACACCTGGAGCGATGACAAGCCACATGCAGCATGACAGGATAAACATCAACATAATTTCAGTCTAAACGTTTGGGTTGGAATCGTGCATATTCATTTGTTAGGCCCCAATTTTTTACCTCTGTGTCTGAAATGAGACATTTATCTACAGTTTCTTGAAAATGAATTGCACCATTTAATGGACGATGTACCTCTGGACGTCGTACAACAAATGTGGTTCATGCATGATGGCGCCGCGGCTCAATTTAGTCGGAAAGTTCGTCAGCATTTGGATGGCTATTTTCCTCAAAGATGGATTGGTCGCTGGGGATCCATTAAATGGCCTGTTCGATCAGCAGATTTGAACCCAATGGATTTCTATCTCTGGAGACATTTAATGTCCATTGTTTATGCAACTCCTGTGCCTAGTGTTGACGTTTTAAGAGAGCGTAACGAAATTGGATGTGAGCAAATACGTAACACTCCAGGTGTATTCAACAGAGTACGAAAAAGCATGGAACGCAGGTTCAGAGTATTTATCCTCTGAACAGGATTTGAAACGGGACCTTTACCACACGGCGAAGGGAGGACAGTAACAATACCACTGTGCTATCCATGTAGTGTTATTGTTAAGCAATAAAATTCCTCCTACGTCAGAAACTAAGCGTTTCTAAGCCCATGTTTACATGAACTTTTTTAATATTTGGTCGATGGGAATACGCCCCAAGTATATTTGACACCAATTTAAATACACCCTGTATAAATTCAAAAAGGAAGGAGATAAATCAGATTGACCCACTTGATATTATTGGTTTTCACCAGTTAATGATCCTGTTCAGATAGCTGCCAAACTAAACGAGTATTTTGGATCTACATTCACACATGAGGAGTTATTCAAGGAAGAGATTGCCAGATTTTTTAATAACTGAGAACAAAGTGAAGGACAGATTGTTGAAGTTAAACATGAGAAAGGTGCACGGGGTTATTGCGATCTATCGAATTATATTAGAGGTGGCAAAGAAAGTAAGGAAACCCTTAGCCATAATTTTGAGAACAGCCTTGGACTCAGGGGAAGTCCCCACAGACTGAAAATGTCCAAATGTATCTCCAATTCATAAATGGGGCTCAAAGGATGACATGAATAATTACAGATCTGAGATTTTGACTTCTGTTCCAGGGAAAATAATGGAGTCACTAATTAAAGAAGAGGTGCCTTCGTAGCCGAGTGGTCAGACCGGGAGTGCAGTAGCACACGCTCTTTGAGTAGACCGGGGTTCAAGCCCCTGACTGCTGAATACGGTCGATCTGTCAACCCACACTGGACCAGTGTGGCAGATTATGTCCATTTCCCTCAGCATGAATTGTTGAGGAGGCTTCCATCCTGCAGTAGGTTGATAATGGCTGCACTTTACCTTTTTTTTTAATTAAAGAAGCATGGCAGTATCATCTAGACAAGATGGCAGTAATAATTCAGACACAACATGGGTTTGTTAAGGGAGAAGTCTTGTCGGACCAATTTGATTGGATACTACGATTTGGTCGCAAAAGAATTAGAGGCAAGAAAAATTTTGATATCATATACATATGTACTTGTATTTTAGGAAAGATTTTGTTTTAATTGAACATGGAAGACTACTCTACAAATTGGAGCATTATGAAATTAAGGGCAATTTGATAGAATGCATTAAAGGATGGTTGAATGGGAGAAGACAAAGAGTGTAATCAATGGACACTGTGCTTCATGGACTAATTTTATTAGTGGTATCCTCCAGGTTTCGCTGTTTGGTCCAATGTTGTTTTGTATATTTATCAATGATATTGATGAAGGTATATTATTATTATTATTATTATTATTATCCATATGGTGCAAGGAAGCCTGAGGCTTATGCTGCATCAGCCAAAAAAAATCCCGAGTTACCCTGAGAGTGAGAAAGACACAGATAGAAGTAAAAAGGAATCACCAAGAAAGAGAAGAATGATGATATCCAGCTCAGGACCCTGGGTGTGCCAATCCCATACTCACCAGATGTGAGCCCCTGGGGATGTATATGAAGTTTAATGTCAAAGTTTGCAGACGATACAAAGGTTTGCAGGATTGTTAATAACAGTAATGAGAGTATGATGCTGTAACAGGACCTGGGAAAGTTGGGCTGGGAAGTGGCAGCTGAAGTTTAACAGTAACAAATTAAAGTACTGCATATGGAGAAGTCTTGTCGGTTGCAGTAACCCCAGAGAAATGTACGAACTGGATGGTGTTACACTCAGATTAGTGGAGAATAAAAGAGACCTGGGAGTAATTTCAGAAAACTTCAGAAATGAAGTTTTCTGAGCAGTGCAGACGAGCTGCCAGAACAGGTCATGGGGTCTTGTCAATGATACACAGTAATTTTGCGAACAGTGATAAGGAACTGGTTATCCCCTTGTATGAGGCAATGGTCAGCCCACACTTTCTGTACTGCGTACAGGTGTGGAAGCCTCATTTCAGGAAGCATATAGCGTTCCTAGAACGAGTACAGAGAAAGGCAACCGAACTGGTGAGGGGAACAAAGGGATGCTATTAGGAAGAAAGATTGCAAATTGCAAAAAGCAATCCTACCATCTGTGCATATACACGAGGGTGAGGAGGAGAAAGGAAACGGACCCTCCTATAAGAAGGCAGTGGAGGAGCTATGGGGAAATTTGCCAGAAACGAAGCTTAAAAAGTATCAGCCAAAAAAAACCCCCACAATTCACTCATCCGTACACGAATTTGCCTGGTTCTCCCTGGAATTTATTAAATCTATACACTTCCAACAGCAACAGATGGAAGACTGTTCCAACACTCAACCAACCGACGGCTGAAGTCAAATTTCTGCACATCTATCATGAATCCTCCTCCTCCTTCCTCAACTTGAATTTATGTTCTCTCTTGTGAATAGTCTCAGAAAGTGGAAGCGTACCATTAACATTCAACTTGTTCAGTTCAGTCAAGACCTCAAACGCCCCATTAAGATCATCCTGCAGGTGCCTGGTCTTGAGACGCCGCAATTTGCAGAAATAAAGCTTTTTTAGTTAAGAGAACCCTTTTGTTCCCTTCGCAAATCAGGTTGCCCTTCTCAGCACCTGTTCCAGGAGATCTACATCCTTCCTATAGTGAGGCCTCCAGATCTGTGCACTGAATATGGGGCCTAACCATGGCCTTATATAAAGGGATAATCACTTCCTTATCCCTGCTAGCAAAGTTTTTGTATATTGTTGACAAAATTATATGAGCAGTCCTGGCAGCATGTCGGCATTACTCAGAGAATTTTATGTATGCCTGCACAATACCCCCAAGTCTATCTCATTCTCCATTGCCCTCAGTGTAGAACCACACAGTTGATATGCTACTCGGGGTTTACCTAGTATTTCTCAAAGTAAAATTTTAACTGCGGCTTTTCACCCCGTCGATTCAATTTTCTTAGATATTGTTGCTGTAGCTCACCTGATGGCTGTTGTTAACGACCTTTTGAACCTTTGTAACATCTGAAAACTTAGAGTTTGCGTTCAGTTAAACTTGATATACCTCATCAATAGGAGTGATAAATGTTAGAAACAACAATGCACCTAACACTGAACCCTCCACTAATAACGTTAGTCCACGAAGAGCAGTACCGATTGATAACCACTCTCCGTCTTCTTCCAAATAACCATACCATTATCCATAATAGTAACTTGCCTTTAATAATACATTCTCTAGTTTGTACAGCAGTCTTTTTATGCGCGACAGTTACAAATGCCTATCTGAAATCGAAGTATACGATGCGAAAATTATTTTTTGCAACCAGTTCATTGTTCTTTGTATCATAGTAATAAATCTCACTAGTTAGACAAGACCGCCCCTTGAAATTCCATGCTGTAACTGCAGTATCATTGCATCCTTGTTCCGTCTTGTGATTCCCATTTAAGAATTGGGAATATATTGGCACTTATCCAGTCGATGGGCACCTCCCCTGAAACCAAAGATCCTCTCATAATTATGGCTGTGGTTGTTTGCCTCCCTTGCTTCCTCCCTTAATATAATTGGATACATACTATTCTCCCCAGCTGCATTTTTTATGTCAATCCTCAACAATTTCTCCACCACTTTCCTTTCAGTTAACATAAAGTTATTTAATTCCTCGTTAGAATTTGATAAACTTCGGGCAGCAATTACCTAAAGAATTATTCCGGTGTGCATGTACATGCAAAATACCTATTTAAATTGTCCGCAACCCGAACAGGATCATCAATAGTTAATCCACACAAATCAAATGGTCCAATGTAATACAACCCCATTCATTCTACTGTTAATATAAACATAGATGTCTTTCATGTGTTTCTGTTCATCTTAGCTTTAGTAGAGGCATAAGATGCAAGAAAGCAAGCTTATGCAGCATCAGCCAAAAAAAAAAAAAAAAAAAAAAAAAAAGCTCCGATTTCACCCCTCCATTCATTCGAAATACCTGTCCAGCTCGGCCTTCAATTTATTTCATCTATCAACTTCCACAACAGAAGATGGAAGTCTGTCCACGTTAGTCCACCTAACAACTACCCGCTGTCTAAAATCAAACTTCTGCACATTTAACCTACAACTGTCTTTCCCCAATTTGAATTTATGCCCTCTCAGATGATTATTCTGAGCAAGAGGAAAAATCCCATCAACATTGAGCATGCTCAAACCATTCAAGGCTTTATACACTTCAATCAGATCACGTCGCATGTGCCTAGTCTCCAAACACTGTAATCTGCAAAACTTTAGCCTTTCTTCGTAAGAGCAACCCTTTGTTCCATTCACTAATCTTGTTGCCCTTCTCTGTACTCGTTCCAACATCTCTCCTCCTTCTTAAAAAGAGGCCTCAAGACCTGTATACAGTACTCATGGTGTGGTCTGACCATCGCCTTATAAAAGGGGATAATCACCTCCTTATCCCTGCTAGAAAAAGTCCTGTATATCATTGACAAGACATTATGAGCTACAATAGCAGTCCGTCTGCACTGCTCAGTAAACTTCATATCTGCCTGCAAAAAAACCCCAAGGTCATTTTCATTCTCTACCACTTTCAGTGTTGTACCACACAGTTGATACGTTACTCTGGGGTTACTGCTTCCCACATGTAGTACTTTACATTTGTCAATGCTAAACTTCATATGCCACCTCTCAGCCCATCTGCTCAACTTTTCTAGATCCTGTTGCAGCAGCGTACTGTCATTAGTGTAATTAACAACCCTGCCAACCCTCGGATCATCTGAAAACTTGGACCTTAAGCCTGATATACCATCACCAATATCATTTATAAATACGGAAAACGACAATGTGACCAACAGTGAACCCTGAGGGAGTCCACAACATTAGTCCACGAAGAGCAGTGTAGATTGAATACCACTCTCTGTCTTCTCCCACTCACCATCCTTTTATCCGTGGCAGCAATTGCCTCCAAGTCCGCACTGCTCGGATTTGTACAGCAGTCTTCCATGTGCAACAGTATCAAAAGTGTTTCTAACATCCAAATATATGATATCACTTATTCCCCGCATCCAGTTGCTTTGTTACCACATCATAGTTTCCAATCAAATTGGTCAGACAAAACTTCCCCTTAACAAACGCATGCTGGGTCCGAGCTATAACTGGAGTCTTGTCTAGATGATCTGATTTTCATTTAGGTCTAAGCCTTGAACTATATTTCTTTGTTAGTATGAACAGCTAAGTAGCTTCTCTGATTTCTTCCCCGAATACTTCCCATTTAGTAATTGCAGTTAGTATCTTCATCAGTTGGTCCCACTACACACAATTTTAAAACTGTCCGAGACTATTGTTGTCAAAAATAAAAATAACCAAACTATTATTTTTAGGCCACTGGAATAGTTATATTCATCTGCCATGCTGTCTGTCTTATTTCTGTTAATTGCGTGTGTTCTTTGGTCGATTTATCTGTTTTGTTTGTACGAAAACCCCCAGTTTCCGGTGGGGAGAAACCTTGTTATATACGCTTGAGCCGACTAACTCAGCCACGGAGTGAAAAAAGCCCATTAAAGTTCCTCGCGTCATCGACGGGATTCGAACCCTGGCTATTTTACCACAGGGGCTCCCAATTGGTGAGTATGGGCTGGGTGAACCCAGGGTCTTGAGCTGGATATCATTGTTCTTCTCTTTCTTGCTTTCTTGGTGATTCCTCTCTCTCTCTCTCTCTCTCTCTCTCTCTCTCTCTCTCTCTCTCTCTCTCTCTCTCTCTCAGGGTAACACGGGATTTTTTTTTTTTTTGGCTGATTCATAAGCCTCAGGCTTCATTTCACCTTATGGCTAATAATAATAATAATAATAATAATAATAATAATAAAAGATTCACACACTGCACCAATAAAAATTAGTTGGTCGATACTATCAGCTGCTGACTGGTAAAGAGCTTGAAGCTATGACAGAATGAGAGACCTACAAATACCTAGGGATGATGCAGGCAGAGCAGTTGAACACAAGGAAATTAAGAAGTGCCTGAGCGAAAAATATCATCAGAGACTCAGAAACCTGCTTGCTGAAAGCAAAATTGAACGGAGGGAACACATCTAAAGCCATAAATACCTATGCAGTTCCAGTACTAACATACACATTCGGGGTCATAGATTGGACTACCACCGAGCTAGAAGATAACATGCGAAAGACAAGGACAATGATGACCAAGAGTCGCCAACACCACCCGAAGTCAGCAGTTGAGAGAATAACAATACCTCGGAAAGAGGGAGGAAGGGGCCTGATAGAACTGACAGAACAACAGACAACAGCGATAGTTAACCTGATAGATTACTTCGAGAACAACACAGCACCACTCCGCCAGGGCATACGGAAGATAGATAAGTGATATCCCCACTCAGCCTAAGCGAGGAAACCCCTCCCGCCCAAACGGCACAAGAAACGAAGATAGAAAAATGGGCAAAGAAGACACTCCATGGCAGACACTATAATGACCTCTATCAACATCACATTGATAACATTTCTTCCAATGCATGGCTCACAAGCGGGACGCTCTTCCCCGATATTGAAGGATTCATGCTGGCCGGCCATCCAAGACCAGGTAATATACACCAGAAACTATAGAAAATACATCGCAAAGAAGCCTGGAATGTCAGATGACACATGTCGACGATGCCACCTGGCCTCAGAAACGATCCAACACATCACCGTGGGATGCAAGGTGATCACCCAGACTGAGTACACTCATAGACACGACCAGGTAGCCAGGATAATATATCAGAAGCTAGCGAGGAAATACCAGTTGACCAAAGAAAGTGTACCATAATACAAGTACGAATCCCAGGCAGTACTAGAGACCCGAACCCACAAGTTGTACTAGGACCGCGCCATAATAAAAGATAAGACCATCCCGCACAACAGACCGGACATAACCCTTGTGGACAAGATGGAAAAGGCTACCCACCTGATTGTCATAGCGGGGCCGAACATTGGCAATGTCCAGAAAACCCATGAGGAAAAAATTAGGAAGTACAAGAACATGAGACATGAGATCAAGGAGATGTGTCATATGCAAGAAGTATTAACCATCCCAATCATCGTGTCAACCACCGGTATGGTACCAAAGATTCTATATAGCAATCTAGCAGCAATAGATCTCCCAGAGAACATCTACAAGGAACTGCAGAAAGTCGCAATCCTTAACACCTGTAGGATAGTCAGAGATTTCCTCGACGGACTGTAACCCCAGACATTACAACCAGGGGTGTACGTGGTAGCATACCCGTCATGGAGTGGAATCCCCCAATCAGAGAGAAATAACATAAGAGCAACAACAACAACAACAACAACAACAACAACAACAACAACAATAATAATAATAATAATAATACAATTTATTTTCATCAAGAGAATTTGTTTGCAATAAATGTACTTGTTAAGAAATGTAAATTTCTTGACAAGAAGTTGTAATTCTTCATTTACAACAGTTTTTGCATACAAATTTGTTCCCAAACAGAAAAGATAATGAAATCACAACACATAGTATATTCAACACTGCAAACAGGGATAGAAATTTATCTGCATAGTAATTCTAATCTACTGCATCATTGGGTATCAAAAATTTTCTTATTAAGAATTTTAATTTGGAGCTAGAATAACTTCTCCTGACCCTGAAATCTACACTAGCCAACAAGTTGTTTGTTATATTCATTGTATGCCTATCTCCAAATCTCTTTAGTTCCCTAGGGTGTGTCAAGCAATTGCTTTTGGGATCCTTAAATTATGTGAGACATTCCTTTGAAGATTCGACTCTTTAAAAATGGTGTTAAGAATTTTCAAGATTAAATTTAACTTCAATTTTTGAACTGGATAAAGTGTTTTATATTTCAACAAAAATTGCCTTTTCTTATTCAGGTTATTCCAAAAGTTTGTCCCCATTAAAAGTCTCAAAACCCTGTTAACTAAGTTGTTTATTACCCTTATTTCAGTTAATTGGTCATGCCCATACATTTACTAAATAATTGAGTTGGGAGTCTACTAATGCATAATACAGGGTGGCCAGTGAAAGACTGAAGGGTTTGAAAAAGTTATAACTTGTTCATTTTCAATCCTTTTTATTTTCTTTTTATACACGTTATAGGGGATCCCTTGGTGATTAAAATGGCTATGTATGATGTCCACCAACGAGTAAAACTCATTGGGCTTTTCTATTCCAGTGAAAGATCAATTATTGAAACTCAGAGAAAATACCCTCAACATTTTAAAGTAAGAGTATCTCCTAGCGATAACATGATTCAGAACCTAATCGCTCGGTTTGAAAGAACTGAACTGGATCAGTTGGCGATCTTCCGGGAAGAGGTCTTAAGCGCACTGTGCGCACTGACTCAGTGGTGAAAGCTGTACGGCAGAGTGTCCTTGAGGATCCATCTGCCTCTACTCGTCGTCGCTCTGCTCAACTAGGCATCGCCAGAACATCGCTTCAGAAGATTCTGAAACTGGATTTAAAAATGTTTCCATACAAGATCCAAATGGTCCAAGCTTTACTACCCCAAGATACTCAGCAGCGCCTGCAGTACGCCATTCGATTTCGACACCTAGCCAGAGATAACAACAACGTTTTGAACAACTTGATAATGAGTGATGAAACCCATTTTCATTTAAACGTGTACATCAACAAACAAAACTGCAGATTTTGGGGTACTGAGAATCCCAGGGAATTACATCAGCATCAATTGCATCCCCAAAAATGCACTGTTTGGTGCGGTGTTATGGCTGAAAGAGTTATCGGCCCCTATTTCTTAGAAAATGGGGAAGGTCAGCCAGAAAAAATCAACGAGGCCCTGTACAGGATAATGCTTGACATTTTTTTACGCCCAGCGGTCGAAGATAATCAGGAGGTATGGTTCCAACAGGATGGAGCTACTGCGCACACTGCGAGGGCGACGATGAACCTCATGCGAGAAATTTTCGGTGAACGAATAATTTCAAAAAATGCTGAATTCGTTTGGCCTCCACGTTCACCTGATTTGACGGCCCCAGACTTCTTTTTGTGGGGCTACTTGAAAGAACGGGTTTACGTAAATAAACCTCGAACAATTCAAGAACTGAAGGAGAATATTCGAGCCGAAATCCGACGTTTACGCCCTGAAACCTTGCTTACGGTCATGGAAAGTGTTGTGGAAAGAGACTGTATTTGTGAGCAGGAAAATGGTGGTCATTGAGGGATGTTGTTTTTCACACATAATACTAAAAAAAATCCATTAATTATATTTCCAAATAAAATAATAAAAAATTAAAAAAAAACATGTGTTTGTAAAAGTTATTTTTGTTTTATATCATTCAGTCTTTCAGTGGCCACCCTGTATAAGGTAACTTTTGTTCTAAGATTTAATTTATTCTTAAAGTAGTAAAAAAAGTACACATAAAATCTCATTTTTTGTACAAATTTGTTACAAATAATAATAATAATAACAATAATAATTTTTTTCATTGTGCGATAAAGATTATTTATTTATTTAATTTTCTGTTTCATGTACGCTTCTTTAGTAGGCAGGTGTTTGCAGAATTTTTATTTGTACCTGAGAACACAGTGTGATAACATATTCTGTGGTTTGAGAGGTGACAGTTTCATCATTTTCTAATTCTACAAATTGTCTAGAAATCCTTTTTAAGGAAATGGCTGACGAAGAATTCGAACCAGATGAGTAAGTTTGGTTTCAGATATTTTATACATACTGGTCTAAACATTTTGTTGATTTTTAGCATTAATTAAAAAAAAAAAAAAAACCGAAGCGGACTACCTATATGGTAACGAATAAGTTCAATTAAAATGATCAACTAAGCTTTACATACGATCTAGTTAAAATGATCACTAACCAAGTGGATTGCACGTGGTATGTGTGTTATGGATGCTAAGTGGCGCATTTGCTTCGTCACTGAAGTGCGCATAGTTCACATTGTCAAAAGATAAGGCGGAAACATTATTATCACAAATGAGCTCGCATGTAAACATGTCAAACGTGTGAACTATATTTCTCGTTTAGTTGTATTGGTTGGGGACTATGTACGCTTACGTACATAACTTAGGTATCCGAATTGTCAGAAGCGGGAGTGCAGTAGCACACGCTCTTTTTCATGCGAATATATACATATATATATATATATATATACTGTATATATATTGGCATATATATGCTGATTGATATTTCTGTTCACGGAAATATTTTTTATGGGTATTATTGCAAATGCAATAAGATCGAGTTTACTATCTGTTAGCATTAGTAGAGGCACATGATGCAAGAAAGCAAGCTTATACAGCATCAGCCAAAAAAAAAAAAAAAAAAAAATTCCAATTTCACTGATCCATTCATTCCAAATGTTTGTCTAGTTATTCTTTGAATTTATTTAAGCTATCAACTTCCACAACAACAGATGGAAGTTTGTTCCAGCAATCAACCACCTGCTGGCTAAAGGCAAACTTCTTCTTTCATCTATTCTAAAACTGGCTTTCCTCAGTTTGAATGTATGTCCTCTCACGTATGTAATCTAAGCAAGAGGAAGAATCCCATCAGCATTGAGCATGCTTAATCCATTCAAGACCTTATACACCTCAGATTGCCTTGCAAGTGCCTAGTCTCCAGACACTGCAATTTGCAAAACCTTAAGCCTTTCTTTGTAAGAGCAATCCTTTGTTCCATTAACTAACCTTGTTGCCCTTCTCTGCACTCGCTCCAGAAGCTCTACATTCTTCCTAAAATGAGGCCTCCAGACCTGTATACAGTACTCAAGGTGTGGCCTGACCATTGCCTTATACAAGAAGATAATCACCTCATTATCCCTGCTAGAAAAATTCCTGTATATCATTGACAAGACACTATGAGCCACTTTTGCAAACCGTCTGCACTGCTAAGAAAATTTCATATCTGACTGACTGCACAATTATCCCCAGGTATCTTTCATTCTCCACTACCCTGAGTGTAACACAACATATTTGGTACATTTCTCTGGGGTTACTGCTACCTTTATGTAGTACTTTGCATTTGTCAATGGCTTGCATTCTGTTTATAATAGAGTGCAATAACGAATACCCAATAAACAGGAAATTGCTTTTATTGTTTTATGATAGTGACCTAATTCAAATTGGAGCAGAATGGTATTAAGGGTAAGTTGCTACAATGGATAAAAGGATGGTTAAGTAGTAGTAGTGGCATGTGATGCAAGAAAGCAAATGTATGAGCTTATGCAGCATCAGCCAAAAAAAAAAAAAAAATCACACCATTCCCTCCAAATGCCTGTCCAGTTCCTCCTTAAATTTATTCAACCTATCAACTTCCACAACGACAGATGGAAGTTTGTTCCAGCAATTAACCACCCGCTGGCTAAAGGCAAATTTCCGCACATCTATTCTACATCTGTGTTTTCTTAATTTGAATTTATGCCCCCTTAGGTTCGTAATCTGAACAAGAGGAAGGATCCCATCAGAATTCAGTGTGCTCAACCCATTCAAGGAGTTATATACCTCAATCAGATCACCGCGCAGGTGCCTAGTCTCCAGCCACTGCAATTTGCAGAACTTAAGCCTCTCTTGGTAAGAGGATCCCTTCATTCCCCTCACCAATCTTGTTGCTCTTCTCCGCACACGCTCAAGTAAACCTACATCTTTCCTAAAATGAGGCCTCCAGACCTGCACGCAGTACTCAATGCGTGGCCTGACTGATTATCCCTCTGTATGTGCCTGATTATCCCTCTGTATGCCTTATACAGAGGGATAATCACCTCCTTTTCCCTGCTAGCAAAATTCCTATATATCATTGACAAAACCCCATGACCTGCCCTGGCAGCCTGTCTGCATTGCTCAGAAAACTTCATATCTGCCTGCACAATTACTCCCAGGTCTTTTTCATTTTCTACCACCTTAAGTGTAGTACCACACAGTTGGTACGTTTCTCTGGGACTACTTCTACCCATATGCAGTACTTTGCATTTGTCAAGGTTAAACTTCAATTGCCACTTCTTAGCCCATCTGCCCAAATTATCTAGATCCTGTTTCAGTAGCACACTGCCATTACTGTCATTAACAACCCTGACAACCTTTGTATCATCTGCAAACTTCGACATTAAGCCTGATATACCTTCATCAATATCATTGATAAATATACAAAACAACAGTGGACCTAACACCGAACCCTGTGCGACTCCACTAATAACATTAGTCCAAGAAGAGCAGCACCCATTGATTACCACCCTCTGTCTTCTCGCACTTAACCATCCTTTTATGCATTGTAGCAACTTACCCTTAATACCATTCTGCTCCAATTTGTACAGTAGTCTTCCATGCGCAACAGTGTCAAAAGCTTTCTGAAATTCAAATATATGATATCAAAATTATTTTTTGGATCCAGTTCCTTTGTAACCACATCATAATATCCTATGAAATTTGTCAGACAAGACTTTCCCTTAACAAACCCATGCTGTGTCTGAATTATTGCTGTAGTCTTGTCTAGATGATCCTGCAATGCATCTTTAACCAGCGACTCCATTATTTTACCCGGAACAGAAGTTAAACTAACTGGTCTGTAATTACTCGCGTCACCGTTCGATCCCCCATTGTGAATTGGGTATACATTTGCACATCTCCAGTCCGTGTGAACCTCCCCTGAGTCCAAGGATGCTCTCATAATTATGGCTAAGGGTTTGCTTAGTTGCTTTGCCGCCTCCTTTAATATAACTGGATAGATCCCATCCACACCAGGTGCTTTTCTTACGTTCAACAATTTCTTTTCCACTTTGCTCTCAGTTATTACAAAATCATTAAGTATCTTGCTACAATTTGATAACCTTCTGCCATTTTCAAACCTTAATAATTTCTCACGTGTGAATGTAGATGCAAAATACTCATTCAGTTTGTTTGCTGTCTGAGCAGGATCATCAACAGTCGAACCATCGATGTCAAGTGGACCAATCAGATTCATCCCCTTCCTTTTAGAGTTTATATAAGTAAAGAAATCCTTGCTGTTTTTCTTAGCATCTTTTGCCAAGGATTTCTCGTAATCTGCCTTCGTCTGCCGAACCTCCTTTGTGACCTGATTACAGATTAACTTATATCTGCCATAGGCTTCTGAGTCGCTTGATAATTTATATGCGTCCCATGCATTTTTCTTCTCTGTTATGAGTCTCATTAGTTCATTTGACAACCATTTAGGCCTAAACCTTGAACAATATTTCTTAATAAGTATGAAACTTTTAGTAGCTTCCACAATTAATTCCTTGAATGCTTCCCACTTAGAATTTACTGTTGGTAACATTGTCAGTTGATCCCACTGTACAGAATTTGAAAACTGTAGGAGACCACCGTACTCGCCTTTACGGAAGCAAAAACCCTTTCCTTTACCCCTGATGGTAATTAAATCTTTAAGTAAATCCCACGTCAGTACACTGTGATCACTGCCACCTAGTGGTTCTTTTATCTGCAAATTCCTAATACATGAATGATCACTGCTGATAACCAGATCAAGAGTATTACTTTCTCTGGTTGCCTCTCGAACATGCTGCTGCAGAAAACAGTCATCCAATAAATCCACAAAAGTCTGACTAGTGTGTGAGTGCCCAACCCACAAGTTCCAGTCAATATCTGGGAAGTTAAAATCCCCCATTATAAGACATTCCGATTTACTAGCCCACTCTATTTCTCTGTACAATTGTTCATTGTACTCATTCGAGTCATTAGGCTTATAACACACTCCTACTCTAATTTTTGCTTTCGCAGTGCTTATGTCACACCAAACTGACTCAACAGTGCACTGTTCACCTATATGAACTGGATGCACTTCTTTTGATTTTATGTTTTTCTTTATTAACAGCATAACACCTCCTCCCTTCCTATCCTGTCTATCCTTTCTGTACACATTGTACTCCCCAAATTCCAGTTTGGCATTCCTTATATCTGTGTGACACCACGTCTCTGATATCCCAACAATATCCGCCTTTGATGTCTTGACCAACACTTCAAATTCATCAAATTTATTTACTATTCTTCTAGCATTGGTATACATGCACCTATTCTTATTCTTAGTTAAGTGGGAGAAGACAGAGGGTGGTAATCAATGGGTGCGTTTTATTAGTGGAGTCCCAGAGGGTTCGCTGTTGAGTCCACTGTTTGAGGTGATTAAGGTGACTGCCTGATTGAGGTGTATAAGGCCTCGAATGGGTTGAACACGCTGCATTCTGATGGGATCCTTCCACTTTTTCAGATTACGAACCTAAGGGGGCATAAAGTCAAATTAAGAAAAGACAGATGTAGAATAGATGTGTGGAAATTTGCCTTTAGCCAGCGGGTGGTTAATTGCTGGAACAAACTTCCATCTGTCGTTGTGGAAGTTGATAGGTTGAATAAATTTAAGGAGGAACTGGACAGGCATTTGGAGGGAATGGTGTGGTTTTTTTTTTTTTTTTTTGGCTGATGCTGCATAAGCTTATACACTTGCTTTCTTGCATCACATGCCACTACTAATACTACCTGCTACACTAAAAATTAAACTTGCACAGAGCATTAATATGGCAGAAGTTCAGTATAAGGTATACCGATCAAAGCGAGGAAAGACTGCAGGGATGGACAAGTGAAGGCACCTCCCACTCAGTGCTGTGATGATTGGGTGATTATTGTTGAGGGGTTTTCTTTCTGATTGTTTTGTGTTATTGAGGAGGGGGTGCTTAGCTTAGATAGGGTGTATATCCCCCATCCCACTGTTTTTGAATCATAAAATGAGTTTGTGATCTAAAAACAGCAGCAAGTGGTGAGAAAAACACCCTAGGCATATCAGTCTAGGACAGAGGGTGGGGAGTTGGCGGAGTCACAACTTGTCAAACACTGCCTTTCCACTGTTTAGCTTCAGCCACCGTGTTGGATGGGGTACCCTAATCAGGAGTTTTACCCATTAATACTGCTTCTTATTGGAATGAGCATCAGCCTGGAAGACAAGGTGCAGGGGATTCCAGAGCCTGCTGGGAGTCATTGCAGAACAAGTAAATACCTGGGCTGTGGTAGGGTAGTTAAGAATAGGAAGAGGTGCATGTATACTTGCATGTACACCAATGCTAGGAGTTTGGTAAATAAATTTGATGAATTTAAAGTGTTGGTCAAAACATCGAAGGCAAATATTGTTGGGATAACAGAGATGTGGTGTCACACAGATATAAGGAATGCAGAACTGGAATTTGGAGAGTACAATGTGTACAGGGAAGAGAGGTTATGCTATTGGTTAAGAAACACATAAAATCCAAGGATGTACAAGCAGTTGATATAGCTGGACGGTGCAGTGTTGAGCCAGTTTGGTGTGACATAAGCACTGGGAAAGCAAAATCGAGAGTAGGAGTGTGTTATAGGCTTAATGACTCTGATGAGTAAAATAAAAAACTGTATAGAGAAATAGAGTGGGCCAGTAAATCAGAGAGTCTTATAATGGGGGATTTTAATTTCCCAGATATTGACTGGAATTTGTGGTTTGGTCACTCACACACTAGCAAGGCATTTGTGGATTTATTGGATGCTTGTTTTCTACATCGGCATGTTCGGGTGGCAACTAGAGGGAGTAATACTCTTGATCTGATTATCAGTAGTAATTCTTCATGCATTAAGAATCTGCAGATAAAGGAACCACTAGGTGGCAGTGATCACTGTGTGTGGAAGTGGGATTTACTCAAAGAGGTAACTACCATCAGGGGTAAAGGGTAGGGTTTTTGCTTTTATAAAGGTGACTATGGTGGTCTGAGATAGTATTTAAATTCTATACGGTGGGATAAATTAATGGGTGACATGGAAGCCTATGATAGGTATAAGCTGGTCTGTAACCAAGTCACAAAGGAGATTAGGCAGGCAAAGGCAGATTATGAGAAATCTTTGGCAAAGGATGCAAAGGAAAACAACAAAGTTCTTTACCTATGTAAAGTCTAGAAGGAAAGGGATGAATCAGATTGGTCCACTGGATATTGATGGTTCAACTGTTGATGATCTTGCTTAGGTGGCTAACAAACTAAATGAGTATTTTGCATCTACATTCACCCATGAGGAGTTATTCAGGTAGGGAATGCCAGAGGTGAGTTAAACTCTGGCAGTGAGGTAGATGATTTTGTAATAACTGAGAGGAAAGTGGAGGAGAAATTATTGAAGATAAACATAAAAAAGGCACCCGGGGTGGATGGGATCTATCCAGTTATATTAAATGAGGCAGCAAAGGAAGTAAACAAATCCTTAGCCATAATTATGAGAGCTTCTTTGGACTCAGGGGAGGTACCCATGGACTGGAGATATGCAAATGTGATCCCAATTTACAAAGGAGGATTAAAGGGTGACACAAGTAATTATAGACTTGTTAGTTTAATTTCTGTTCCAGGAAAATTAATGGAGGCACTGGTTAAAGAAGTACTGCAGGATCATCTAGACTTCAGTTATAGCCTGGACACAGCATGGTTTTGTTAAGGGAAAGTCTTGCCTGACCAATTTGATTGGATTCTATGATGTGGTCACAAAGGAACTGGATGCAAAGAATAATTTTGATATCATATATTTGGATCTTAGAAAGGCTTTTGATACTGTTGCACATGGAAGACTGCTGCACAAATTGGAGCAGTGTTGCATCGAAGGGAAATTGCTGCTATGGATAAAGGGATGGTTGAGTGGGAGAGGACAGAGTGGTAATCAATGGACATTGCTCATCATGGATTAATGTTATTAGTGGAGTCCCTCAGGGTTCAGTGTTGGGTCCATTATTGTTTTCTGTATTTATAAATGATGTTGATGATGGTATATCAAACTTAATGTCCACGTTTTCAGACGATATGAAGGTTGGCAGGGTTGTTAAGGACACTAATGACAGTACACTGCTGCAACAGGATCTAGAAAAGTTGAACAGATGGGCTTGAGAGGTGGCAAATGAAGTTTAACATTGACAAATGTAAAGTACTACATATGGGAAGCAGTAACCCCAGAGTGACGTATCAACTCTGTGGTACTACACTGACAGTGGTAGAGAACGAAAAGGACCTGGGGTAATTGTGCAAGCAGATATGAAGTTTTCTGATCAGTGCAGACAGTCTGCAAAAGTAGCTGATAGTGTCTTGTCAATGATATACAGGAATTTTTCTAGCAGGGATAAGGCAATGGTCAGGCCACACCTTGAGTACTGTATGCAGGTCTGGAGGCCTCATTTTAAGAAGGATATAGAACTGTTGGAACGAGGCTTACGTTTTGCAAATTACAGTGTCTCGAGACTAGGCACCTGCGAGGTGATCTGATTGAGGTGTATAAAGCCTTGAATGGTTTCAGCATGCTAAATGCTGATGGGATTCTTCCTCTTGCTCAGAATAATCACCTGAGGGGGCATAAATTCAAATTGAGGAAAGACAGATGTAGGATAGATGTGTGGAAGTTTGCCTTTAGCCAGCGGGTTGTTGGTTGGTGGAACAGACTTCCATCCTTTGTTGTGGAAGTTGATAGCCTAAATAAATTTAAGGCTGAGCCTGACAGGTATTTGGAACGAACAGAGGGGTGAAATGGGAGTTTTTTTTTGTTTTTTTTTTGGCTGATGCTGCATAAGCTTGCTTTCTTGCATCATATGCCTCTATAAATGCTAATGCTAATGATTTCAGAATGACTTAGATCAGTTACAGGTATTGTCTGACAGATGGAAACTGAAGTTTAATCCTGCTAAATGTAAAATTTATGCATTAAGGGAAAAGGAATCCTGTTGTAGCATGCACACTAGAGAACAAGAATCAAAAGTGATTCATGATGAGAAATCCATGGTCTTACAATAGATATGAAGCTTTCCTAACAGAGTAAGCAGGAAGGCCTGGGTGTACCATTATTGATCAGCAGGACCTTTGCCATTGGGGGGGGGGGGGATATTATTATTCTTTTTATTTAAAAAATGGTAAGACCTCATCTGGGTAGTATTCAGATCTGGTGGCATCACCTGAAAAAAAAAAAGAAAAAAGGGATTAGAATGTCTGGATAGTTTCTAAAGAAGGGTAGCTAGTATGGCTGGGAGTGCTAAGGATGGCTCCTGTAAGGAATGTCTTAGAAGATATTCCTTGAGGAAAGACAGTTGTAGGATAGATGTGTGGTAGTTTGCCTTTAGCCAGCTGGTAGTTGATTGGTGAAACAGACTTCCATCTTTTGTTGTGGAAGTGGATAGCCTAAATAAATTTAAGGCTGAGCTGGAAAGAACGAAGGGGTGAAATCAGAGCTTTTTTTTTTTTTTTTTTTTGGCTGATGCTGCATAAGCTTGCTTTCTTGCATTGTATGTATCTTCTAATGCTAGTTATATACTTAGCTAAATACAAAAGATATATGCCCAACAAGTGATTAAAACCTTCAAACTACTTATTTATCATTATTAAAACCCTATTGTTCTGCACTACTGGTTATGTTCTATGATATTCGCACCAAAACACCGATACAATAGCAGTATGTGAGTCGTAACTTACAAAATCACTAGTTAAATTTGAAAATAAGCTAACAAATGCCACTAAGGCTATTTAGTATCTTTATGTAAAACAATTTAATATGTTAATTGATCAAGAATACATAAAAATATCCAAAATGTATGGATATATTGAAAAAAAGAATTGTAAAATTTTTTTTCCATTACATATTTGTAAAATAACACAAACTTGACTAAAACTGTAAGAAAACTAAATTTATTGAAACCTGAAAGACATACTGAATTACTGGAGAACTTTCAACTAAATCAGGAGAGTTGCAGGTATGTTTGTGTATTTTTCTGAACTTGTATATTTTTATTTATCAAAAACGTGACCTTGTGTTCTTTTCTTTAAGTGTTGGTGGTGAAGATTATGATGAGGGAGATGGTGATGATGACAACATGGAAGAAATTGAGCAGAATGAGGTAACCTTAACTTTTCTTAGTTTTTTTTTTTTTTTTTTTTTTTAAGTGTTTAGTTTTATTAGTGTGCACTGAATGCAGTGTGTTCTGTAACGGGTTACAACAATGCACAACATCAGAAATGAAAATCTTAGATCACACATTCTTAACAGATAAGGTATGATTACACCTAATGTAATGTGTCAACAATCAGAACACAAGGATTTGGGCAAAAGAAAACCCATGTGCAACATGCGAAATGCTGTTGGGTCCTGAAGCCCAGCGCATCATATGCACATTGCAAAACAATTTATGGTTACAAAGGAACTGGATGCAAAAAATAATTTTGATATCATATATTTGGATTTCAGGAAAGCTTTTGACACTGTTGCGCATGGATGACTATTGTACAAATTGGAGCAGAATGGTATTAAGGGTAAGTTGCTACAATGGATAAAAGGATGGTTGAGTGGGAGAAGACAGTGTGGTAATTAAGGGGTGCTGCTCTTCGTGGACGTAATGTTATTAGCAGAGTCCCACAGGGTTCGGTGTTGGGTCCTCTGTTGTTTTGTATATTTATCAATGATATTGATGAAGGTATATCAGGCTTAGTGTCGAAGTTTGCAGATGATACAAAGGTTGTCAGGGTTGTTAATGACAGTAATGGCAGTGTGCTATTGCAGCAGGATCTAGATAATTTGGGTAGATGGGCTAAGAAGTGGCAATTGAAGTTTAACTTTGACAAATGCAAAGTACTGCATATGGGTAGAAGTAACCCCAGAGAAACGTACCAACTGTTTGGTACTACACTTAAGGTGGTAGAAAATGGAAAAAGACCTGGGAGTAATTGTGCAGTCAGTTATGAAGTTTTCTGAGCAATGCAGACAGGCTGCCAGGGCAGGTCATGGGGTTTTGTCAATGATATATAGGAATTTTGCTAGCAGGGAAAAGGAGTTGGTTGTCCCTCTGTATAAGGCAATGGTCAGGCCACGCCTTGAGTACTGCGTACAGGTCTGGAGGCCTCATTTTAGGAAGGATGTAGATTTGCTTGAGCATGTACAGAGAAGGGCAACAAGATTGGTGAGAGGAATGAAGGGATCCTCTTACCAAGAGAGGCTTAAGTTCTGCAAATTGCAGCAGCTGGAGACTAGGCACCTGCGCGGTGATCTGATTGAGGTGTATAAGGCCTTGGATGGGTTGAGCACACTGAATTCTGATGGGATCCTTCCACTTGTTCAGATTACGAACCTAAGGGGGCATAAATTAAAATTAAGAAAAGACAGATGTAGAATAGCTGTGCGGAAATTTGCCTTTAGCCAGCGGGTGGTTAATTGCTGGAACAAACTTCCATCTGTCATTGTGGAAGAAGTTGATAGGTTAAATAAATTTAAGGAGGAGGAACTGGACAGGCATTTGGAGGGAATGGTGTGATTTTTTTTTTTTTTTTTTTTGTTGATGCTGCATAAGCTCATACACTTGCTTTCTTGCATCACATGCCACTACTACTACTACTACTACTATCATGGATCGCTGGCCCTATTTTATTTACAGACAGTCAACACCTTACCAAATCTGTTAATGTTGAGGGTTTCATGGCCTAGCTGGATGATGTGAATTGGAAAGGTATTTCCAGCAAGTGTGTGCAACTGCAGACGGTGAAATCTGCATCACTCCTGATTTTTTTTTTTTTTTAAATAGTGGGCATTTGTAAACAATCCATACTCAGTTGTAAAACTAAAAGACATCATTGCTGATATTCCCCTGGACATTTTTCATTGCATGCTGAACATAATGGCTGGAACTTTCATCATCTCTCATAACACATTGTGATCTTATACTGCAGATCCATATATCAACCAAATTATATGTTGTTCCTGCAAGTGGAACCAAAGATATCTCAGTGTGAGTTTGGCAACTTTAAAAAGTGTATATATATATATATATACAGTCGAACTTCCCTATAACGAATTCGATAAATCCAGCGAAAAAATTAGTTAAAGAGAAATTTTGTTATACAGAGAATATCTTTTTTATTAGAAATTTTTATTTAATCAGAAAATGAAAATGAATCTACATTTATTTTTAATGTATTTTATTTCAAAAACTTATTGAAATTACGTTTACACAATTTTTGCTGGTAAGTATCACAAATTAAAAAATCTGTAATTTTTTTTTGCCCAGTACAATTAGAAAATTGTCTGATTCTCAAAGAAAACATCAAATTTGTTCAGAGCATTAAACACATTATCAGGAACATTTTCACAAAACTGTAGACCCATACGAACCGTTTTAAAAGCATTAATAATTTATTCGCCAGTTGGCTTTTTTACGGGTTGTTCTGATGTGTCTTGAGCGTCATCGTTAATTTCTTCGTGATCATGGTCGCGTCTAACGCTGTTCAGCAGTATTTCATCTTCATTTGGATTTTCTGCTGTGATCTACATAAACATAACTATCCAGTGTTATTTCATTTTCAATGTTTCTGGACGATTCTAATAATGTCCAAAAGTTTTTCAGTTGTGAAAGGGGCAGTTCATCTTGTTCATCCAGCTGTTGTTCGACTTCTGTATTCAATGCAAATCCCGCTTTCGAAAAACAATTTTGAATAGTGTATTCAGTGACATCGTTTGTCCAAACTTTCCGGTTCAGAGATGCAATCTCTAAGGTTAATTGTAACCTGCAAGTTTCTATTTTCTGATAACGTATTGATAATCTTCATTATTATTTTCTTTCGATAATGAAATTTAAAATTTTTAATAATGCCTTGGTCCATTGGCTGGAGTTTTGACGTTATGTTTGGTGGTAAACACAACTGTCCGGCACATTCTTGGCAGGATGTGCCGGACAGTTGTCAGTTACCAACACGATTTTCCTTTTTTCTTTTGTTATACGCTTGTCTAGTTTTAATATCCATTCTTCAAAAATATCACTTATCATCCATGCTTTTTTATTAAAGGCATAGTCAACTTCCAAAGAGCCTCTAAAACATCTTGGTTTTTTTGATATTCCGATGACTGAGTCTTAATTTTTCACTTCCTGTCATATTTGCTATAACTAGCACAGTGATTCTTTCTTTGCTTTGTTTTCTGCCAAAACATTTATCATCCTTAAAAGCAAGTGTTCTATTCGGTAAACATTTAAAGAATAAACCCATTTCGTCAGCATTAAAAACAACCTTATTCTTCCAAAATCTTCTTTAAGGTATTGGTCCTCCAACTGTTGCAATCTTTTTCATTTACATTAACACTTTCTCCACAAATAACCTTTTCCACAATTCTATGGTGCTTCTTAAATTTATCTAGCCACCCAGTGCTCTCATTAAATTCTATATGTCCAAGGGACTTGCAAATTTCAGAGCATTTTGCTTAATTATTAGGCCTGATGTTGGTATATTCTTTTCACGTATCATTTGCATCCATTTTTGAACAGTTTTATTAACATCTTCGTATATACACAACTTAATTCGCTTCTTGTCTGCTCTTCCTTCAATTGAATTTAAAATTGATTCTTGATTTTTTAAAATCGTAGATAAGCTGCTTGCAGGTAGGCCATATTTCTCCACAGTATCTTTTTTCTTAAAACCCTGGTCAATATCATGAAGAATCTTTACTTTATCATTAATACTTAATAATTTTCTCTTCGACATCTGCAATTTTTACAATTTCTCTTCCGCAATTGTAAAAATTACTCTACTGCAGCTCTTGCCGATACATATACCACAAACTTTGCTGGCCATATAGTGAATTGTTAGTACTGCCTACTCAATGACGTTCACTCGCCAATTCAACAGTATCACGTGACCTTTCCTATCAATCACTTTAAAGAAATATACGACTTTGTGAATCACTTTTATTCTGCTTTCATTCATATATACATGAAAGAAAATTTATGATTACTGTATGCTGTATGTTACTTTTCAGAAAAAAAAAAAAATACAAGAGCATATAGCCTATGTGATTGATGACGAACGAAATAAAAAAAAAAAAAAAAAATCATGAAAACCATCTACTGGGAGTCCAGTTAGATGCAAACGGACATATCATATAATGATCGACAGGAAGGTCACGTGGTACAGTTGAGGTGAGAAGCGAGTGTCACTCAGTAGGCATTACTAAAAATCGACTATGGTAGCATTCTATGTATTGCTGCCGTAGCAGCATGCTCAAGTTTACCGCAGTGAATTTCGTTTTCCCCTGAGCCAACATCACTTTACAAATATATCCTATTTATTGTTTGTTTGTTATTTGGTTTTTAGGAGCATTAGCAACTAAGGCCATATTGCTCCGGGATATGCGGTGGTCATTCCCTGACCTTTCCGCATCCTCCATATTTGGTGGTGACGGGCTCGAGCCCCGGTCTAATCAAGAAGAGTGTGCTACGCACTGCTGCTCCTTCCCACCTGGCTACGGAGGCGCCTCCTATTTATTGTAAAGTTCACGACCACTTTTAAGAAAACCAATTTGGTTTAATAACTGTAACAAAAATGAAACAAAGACTCTCCTCTGTGCGTCAATGGCCACAAGTGTTCACTAAAAGGATGATTATTTAATTCTAGATGCTAATATGTAATTCCGGATGGAAGGAGGCAGTATATTTGAACGGCTGTTTAGCAGTAAATGCTTATATCTTCAAAAATGCTTTTACTAATTTTTTTAAAAATTCGTTGTAGAGAGACTAAAACTTCACTATATGGGGTTAAATTTACATGTAATTTCGTTTCAAGATGTAATGTTTTGCGAAAAAATTCGTAATATAGAGAAATTCATTAAATAGAAGTTTGTAATAGAGAAGATCCACTGTATATATAGATATAATTCATGAATTGGATAAATAAATGGAAAATAAAACAATTACTTGAATTGGAATGTTTAGATTTGTTCAAATGATTAGCAGTCTGCCAAAACATTTATCATCCTTAAAAGCAAGTGTTCTATTCGGTAAACATTTAAAGAATAAACCCATTTCGGTACCGTAACTCAGTACCATAAGTGCTTTTGTCTGCAGAATTGATCGTTCAGCATGTTTTCTGTAGGGAGGGGAAAACTGAATGATGGAAAACTAAAGTAACAAAAGAAAAATTCATTTTTCTTTGCAGTATTGAATGAAGTAAGGTGTCACAGCATTGTTGCACATTGGTATAAACAATTTCTAATATGGAAGAACCTCAGTGCACGATGAAGAAATCTCAGGATACCAGCAACTGCTGTAACAGAAGAGAATGTTGCAAAAATTGAGGCATTAATCCTGTACGATTGTTGTATTAGCATCAAATAACTAGCTGCAGAGCCCCATTAGGCGGCAAAGCAACTAAGCAAACCCTTAGCCATAATTATGAGAGCATCCTTGGACTCGGGGGAGGTTCCCACGGACTGGAGATGTGCAAATGTATCCCCAATTCACAAAGGGGGATCGAAGGGTGACACGAGTAATTACAGACCAGTTAGTTTAACTTCTGTTCCGGATAAAATAATGGAGTCGCTGGTTAAAGATGCATTGCAGGATCATCTAGACAAGACTGCAGCAATAATTCAGACACAGCATGGGTTTGTTAAGGGAAAGTCTTGTCTGACAAATTTGATAGGATATTATGATGTGGTTACAAAGGAACTGGATGCAAAAAATAATTTTGATATCATATATTTGGATTTCAGGAAAGCTTTTGACACTGTTGCGCATGGAAGACTATGGTACAAATTGGAGCAGAATGGTATTAAGGGTAAGTTGCTACAATGGATAAAAGGATGGTTAAGTGCGAGAAGACAGAGGGTGGTAATCAATGGGTGCTGCTCTTCTTGGACTAATGTTATTAGTGGAGTCCCACAGGATTCGGTGTTAGGTCCACTGTTGTTTTGTATATTTATCAATGATACTGATGAAGGTATATCAGGCTTAATGTCGAAGTTTGCAGATGATACAAAGGTTGGCAGGGTTGTTAATGACAGTAATGGCAGTGTGCTACTGCAACAGGATCTGGATAATTTGGGCAGATGGGATAAGAAGTGGCAACTGAAGTTTAACCTTGACAAATGCAAAGTACTGCATATGGGTAGAAGTAACCCCAGAGAAACGTACCAACTGTGTGGTACTACACTTAAGGTGGTAGAAAATGAAAAAGACCTGGGAGTAATTGTGCAGGCAGATATGAAGTTTTCTGAGCAATGCAGACAGGCTGCCATGGCAGGTCATGGGGTTTTGTCAATGATATATAGGAATTTTGCTAGCAGGGAGAAGGTGATTGTCCCTCTGTATAAGGCAATGGTCAGGCCACGCCTTGAATACTGCGTACAGGTCTGGAGGCCTCATTTTAGGAAGGATGTAGATTTACTTGAGCATGTACAGAGAAGGGCAACAAGATTGGTGAGGGGAATGAAGGGATCCTCTTACCAAGAGAGGCTTAAGTTCTGCAAATTGCAGTGGCTGGAGACTAGGCACCTGCGCGGTGATCTGATTGAGGTATATAAGGCCTTGAATGGGTTGAGCACGCTGAATTCTGATGGGATCCTTCCACTTGTTCAGATTAAGAACCTAAGGGGGCATAAATTCAAATTAAGAAAAGACAGATGTAGAATAGATGTGCGGAAATTTGCCTTTAGCCAGCGGGTGGTTAATTGCTGGAACAAACTTCCATCTGTCATTGTGGAAGTTGATAGGTTGAATAAATTTAAGGAGGAACTGGACAGGCATTTGGAGGGAATGGTGTGATTTTTTTTTTTTTTTGGCTGATGCTGCATAAGCTCATACATTTGCTTTCTTGCATCACATGCCACTACTACCACTATTAGTGTAGGTTCTGTGGAGAACATAATAGCATAATCCATTAACAGTTGCATATGAGTAAAATGGCTGCTGGATGGATTCCCAGACTTCTGACCCCTTACCAGAAGAAAAAAGTTACACAAACGAAATGTTGTCAATTTCATGTGCACATTGTTCCCATTGCACGGGAAAAGCAGGTGGAGCTTCTTCCACAGCTAGTTGTTGTTGTTGTTTGGTTTTTAGGAGCATTAGCAACTAAGGCCATATTGCTCTGGGATATGCGGTCGTCATTCCCTGACCTTTCCGCATCCTCCGTATTTGGTGGTGACGGGCTCGAACCCCGGTCTAATCAAGAAGCGTGTGCTACGCACTGCTGCTCCTTCCCACCTGGCTACGGAGGCGCCCCCACAGCTAGTCATCATGGATGAAACTTGTATCCATCACTATGACTTGGTTGAAAAGGCACCCTTGCCCGAAAAGGCAAAGGTGCTAGCAAGGTGATGCTGTCAGTTTTTTAGGATCAGTATGGTGTAATACCAGCAGATTACCTTTAAAAGGGCTGTATTGTAATGGCAAAGTATTATTCCAACCTCCTCATAAAACTATGGTGAGTCAGTTTGGTGTGACGTAAGCACTGGGAAAGCAAAAATGAGAGTAGGAGTGTGTTATAGGCCTAATGACTCTTATGAGTACAGTAATACCCCGACTTACGCGAACTCGGAGTTACGCGGTTCTTGATTTTTTCGTTTGGCAACGCTGCCGCCCACTATCTTCAAGGTCGTTTTTCATATGTTATCGATATACGGTGCGACGGCGGAGAATGAGAGCGAAAGATGAACAAAATTCAACTTTGCTGCTTTTATGTTTTTTATATTAGTAAGGGGAAACACATTTCACCATAATAACATAAAAACCAACACAATTCCAGCTATCGGTATAATCGCAAGTGCAATTAGATCGAGTTTACTACTAGTTTATAACAGATTTCACTAGCAGAAACGCAACTGGATTTTTATTTTTTATGGTAGTAACCCCTAGAAATGTGAGGTGTAACAGTGTATGTTAATAGTGCCTTTATGGTGTTGTTTATTCAGTTGCTACATGCCGCAGCTTTGTTTATGCGTATCAAGCGTGCCTCCTCGTTTTGTAATTGTGCTTTATTCCCTAAAAATGAGTAAAATACTTAATTAAAAGGTGTGAAAAGGAAGCGTCCTGGTGAAGACACTGCAGATTCAGAGAGAAAAAGAAAAGCAATTATCGATAAACAGAGGCGGACTGGGTCAAAAATTCTTACCTGGGAAAATTTATAGTGGCCTCATACTATGGTTTATGGCCAAAATCACACCGGCCCACCGGGGTTTCCCCGGTAAGGCTTATGGCTAGTCCGCCTCTGTCTATAGAGAAAAAATATGAAATTGTGAAACGCTTTGAGTGAAATGAAAGACCATGTGATATTGCACGTGCTACAGGCCTAAATGAAGCAACGGCGAAAAGCACATGACAATTGCAAACTTGACAGTTTGAAAATTGAAAAGGGCTCAATTGTAAAGGGCTTAAAAATTTTAGAAAACATAGACTCCAACGAAGAACGCGTTATAGCTACAAAGCAAGGAATAAAAAAATTATTAGCTTGCTACGAAGAAATTCTGCGTGAAAAAAAGGCGCTGTGTCGTCAGACGAATTTGTTAGATTTTATGAAGCCATCGACATCGAAATAACTTTTTAACGTAAGTCATTTGTTTTTTTAATACATATTTTGTATTAATATGTATAAAGAACTGCAATTTTATTAATATTTTTCTTCTAAACTAGTGTTTTTGTTAGTCCTTGGTCCCAATTAAGTAAAATTTATATGTATTTATATGCAAAGTTGTACCCCGACTTACGCGATTTTCGTCGGACCCACCTATCGCGTAACTTCGGGGTATTACTGTACAACGAACAATTGCATAGAGAAATAGTGGACCAGTAAATCAGAATGTCTTATAATGGGGGATTCCCAGATATTGACTGGAACTTGTGGGTTGGTTACTTGCATATTAGCAAGACTTTTGTGGATTTATTGGATGATTGTTTTCTACAGCAGTATGTTTGAGAGGCAACCAGAGGTAGTAATACTCTTGATCTGATTATCAGTAGTGATTATTCTTGCATTAAGAATTTGCAGATAAAGGAGCCACTAGGTAGCAGTGATCACAGTGTACTGATCTTAGATTTACTTAAAGATGTAACTACCATCAGGGGCAAAGGGAATGGTTTTTGCTTTCTTAAAGGTGACTACAATTGTCTCAGACAGTTTTTAAATTCTATACAGTGGGACCATCTGATGGTGTTACCAACAGCAAATTCTAAATGGCAAGCATTCAAGGATTTAATCTTGGAAGCTACTAGGCTACTAGGCTAAGAAATACTGTTGAAGGTTTAGGACTAAATGGATGTCAGATAAACTAATGAGACTCATGGCAGAGAAGAAAAATGCATGGGTTGCATATAAATTGTCAGATAACACAGAAGCCTATGGTAGATATAAGCTGGTCTGTAATCAAGTCACAAAGGAGGTTAGGCAAGCAAAAGCAGATTATGAAAAATCCTTGGCAAAGGATGCAAAGAAAAACAAGAAAAACTTCTTTTCTTATATAAACTCCAAAAGCAAGGGGTTGAATCAGATTGGTCTTTTTGATATTTGTGGTTTGACTGTTGATGATTCTGCTCAGGTAGTGGAAAAACTGAATGGGTATTTTGCATCTACATTCACAAATGAAGTCTGTAGGGAAGTGGAGGCCAGAAGTTTATCAACCTCTAACAGGGAGTTAAATGATTTTGTAATAACTGAGAGTAAGGTAGAGATGAAATTGTTAAAGTTAAACATAAGAAAGGCACCTAGGATGGATGGGACCTATCCAGTTACAGTCAGTCCTTGTATAACACATGTTTACACTACACAAATTCGATCATACCCCTATTTATAAATAGGGGAACGATGTTGCATATAACACGAACATAATTCGCTTATGCATGATTCGCCTTTGTGTTTAGAAGAAATGGTAGCCGAACACGGCGTAATCACCCCAACTGAATACAACACAGTAGGAATGAAGAGAAGATTCTGAAAATTTATGTTTTTGAGTTTGTGGAAGGGGAAACACATTTCACATAATAACATAAAAACCCACAGAAAATCCACTAGCAGGAACCCCAATAAACAGGAAACTGCAAATTGTTTTTATGGTAGTGACCTCCAGAAATGTACTTTAGTAAAACGTAAGCATGTAATATGTGAGAATAGTGTGTTTCCGCCTTTACTGCATTATTTATTCACTTTCTATATGGGCGCTGCATCGTTTATTCAATTGCTACTTGTTTGCTGTGCATTTATGTATATCAAGCTTGCCTCCTCATTTTTGTTCTTTTTATACTTGTGCTCTATTCTCAAAAAAATGAGTGAAATACTTGAAAAAAGTGTGAAAAGGAAGCATTCTGGTGAAAATACTTGAGAGAAAAAGAAAAGCAATATCGATAGAAGAAAAATATGAAATTGTGAAAAGCTTTGAGCAGAATGAAAGAACATGCAATAATGTGCATGCTACTGGCCTAAATGAGAGAACACTGAGAACAATTAGAAAGAATGCAGAAAAAATAAAGCAACTTTCATAGCAGGAACAACACAAAGTGTAACATTAGCATTAGCATTAGTAGAGGCATTTGATGCAAGAAAGCAAGCTTATGCAGCATCAGCCAAAAAAAAAAAAAAAAAAAAAACCCACTTCCACTTCAACCCTCTGTTCGTTCAAAATACCTGTCCAGCTGAGTCTTAAACTTATTTAGGCTATCAACCTCCACCACAAGGGATGGAAGTCTGTTCCACCAACCAACCACCCGCTGGCTAAAGGCAAATTTCCGCACGTCTATCCTACATCTGTCTTTCCTCAATTTGAATTTATGCCCTCTCAGGTGATTTTTCTGAGCTAGAGGAAGAATCCCATCAGCATTGAGCATGCTTAAACCATTCAAGGCTTTATACACCTCTATCAGATCACCTCGCTGGTGCCTACTCTCCAGACACTGTAATTTGCAAAACTTAAGCCTTTCTTCGTAAGAGCACCCCTTTGTTCCATTCACCAGTCTTGTTGCCCTTCTCTGTACTCGTTCCAGCAGCTCTACATCCTTCTTGAAATGAGGCCTCCAGACCTGTATACAGTACTCTAGGTGTGGCCTGACCATCGCCTTATACAATGGAATAATCACCTCCTTATCCCTGCTGGAAAAATTCCTGTATATCATTGACAATACTCCATGAGCTACTCTTGCAGCCCGTCTGCACTGCTCAGAGAACTTCATATCTGCCTGCACAACCACCCCTAAGTCCCTTTCATTCTCTACCACTGTCAGTGTAGTACCACAGAGTTGATACGTTGCTCTGGGGTTGCTGTTTCCCATGTGTAGTACTTTATATTTGTCATACATAACAAACATTACATTTGTCATACATACTTTACATAACAAAATCAATTAGATCAAGACACAAAAAATTGGAAGAGATGGAATCTTTTATCTGTTTGGATAGAAGATCAAACAAAGAAGAGATCAGGAACAAGTTTGCTTATAATAAAAGCAAAGGCATTGGATATTTGAAGACCTCAGAAATAAAGCTGAAAACCCTCAAGAAGTGCCTCCCTTTACTGCCAGTAGTGGCTGGTTCAATAATTTCAGGAAACGTCACGCTTTCCATAATGTGAAATTATAAGGTGAAGCTGCGAGTGCAGATGAAGCAGCAGCGAAGACATTTCCGCCAATACTGAAAAACCTAATTGAGGAAGAGGGCTATACACTGGACCAAATTTTCAACTTTGATGAAACCGGACTGTATTGGGAAAAAATGCCATCACACACACATATCTCAAGAGAGTAAGCATGAGCTCCAGGCTTCAAGGCTGCTAAGGATAGACTGACTGTTATGTTAGGAGCAAATGCAAGTGGTAACTTGAAACTGAAGCCTGTGGTTTATCATGCAGCCAATCCACAAGCGTTAAAAGGGATCATAAGGACTACACTGGGTGTTAGTCTAGGAACAGCAGAAGAGGGTGGATGACAGGGCCGATCTTCACTTACCTTCTACTACATGTGTTTGAGGATGTGTATCGAAGCTACTGCAAAAAGGAAATTTTGGATTTTAAGATTTTAATTATTTTGGACAATGCACCAAGTCACCCTCCAACCCTTTCTGAACTGTCACCAAACATTAAAATCTTGTTTTTACCACCGAACACAACATCTCTTATCTAGCCACTTAACCAAGGAGTAATTGCTGCTTTTAAGCACTATTACACAAGACGCACATTTAAGATGCTGATAGCAGAAACACAGGGCGAAAATGCACAACCAACAGTTAAAGACTTCTGGAAACGATTCAACATTAAGAATGCAATTTACATAATTGTGGAGGCTTGGAACGAAGTGACAAAGGAGTGCTTACATGGTGTTTGGCAGCCTCTTTTATCAGATTTTATTCGTAATTTTAAAGGCTTTGTAAATGAGCTTCCTAAATTAAAAGCACATTGTGTTGCTCTCGCAAAGCAGGTTGGCTTTGAAGAATTGGAGGAAGAAGATTTAGAAGAGTTGTTTGTCTCATGAAGATGAACTTTCAACTGAAGAACTGCAACAACTTGTTGCTGGAGGGCAGGTAGAAGACGACGAAGCGGAATGCCTGAACACCACCATAAAACAGCTTTCTACTTCAGAGTTATTTTCAGTTTTTAATTCATTTGAGAAAAGTATGCAGTGGCTAGAAGATAACGATTATAATGCAGAAAGAAGTAGCAGTTCGATCTGCTTTGGAGCCATATAAGCAGCATCTTTATGAAAGAAGGAAGATTGCAAAACAACAGAAACTAGATGTCTTTTTTATGAAAACACCCAAGAAAGAGATGGAAAATGAGCCACAGCCCTGTAGTTCTGGTGTGACCACATTTTGTCCAAAGTCCTCATTGGCATTCTCCTCCACCTCCCAGTTCCGGTAATGATGACAACCTGCTGCCACTTTCCCCCATAATTCCACTGCTTCAACTCTTTCTCAAGCTCTTTCCCTCAAGCTGTCTTCATTTATTTTTAAGGTAAGAATCTAAATTTAAATGATTAAATTATTAATTTTACATTTTTAAACTGTGTAAGTGTTTTATTATGATTATTTATTGTTTGGTAATGTTTTGGTTACAAATGTGTGTCCAATCTTGGGTGGTCAGCACCTAACCCTATTTTTCCCATAGGGCCTGTTGTTTATATTGCATGATTTTGCATTGCATGAGGGTTTCTAGGAATACAACTATTGTGTTATATGAGGACTGACTGTATATTAAAGGAGGCAACAAAGAAGTAAGCTATGAGATCATCCTGTATTATGAGATTATCCTGGTTTCAGGGGAGGTCTCCATGGATTGGAGATGTGCAAATGTATCCTCACTTAACAAAGGGGTATCTAAAGGTAACACGAGTAATTACAGAACTTCTGTTTAACTTCTGTTTCGGGGAAAATAATGGAGGCACTGGTTAAAGAAGCACTACAGGATCAGTTATTGTACTGACACACCATGGGTTTGTTATGGGGAAGTCTTGTCTTACCAATTTGATTGGATATTATGATGTGGTCACTAAGGAACTGGATGCAAGAAATACTTTTGATATAATATACTTTGATTTCAGGGAAAGCTTTTGATACTGTTGCATATGGAAGACTGTTGTACAAATCGGAGCAGTATGGTGTTAAGGAGAAGTTGCTGCTATGGATAAAGGGATGGTTGAGTGGAAGAAGACAGAGTGGTAATCAATGGACACTGGTCTTTTTTGGATTAATGTTATTAGTGGATTTTCCAAGGGTTCGGTGCTGGGCCGATTGTTGCTTTCTATATTTATCTGTGATTTTGATGAAGGCTTAATCAGGCTTAATGTCCATGTTTACAGATGATACAAAGATTGGCAGGGTTATTAATGTCAGTAATGATGGTATGCTACTGCAACAGGATCTAGAAAAGTTGGGCAGATGGGTTGAGAGACAGCAACTGAAGTTTTAACATTGATAAATGCAAATTACTGCATATGGGTAGCAGCTGGCATGTTACTACACTCAGATAGTTGAGAATGAAAAACATCTGGGGTAATTGGGCAGTCTGGTATGAAGCTTTCAGAGCAGTGCAGACAGACTGCCAGAGCAGCTCATGGGATCTTGTCAATGAAATTCAGAAACTCTGCTAGCAGGGTTAAGGAGGCGATTATCGATTATCTCTTTGTATAGGGCAATGGTCAGGTCACTCTGAGTACTGCATGCAGGTTTGGAGGCCTCATTTTAGGAAATATGTAGAGCTGTTGGAATGATTACAGAGAAGGGCAGCGAGATTGGTGAGAACAAAGGGGTGCTCTTACCAAGAAAGGATTAAGTTCTGCAAATTGCAGCATCTGGAGACTAGGCACCTGCAAGGTGATCTGATTGAGGTGTATAAGGCTTTGAATGGTTTGAGCAAGCTCGGTGCTGTTGGGATTCTTCCTTTTGCTCAGATTATGCTCTTGTGGGGACATAATTTGGAATTGTGGAAAGACAGTTGCAGAATTGATGTGCGGAAATTTGCTTTTTGTCGGCAAGTGGTTGATTGCTGGAACAAACTTCCATTTTCATTGTGGAAGTTGATCATTTAGATTTAAGGAAAAATTGGACAAACTTTTGGAGCAAATGGATAGGTGAAATGTGTATTTTTATTTTTGCCTTATGTTGTTGTTATTTGGTTTTTAAGAGCATTAGCAACTAAGGCCATATTGCTCCAGGGATATGTGGTGGTCATTTCCTGACCTTTCCGCATCCTCCGTATTTGGTGGTCACGGGCTCGAACCCTGATCTGGTCAAGAAGCGTGTGCTACGCACTGCTGCTCCTGCCCACCTGGCTACGGAGGCGCCACACTTGCCTTATGTGGTATAAGCTTTATTTCTTGCATCATGCACCTCTGTTAATGCTAATGAAAAAAATAATTTTGACATCATATACTTAGATTTTAGGTTTGATAATAGAGAGCTATTAAGTGCTCGATAATTCCTATATTCTATTATATTATGAAAACAACAGGGATTACCTTTATTTTTGATATAGGATGCATCTTAATAATAATAATATAATATAATAATAATAATACGTAATAATAATATCTTTTCTAACCAACTCTCCTAGTCCAACGCACTAAAATTTTTTGTGAAGGCAATGTAAATTTTACAAAAAAATGTGAAACATCTTCCCCACATTGTCAGAACAGTAATGTTCAGACACCTCGGTCTCAATATTGAGTGCTCAACCGAACTTCTGTCTTCAAACACCATACCTCTGCCAGCAAAGAAAACATTACGTAGATTGACATTAAAATTTAAAGGTCTAAAAAGCTTAATAAATAGGGAGCAGTTATTCTCTTCGTTCCTGTAGATTGACATTAAAATTAAAATTTAGGGGTCTAAAAAGCTTAATGAATATAGGGCAATTATTCTCTTCATTCCTTTCATTAAAGTTTTTAGACCCCTAAATTTTAATTTTAATGTCAATCTACAGGAATGAAGAGAATAACCGCTCCGTATTTATTAAGCTTTTTAGACCTTTAAATTTTTATTTTAATGTCAATCTACGTAATGTTTTCCTTGCTGGCAGAGGTATGGTGTTTGAAGACAGAAGTTCGGTTGAGTGCTCAATATTGAGACTGAGGAGTCTGAACACTACTGTTCTAACAGTGGGGAAGATGTTTCACATTTTTTGTAAAATTTACATTGCCTTCACAAAGAATTGTTAGCGTGTTGGACTAGGAGAGTTGGTTGGAAAAGAAGCATCCTATTTCAAAAATAAAGGTAATCCCTGTTGTTTTCATAAACTTAGATTTTAGAAAAGCTTTTGATTCTGTTGCACATGAAGGACTTCTACAGAAATTGGAGCAGTGCAACATTAGGGGAAAGTTGCTATGAATGAAGAGATGGTCGAGTCACAGAGGCTGAGACTGGTTATTAATGAGTACTACTGTTCTTGGGCTAATATAATTAGCAGAGTCTCTCGGATTCAGGGCAAGGACCTTTATTGTTTTCATTATTTATTGATGATATTGCTGTGAAAGCATATCAAGTGTAATCTTTGAAGATATGAAAGGTGTCATGGTAGTTAATGACAGAAATCAGACTTTGATGCTGCAACACAATCTAGAAAAATTAGCCAGACAGTCTGAGAAGTGGCAATTGAAGCTTAGCATTAAAAAATGTAAGGTAATGTGTGAAAGCAGTAATTCCAGAAAAACATACCATTTGGGTGGTACCACACTCAATGTATTTGAGAAAGGAAAAAGACTTTGGAGGAGTGGTTATTGTAGTTTAACATGATGTTCTCCGAGCATAGTGGACAGCTGCTAGGATAGTTTATGGGGTTCTGGTAATGGTACACAGTAATTTTGCCAGCCAGGACAAGGTGGTGATTGCACTGTTGTACAAAGCAATATTGGGCAGGGCATACCTTGAGTAGTGCATAGAAGTCTGGAACCTCATTTTAGGGAGGTGGATCTGTTTGAATGGGTGCAGAGTAGTCAATACAATCAGTAGTACATTTACCAAGAAAGATTTAATTTCTGCAAATTGCAGCATCTGGGAACTAGGCACCTGCAAGGTAACCTGACTGGAGTGTATAGAAATCTGTTGTGGCTAGCTAGTAGTTGATTGTTGGAATGAACCTCCATCTAATGTCATGGAGACAGGTAATTTGAATAAATTTAATGAAGAATTAGGTAAATTATTAAGGAGGGATAGACAAACGAGTCTTTTTTTTTTTTTTTTTTTTTGTATCACGTGTCAATACTAATATCAATATAATATTAATGTAATACTAGGGGAGCTTCATCCCCTGCTTGCTTTGCTCGCCCACCCCTGCGCACGCTTTTCTATGTAAAATGAATATGGAATACGAAGTAAGTCAAACCCTTTCTACCTAAAAGACACATCTGTCAAAATGCACTGGTCAGTATCTAATCGGGAAATGACCTATATAATTATTTACCTGTGCATTTGTAGTGTGCGGCATTTTCAAAGTCGAATAAATATCACAGTAAATTTCCAGAACGGTGTACACCCTCCAACATGGTGGCAAGCAAAACAGTGGGAAAGCAGTGATTGACAAGTTGTGCCTCCCATATTTTGACAAATGGACAGGAACGAAGCAGTGATCGGCAGATGCCACTGCTTTCCCCACCCATCCTAGGGTGTTTTTCCCCGCATTTGCCACTGTTTTTAAATCAGGAACTCATTTTCCCATTTTAAAATAGCAGGTTGGAGGGATAAACACCCTACCTAAGCTAAGCCCCCCTCTCCTCGACAACACAAAACAATCAGAAAAGGGAGGTGCCTTCACCTGTCAGTTATCACCGTCTTTCTCACTTTCATCGACCTGCTGGTATATACTATCCTGGACTTCAGCCAATATCATCACTATGTAATTATTTACCTGCATTTACATAGGTCACTTAGGAAAAGGCCTTTTGCTTCGGGTTCCATAATACATGAGGAATATTGTTGCATCCGAAAGAGCAGGACTAAAATATTTAACTGAAATATTTACAAACTATACAAATATTTGAAATATTTACAAAATACTAAACCACAGTATTTACAAATATACAATTTTCATTAATATACAAAAAACGTTACAACGGAACATCAAATGTTAGACAGAGAATCACGTGCATGAGGTCGATGAACGTTATGGAGGCAGTTGTCAATAATTAATTGCATTTGTAGTGACATAATTGCCTCACCCTCTTCTCCCATTGGCTTGAATAAATATCGCTAGGAGGAAAACATTTTTTTAATGTATAGCTAGATAAGGTAGAAGGAAAATTAATATAATTTTCCTTCTAGCTTTAGGTGCCTCCGTAGCCAGGTGGGAAGGAGCAGCAGTGCGTAGCACAGGCTTCTTGATTAGACCGGGGTTCGAGCCCGTCACCACTAAATACGGAGGATGCGGAAAGGTCAGGGAATGACCACCGCATATCACGGAGCAATATGGCCTTAGTTGCTAATGCTCCTAAAAAAAAAAAAAAAAAAACCTTCTAGCTTTCAGCATTTTCAGGTTTCATTTCTTTTTATTCAGGTAAAAAGCTGAATAATAAATAGAGATAGTATTTTCCCTCATTTTTGGTCATCCTTCACCTTTATTTACTTTATTATTTATCATTCACCTTTCTCATTTTTGAGTGTGCCAGTTGGCTGTCACATGAGTTTTTATTTGTAATAATTTATATAAATCCGAATTGGTAGTCTCTCCACCATAAGTTTCAGCATCATATCAATGTGGTTGCAATTATAAGGAAGTAACATAAATGAAATTTACTCTTCTTTACCTCATTTGTAATTCTTTGTACAAGTGGAATTGTGATTTGCTATGATTCCTTTTGCAATAACTTTTCTTAAAAATGTGTTTCTGTGAGTGAAATTGGAGGGTAAAATGCACGTGAACACAAAAAAATAGGTAAATTAATTTTTCTTAAATTATTGATACAAGGATGTCATTATGAGGTTTTCAGATTTAATGTTTTATGTTTTTTTTTTTTTTTTTTTTTTTTTTTTGTAATGTGCTAATCTTTCTATGTTCCTGCCACTTATCTAATATATTGTTCTACTTGCTGCAGTATTTTTTAAACTGATTGGTAAAAGATCTAAAGAGTCTAATTTCTCATTGAAAATAATGTAGTCAAGTCTTCATTTCCGTGGTGTGCTCCAAAAATTTCAGTTTTGATTATTAAAGTTTCTGTCCCTTTTGATATACCACCTTTACTAGTGGCGACATTGATCCACCACTCAGATAAGTTACTAAAACAATTTTCAGAGTAGTACAAATTCCTTTCAGATACAGGAAATGGTATATTCTGACGGACAAAACATTTACACTGACTGATGTAGTTTGAATATAATAGTTTTGCTATTAATGTTGAACAAGCATAAGCACAATGAAACCAAGCCTTTCAAATATAGGTAATATGTTTGTAATTGTGCCAATGCCAAAGTTGAGATCTGCATAATAGAATGAGTTACAAGGCATGAATTTCAAAATGTATTGTGCATGAAAACCTTTAAGAACAGTACTCCAGAAAATAATAGGTGTTAGTCTGAAAAATCTTGTGCCACGTTGACTTGGTATCTAGGATTTGCTGTATTATATTATTTGGTATTAATAGTTATACTTTTTTGTACCCAAATATCATATAAAATAATGTTATGATTGTAAATTTCCATTACAGATATCCTTTTGAATATGAAAATTGTATGGTATGGTCACCTATAATTTACTTGATTATTCAAAAAATTAGTTATTCCAAACTCACATTGAAATCAGTTGCTCTATACATTGGTTGTTAATAGTAGCATAATAATTTTTTTTTTCAGTAATTTTAATATATTTTTAAAATATTATTATCTATCTGACTTAAAAATAATTTATTTTTTTACTGTTTTGTATTTCAGGATGAAAATTTTGATATACTTAATGCAGACCAGCAACCTCAACAAAATCAGAAACGAATTACAACACAGTATATGACAAAGTACGAGCGAGCCAGAGTTCTTGGTACAAGAGCTTTGCAGATAGCGTAAGTAGAACAGTGTATGTCTTTAAAAGTACTATCACTATTTCTAATGGGTATATTTGTTATTGGTCTCACACAGTGCTGTAATTGTAAAATTTGCAAAAGGTATACTCTTATGAATGTTGAGAAAGCAGAGAGTGTACAGTGCATATCAGGCTTATTAATCGAATTCCAGAGGGCATACGGCATATACCCTCTGGAAATAATTTAAAATATTCACTTTTTGACACCCCTACACTTTCAATCTATTATGAACACAACTGCGACAATTAATTTTTTAGGCACATTAGCAATATGTTTAAAGTGCTTATTGTCTTCACCATGTCTGTTTGTTTGCATGTAATAAGTCAATTTGTAGTGGTTGGATTTTCATATTTGGCTATTTTATAAAGAGTCATCCCATATTTCATTCAAATCAGACCAGTAGAAATCCAGCGATTATTTTTGTCTGTTAGTCCTCATGTAATAACTCAACTTACATTTGATGGATTTTCTTGAAATTTTACATTTAGTTCTTTTAGAAAAATTTATTGAGCCATTCTGAATTTAATTGAAATTTGACCAATAGAAATGTGGTTATTATTCCTTTGTCTGTAATGCATATAATAAATTGACTTGAAGTGCATAGAGTTTCATACAACAATGAGCCAAAACATTGACTAGCGAGTCGTTATGCAAATCGAAGCAATTGCGGGTGAACTACGGCACGTGCACTGGTCGGGACACGGTATAAAAAACACCTGATGCCGAGCTCCGTTAATCAGTGTTACTCCTGTTCTTCAGATGGGAAAGGCAGCGGACTGAAGCGAGTTTGACAAAGGCCAAATTGTAATGGCCAGACGACTGGGTCAGAGCATGTCCGAAACAGCACTGCTGGTGGGATGCTCACGGTCAGCTGTGGTTAGTACCTACTGAAAGTGGTCCATGGAGGGAAAACCTACGAACCACTGGCGAGGTGTTGGACGGCCACGGCTCATCGATTCTCGAGGTGAGTGAAGGCTCTCCCGGATGGTACGTGGCAACAGAAGGGCGACTGTGGTGCAACTGGCCAGTAATTTGAATACTGGTGACTGGGAGTAACGTGTCACAACACGCAGTACATCGAACCTTGCTGAAAATGGGGCTGCATAGCCCAGGCCTCTGAGTGCCCATGCTAACCACAGCTCACAGGCGACAGTGCCTACAATGCTCACGCGAGCATCGAAACTGGACCTTGAGTCATTGGAAGAAGGTCTTCTGGTCTGATGAATCACGTTTCCTGTTGCACCATGTGGATGGCCAGCTATGCGTGTGTTGTTTACTTGGGGAAGTGATGGTCGTCTGGATGCACTGTGGGACAAAAACAAGCCAGTGGCGGCAGTGCCATGCTTTGGACAATGTTCTGCTGGGATATCCTGGGTCCAGTCATCCATGTGTTAGGCACTCTGATGTCTACACCTACCTAAATATCATGGGGAGTTCATTACCCTTGATCCCGAGACGGCTGTAGTTCAAAGTGCTCCGTATTGTTTAATCAAAAAAGTAGTTCAAAGTGCTCCAACTGAACTTAAATTGTGTTCTTCGGATTCCTTAGGTGATGGTGAGTCCCCAGATGTCTTTATATTGCTAAACTTTTAAGACATTTTGAAATTATGACTATCTTTCAAATTTTTGCTGTTGTCCTGGTCACTCACGAATGCCAGTGTTGTAACGCCATATAGGTTTGGCCGTTGTGTATTATTGGATTCTTTTTCTTTCTTCTATTGGTGATATATTCCTTGTAGTTGAATTTAGGTAATGAACATTGTTCCCTGAACTTTCAACTTGACGTCCGATTTTAAAATACATAATTTTTGAAATGTATAACTTAGTTATTTTGGAATTATGGCTCACTATGTTTTTGTGTACAAGAATTCAGTTACCTGGTGGCAGCCATACCCTCTTCCTTGAGTGTTGAGAACAAAGGCGTTTGTTCCCAAAGTGTGATCACGTGACCAGTCACATGATCAGCCTGATTGGCTGGGGAAGACTCCTGCTTACTAACGGAACTCAGTGACGTTGCTCAAGTGAATAAAGTGTCTTTATATCTATAATAGCAAATGAGGAATGAATTATTAATTAATGACGCAATAGCTACTCCATCCTTAATAACTTTTAGCTATAATAATCTGATTAATATGTCTAAAGTGTGTTGTGCAAATTGCCTACTGTGACGTCACTCTGTCACGTGGCACACGTGTTACTAGTATGTGTGGACAAATAGTGCTCCCTAACTGATTCCCTTAGAACTGCAAAATTCAGGAGCTTTGTTCCTCCTCCTGTAGACCTTTCAGAAGAAATCAAATTTAGTCAGGAGCAACCCCTTACAATTGCTTTATTGTAACTTTATTGGTCTTTCACCCCAACCATACAACCCTTAGACATGAGCTCAAGAGAAGCATCCTCATCGTCAGCTGACGAGAATGGTGTAGCAGACGATTCTCCCAAATTCTCCAGCCTCCCAAAGTCAACAAGTCTAAGAAAAAGAAACAGAAAAGTAAGAGAAGAGCAAAAACCAGGACACCCCAGTCTCCTCAAACCATACTAGAATTTCTCAACAAAGTGCCTCTTGATGAATCTGACCCTGTGATCTCATCTAAGTTTCAATTTAACACTTCAATGCCAGTAGCAGATCGCCTAGCCCCTGTCCCTCCTACTCTGCAATCTTCACAGGCAAGCTCTCCCTACACTGGGAAATTACAAACCACTCTCTCTCCAACAGCTAAGTGCTCCTGCCTCCCAGGTAGCTTCAGGGCCCCCCAATCTATCCGAGAGTCTTAGCACAGTATCTGCAGCCAAACTATCAACTAATCTTCCTACCCCATCAGGGGCCCCTAAGACCTCCTCTGCCAAACAACCAGAGGGACCACGCACAGTATTAGATCAGACTGAGGCAGAAGACCTCCCCCAATCCAGAAAACTAACCGTAAGAGAAACCACACCTTCTGCATACCCTACAACTCACAAACCTATAGATGAAGACTCTCCAACCCATCAAATAATATCTGCTTTATATAGGAATCTTGTGACCTTTCGTAATCAAGATAGTAGTCGATTCACCAGACAAGTGGCAAGTTATGTCCAGGAACTCTGGGCCACCCTTGAATCTATTACCACTGCCCCCCTCATCGACAGCAAGAAACTAAAAACCACTAACGAGGAACTTAAGACAAGAACCTCCATCCTTGAGAAGGTGCTGGACACTACTGAATCTTCCTACACCAGTCTCTACAGCGTACTCCCACATATGCACAAGCGCTGTGGAATCCAAACAACAAAGAGTCAAACCCAAAAGCCCCGCAACCTAGAAAACAAACCGCTGCTTCGAACACCAAACCTTGTGGTCCTCAGACCAGCAGAGATAGAAGGAACACAAACAAGTGAGGATTTTAAAACCACCATAATGAAAAAACTGAAGGATGATTTAAAGACAACAAAGATAAAAGTGATTCGAAAGACGAGAAATGTAGGGGTAATAATAGAAACAGAGTCAAGGGAGGATATCAAGAACATCGTGGAAAACCCCAAGGTAGCCACACTGGGTATCACTGCCGAGCCACCCAAGAGAAGAGGGCCATCAATCTTAATTTTCGATGTCAACAAAGATGTGACACCTGCCCAACTTGCAGACGAAGTGCTAACTCGTAATCTACAAGGGATAAATCAAGACATGACAAATCTTGTGCAACCAAGATATTCAAAAAAGTCAAAGTCCAGAGAAAACAACTGGATAGTGGAACTGGCTCCTGCCGCTTGGTGGATTCTAAAACATCAGACAAGACTATATTGAGTGGGGTAGCCACAGGTTCAGGGAGCATGTGACCGTGCCTAAATGCTGCAGGTATGGCCACACCTCCCATACATGCACTCAGATCACGCCAACTTGCGGACACTGCTCTGGCAAATGCATGATTACAGCAGCTGTCCAAACAAGGAGCAAGAACCGGTTGTGTGAATTGTAAATCATTAAAGCTCGAACACACCCATTCCATCAGGGACCCAAAATGTCTGACGTACAACAAGATAAAGAGTTTATACCAAATGAGGACTGATTATAGCAATATAATTTAAAAAGTTCAATACAACCAAGCTGTTAATACTACAACAAAACGCACACCACGCCAGAGCAGTGCCTGAACAACTCAGAAAAATAGCGGACGAGGAAAATGCCAACATCCTCTTGTTGCAGGAACCCTACACCCACTCCAAAAAAGTAAGGGGCTATCCAATAGCATATAAAATCATACATGCTGAGAATGAGACTCCAAAAGTGGCCATAGTGATCCGCAATCCAGCCATTACTGCCACCCGTATCACACAACTCTGCACAGGCTGGGCTGCTTGTGCCCATATAATATCACCCCTGGGATCCTTCTACGCGATTGCCTTGTATTGTAGGCCGGGGGAAGAAATAACATTTTCCACGAGATACCTCCATGTTGTGTTGGACACTCTCCCAGGCCAACGGATCTTGGTAAGGGCGGATGTAAACTGCCACTCCCCGGCTTGGCACAGCCAAACACCGGACAGAAGGGGCACTGGAAATGGGCAGCGTCTCGAGGAGTTCCTGGCGAATTCTCCCTTGACAGTCCTAAACAGGCCTCACCACCTACCTGCGTTTTGTAACACTCTGTGGGAGGCAACAATTGACGTCACCCTTGCAGGACACATCACTGGCTGGACAGTCCATGACTCCTGGACCATGTCTGATCACAGAGTGATTACCTTCCAAATCAACCAATCTCTCTATAGAACACCAATAGCCAAACAGATGCTTAACCGCTGCTGACTTGAACCTTATGCCAACACCGCATTGAAGCAGATCGACAAGAAGACCCAGATGACATCCAGAGAAAAATTACCAAGACCATAATAGAGGCCAGTGAGGCTGCGATGAAGCGAAAATTGCCAACACCTGGTGCAATCCCTTGGTGGACTCGGGAAATCCAGAACTTCAGAAGAGAAGTCATAAAGGCAAGAAAACAATTCCAAAGGGCAAGACGTACCTGGTTGGAAGTGGAAGTAACAGCACTCAGACAAAGATACGCAGCAGTGAGAAACAGATACACTGAGTTAATACGAAAAAGTAAGCAGAAGGCCTGGGAGCAATTGGTCAGCACAACTGGAAATGCTGACCTCTGGGGGGTAGTGTACAAAGTCACTACGAAAAAGCTCTCCAGGGGTGAGGTCATGATCTCCATCCGCACCCCGCAGGGAACATTGGCCACCACCTGGGAACAGTGTATCATCAACATCCTCAATGTGATTTTCCAAAAACCAGCACACCCGCAACTACCAGAACAACTGCAGATCTGTGATGGACATGAAGCATATCACATAGACCAAATGGAACCACCTTTTGCCCTAGAAGAACTACAACAGGCAGCGAAACAAATAAGGAATAAAAAATGCCCAGGCCCAGATCTTCTGGAGCTGGAAATTATTAAAAAAGTAGTAGACATCTCTCTGCAGACGTTACTAAACCTCTTCAACACATGCCTGAAGACTGGAGTCTTTCCAACCAACTGGAAAATGGCCAACATCAAATTAATTCTAAAAAATCCTATGAAGCCACCCGAACAACCCGAATCATACCAACCAATTGCCCTGCTCCCAGTTGCTAGTAAACTCCTTGAAAAGATGCTTCACAAGTGACTCCTGCACCACTACGAAGCTGCAAATCTCGTGATGCCCACACAGTTTGGGTTCAAACCCGGAACCTCAACAGCCTCCTAAGTTCGGCTGCTGCCTGTGATAGGAAGTACTTCTTGGTTATTTCAGTCGATTTTGCTGGGGTGTTCGACACCATCTGGTGGCCAAGCATCCTGGCCAGACTGCGGAAAGCAAAAACACCCATCAACCTTTACAAAATAATGAAGTCATATTTATCCCAGAGAAAAATACAAGTAGTGACTCCGTACAAGAAACTGACCAGGCCTGTTTACAGGGCTGCCCCCAGGGCTCGGTACTGGGACCGCTCCTCTGGAGTATGGTATTGGATGAGTTTCTGGCCTTCGACCTGGGGGAAGTCCACTTGCAGGCATTTGCAGATGACCTGATACTGACTGTTGCCGCAGACAACCGACTTCAATTGGAAACCCAGGCAAATTGAGCAATTCAAATTCTACAAGACTGGATGAAGGTCCATTTTCTTAAGATCTCACTGGGAAAAACCTACTCAATGCTACTGAAAGGAACATTAAATCTCCATAGACCACTTAAAATTAAAGTAGAAAATACAACTATTAAACTACTCAGTGAGATGAAATACCTAGGAATCATACTGTACAGGAACCAATTTTTCAACCAACACTTGAAACATATCCGAGAGAAAATCAGGAGATATTCTGCCCTCGTTGTAAGAATAGCTAAAAGGGATTGGGGACTCAAGAGGCACACCTTGGGACTGTATTACAAAACGACATTTATACCAGCCATAACTTACGCATCACCCGTCTGGTTCCAGAAAGCAACTACTGCAGTTAACAGACGGACACTAGATTCCATCCAGCGGACAATACTCCTCTCTATTACATGGGCCTACTGCACAGTGAGTACACAGGTTCTGGCGGGAGCACTCCCCCTTGACCTTGAGGTGGTGCGTTGTGCCATGGTGCAGCATCTCGCAAATGGGCTTCCCTGCACCTTCCTGGGCCACTCCATTGACCCTACAGGAAACCTGAAAAGAAAGAAAACAAAACTCACCACCCACCTGCAGCAGGTCTGGCAGGATAGGTGGTCAGAATCCACAAAAGGGGAAATAACGGGAAATTTCTGCCTAATGTTGGAAGATTATACCCAAAAGCACCATCATGGTTTCACCCTGGACTGTACACTACGTATCTTTTAACAGGTCATGGGGCCCTGAATGCCAAACTAAACAGTTTTAAATTAGTAAACGATCCCCGCTGTGTCTGTGGGGAAGTGGAGCCATGGTCTTACATAATGTACAACTGTGAAAACTATGAGGATCTCTGCTGCCTCCTGACGACAAAGCTGACTTACTTCCCTCGCGACAGGGAATCAAACCTGTTGGACTCGCAAGAGGAGTATAAGGAGTTGACAAAATTCACCCAGGGACTGTTCACCCGAAGGAGGACACTTATTGCTATCTACAGGGATCAAGAACAGGCACCATGACTAAACTAACCATCCTTGGACCCAACAAAACTGGCTCTCACCCAGATACAAGACCTTCCTTTGGGACTGAACTAGCATAATAAAGGACTCACAGGACCTGACCCAAGGTAGCGAAGGAACCCGCTCAAGATTAATACCACGGACCTGACAAACCAAAGATGGACTCCAAACACCGGACTGCACAGATGGGATTTATCCCACGAATGACCTTATAATTGGTCTGCTCCCTGCTGGGATCAGACTGGGACAACCAGACAGATCGCACCTCTGCTGCCAAATGCTATTGGGCGATCTGAATAGGATGCTCTAACCCTATTCACTTTTAATTACCAAACCCCTGGCAGGGGGGGAGACTTTTTTTTTTTTTTTTTTAAGCCACGCTTCCTTGCGTGGCCCTTTGCCTCCACTCCCCGGGCGGGAGGGGAGGGGTGACTTCTGGGCTCCTCTTCCCTCTGGTGGGGCATGGGCCTGCTCCAGATTTGGGGGTCATCTTCTCTATGGACCCCTTATTTCTGTCTTTTACTTATAATTACTAGTGTCTGAACCATTGTTAAATTGCTTGAGCCCTACACCCAAAAACTTAATAACATCTATTTGCATAAATAGTACTTCTTTTTGGCTGGCCCATATCTATAACGTTTTTTTTTTTATTATTATTTTTATTTATTTATTACTATTATTATTTTATTTATTTATTTTTTATTTATTTTTATTTTTTATTATTATTATTTTTTATTTTATTTATTTATTTATTATTATTTTTTTTTAAGGTCCTAGCCACTGAAATCTCCAGAAATTAGGTGGCAGGACCTGCCAGAGTAAATAACTATATTAGTGGTGTACCTGGTCTGCCTCCACGAGGCAGTGTGGACAACGTTGGGTCCCATTAGGGGCCCAGCAGCTAAATGACCAGAGGAACAACGGTACACGACACTACACATGTACAAAATCCATACACTTTTAAACCTCTGGCATTGACAGTGTTCTGTTTCACACCCACAATGTATAGCACGCGGAGATGGGGGAAACCCCCGGTGCTGTTTGACACTAACACTCTCTACACTCTATACACTCTACCTAAATATCATTGCTGACCAGGTTCATCCTTTCATGGCAATTGTCTTTGCCTCTGGCAGTGCCATCTTTCAGCAGGATAATGCGCCATGCCACACTACCCAGATTGTTCGAGACTGGTTTGCGGAACATGAGGAAGACTTCCAGGTATTGCCCTGGCCTCTAAATTCCCCAGACATCAATCCCATCGAGCATCTGTGGTTTATGTTGGAACAGCAACTTCGATCTGCCGCGTCTCGACCATGGACCTTACAGAAGTTAAAGGATCTTCTGGTTATGTGTTGGTACCAGATACCACAAGACACATTTAGAAATCTTGTAGCATCCATGCCTTGCTGGGTACAAGCTGTTTTGGCTGCACGTAGAGGACCAACATCATATTAGGTAGGTGGCCATAATGTTTTGGCTCATCGGCATATTTGGCTCTTCTAGAAAAATTTGTTGAGGTTTTTCAAATTTCATTAAATTGGACCAATAGATATCTGGAAATTATTTCTGTTTTTTGTACGTATCACGTAGGCTATCCATATATTGTAACTGAAGTACAGGATATAATACTTCTTGCCATGTGAAAACTGGAGGAATGAATTAGCAATATGGCAGATGCACAGAAACAAAATGTTCTGTTTGCACATAAGTCTTTGCTTTTTTCTCATGCTTTTATTATACATGTTTTTATTATTACAAATCATGAATTATTACTATTTGATAACATGCCTGAAAATGTAATTAACTTGTTTATATCAAAAACGTATATTCTAAAAGTTTTTTTTTTTTTTTTTTTTTTTAAATAGCATTATTGAGGAATGTTCTCTGTTCTCGTTCAAATTCACCTCCCTCCTTTGGGCTTGTCATTTTTTTGCCGGGAAGAAGATGACTACATTGTAAAGGCTCACACTGCTAAGAATAGTATGGTGGCACTTGTGAAAATGAAAATAATGTATTCATTATTGGTGCTTAAGATGTTTATGCTGACACTTTTTTTTTTCACAAGTGAAAAACAAAATAGGCCGTGTTTTTCAGTTTTTTCTAGAATTGCTCATGTAAGCTGATGCATGTCAACAAAAAAAAAAAAAAAAAAAAAAAAAACTTAAGCTTCTCCTAAAGCGTATGCGTGTTGCCAGATTTGGACAGAATGATCCTGCTGATTTTAAATTCCTATTCTGAAAGGTTGTATGCATAGGTTTAATTTAAAAAGAATGATTTTAAAGAGTGTTTATGGCCAGACATCTTCAATAATAAAAAAATTAATGATGCAGATTGAATGGAATCTCATAATTGAACAATACTAAAATTGACATTGATATCACCTTGGTAGATACTTTTTTATTTACAAATAGTTGCCCTCTTATCGTTTATTGAACATAAGCATTCATCATGGTAAAGGGAAACAAAAATCCTATTTGGACATACAAAGGGTACTAGGAAAGTTTTGCAATACAGCTTTGTTTATTTAATTTTTTCAAAGTAATTTCCTCTACATTCAATACACCTCTCCATCCTCCGAAACCAATCTTTAAACCAGTTCTGCCAAGTTTCACTAGGGAGTAAAGCACACTCGTTGTCCCAAGCCCGTAGAAGGTCCTCATCACTGGAAAACAGCCTCCCTTTTAGCTTCATTTTCACATGCGGGAACAGTGCAAAGTTGCAGGGAGCAAGGTCTGGACTGTAGGGAGGGTGCTCGAGAAGTTTCAGTCCTGTCGTGGTCAAATATTCGGTGCAGGCTTTGGCGCGGTTAGCTGGAGCATTATCGTGATGGAGGTACCAGGTGTCCATTCTTGACTTTGGCCACAGGTTCTTCATAGATCCAATGACTTTAGGCAGGCATTGTTCAGTATACCACTTAGCTGTGACTGTCTTCTGCGTGTCCAAAACGACACGTTCCACAATTCCACTCGATTTGAAAAATACAGCTATCATTTTCTTCTTTACAGATCGGGATTTTCTGACAATTACGGGTGTGTCGTCATCATCAAAGACCCAAACTTTGTTTTGAGCCTTGGTCGGCAGATCGTAATAATACAGCCAAGTCTCGTCACCTGTCACGATGTTGTTCACATACCGAGATTGTCCCTTATCAAACTTTTTTAACATCTCCCGGCACCAAGTCACACGTCGTGTCATCTGCTCTTCAGTCAGTTGATGCGGCACCCAGAGAGAACAAAGTTTCTTCACGTGCAAATGATCTTGCAGAATCGAACGAATTGCTGGTGCATTTAGGCCCAAAGTATCCTCTATCTGTTGGTAGGTCACTCGCCTGTTTTCGCCAAGCATTTTCCTCACAGCAGTAACGTTTTCCTCCGTAACTGACGTTCGTGGCCTTCCCGGCCTCTCCGAATCCTCCAGAGTGAAATTTCCCCTTTGGAATTCTCTATACCACCTGAATATCGTTGTACGATGTGGACAATCATCATCTAGTGCAAGAGTCATTTCTTCTAAGCACTGGTCTATGGTTAAACCACGCACGAAATTATACCGCAAAACTGTCCTTATCTCATTTCGTGACCACGATGCCATCGCAAGCACTTTACACTCTCACTACTAATGAATAACTGAGCCCATCGACTTGGCGCGGCGGCTACTATGCACGTATGAACATGTCTCAACATGCAGCAACAAGCAGCTTCCTGTGATTCATTGTTGCGTCATATTGCAAAACTTTCCTAGTACCCTTTGTATACTGTCACCTTTTATTTATTTGAGCTGACTGTGGCCAGTGGATAATACAGGTAGCCCTTGATTTATGCCGGGATTAGGTTCCTGGGGAGACAGGCACAAATGGAACCCTTTATATAATGGAGTCAGTGGGAAATCAAAGGGTTAGGTTCCAGGCCTTATTATATTACCTTGCCAGAAAAATTCCTGTATATCATTGAAAAACACCGTGTTGTCCTGTTAGCCTGTTTGCATTGCTGGAGAACTTCATATTTGACTGCACAATTACCTCCGGATCTTTGTCATTTTCACTACCTTAATGGAGCACCGCACAGTTGGTATATTAATCTGTGATTACTGCTACCCATATGTAGTACTTTGCATTTATCAGTGTTAAACTTCAATTGCCATTTCTCAGCCCAGTTGCCTAATTTTTCTTGATTTTGTTGTGGTAGCCACAAGTCTCATGAGTAATTACAGTCCTGTTGACCTGTTAAACTAACAGGTCTATAATCACTCATATCACTGTTTGATCTCTTTTTGTGAATTGTGGATACATTCACCCATCTCCAGTTCACAGAGACTTCCCTTGAATCCAAAGATGCTCTCATTATTTTGGCCAAGGGTTTGGTTACCTTCTTTGCTGCCTCTCTTAATATAATTGAATAGCATTAGCATTAGCATTAGTAGAGGCATTTGATGCAAGAAAGCAAGCTTATGCAGCATCAGCCAAAAAAAAAAAAGTAACATAAATAAATAAAAATAACCACTTCCACTTCACCCCTCCGTTCGTTCGAAATACCTGTCCAGCTGAGCCTTAAACTTATTTAGGCTATCAACTTCCATGACAAGGGATGGAAGTCTGTTCCACCTACCAACCACCCGCTGGCTAAAGGCAAATTTCCGCACATCTATCCTACATCCGTCTTTCCTCAATTTCCCCAAGGTGCCTTTTTTACATTTAACTTCGGCAGTTTTTCTTCCATGTTCCTCTCAGTTATTACAAAATCATTTAGCTCCTGGTTAGAGTTCGATAAACTTATAGCATTTACTTCCCTAAAGAATTCTTTGTGTGTGAATGTAGATGCAAAATACTTGTTCAGCTTATAGCAACTTGAGGAGGATGATTATCAACAGTTAAACCATTGATATCAAGTGGACCAATGTGATTCATCCCCTTCTAGTGTTTACATAAGAAAAGAAGTCTTTATTATATTTCTTTGTATCCTTTGCCAAATATTTCTAAATAATCAAGCCTTGGCTTGCCTGCCTAACATCCTTTGTGACTTGATTGCAGACTAGTTTATATCTACCATAGGCTTCTGTATCACCTGATAATTTATATATATCCCATGCATTTTTGTTCTCAGCCACAAGTCTCATTAGTTTATCTGACATCCATTTAGGCCTAAGCCTTAAACAGTGTTTCTTAATTGGTATGAAAAGTCTATTAGCTTCTATGATTATTTCCCTAAATGCTTCTTATTTAGACTAAAAACTGTCTGAATCCACTGTAGTCACCTTTACAAAAGCAGAAATCTTCCCTTTACCCTTGATTGTAGTCACATCTTTAAGTAAATCCCACATCATTTTACTGTGATCACTGCCACCTATTTGTTCTTTTATCTGCAAGTTCTTAATGCATGAATAATTACTGCTGATAATCGGAATAGCAGTATTGTTCTGTTGCCTCTCTAACGTGCTGTTGTAGAAAACAGTCATCCAATAAATCTGCAAAAGGCTTGCTACGAGGGTGGTTCAATAAAGAATCTCCCTCACCTACTTCCACATATCGCAGAGTCATGATATTTTGTGTATAGCATCATACATATCTCTATACTAAAGGTTTAAAATTTCAGCCCTGTTTCTTAATTTGTTTTTCTCTTACAGAGCTGAACATGTGATGAAGTAGCATCATGGATAAAGTTTAAGCCAGAGCTGTATCTGGTATCCCTTCTTGAAGGGGGAAATCTCCTAAAGAAATCCATGAGATGATTGCTGTATATAAGGATGAAGCCCATCCTATGGCATTGTGAAGCACTGGCATAAACAATTTAGGTGTGGTCAGACATCAGTAGAATCTGAGCCTAGAAAAGTGGAGTCATTAATCATGAAAGATTGCCAGATATCTGTGTATGTGAATTGTCCCAGGAGGTGAAGATTAGTGTGGGCTCTGTTGAAATAGTCCTTCATGACCAACTCCATTTACGTAAATTGAGTGCAAGCTGGATTCCCCAATTATTGACTAGTTTCCAGAAGGCTGATCGACAACAGAAATCACAGGAGTTGTTAGCCCTGTGCCAAAAAAACGAGGAAGACTTTTTCTCTCATCTAATCACTCAGGATGAAAGTTGGATACACCATTTCGACCCTGAAAGTAAAAAGTAGTCCATGGAATGGTGACATCATGGTTCCTCACCCCCCCAAGAAGGAAAGGGTCCAAGCATCAGCAGAAAAGGTCTTGCTGACAGTGTTTTGAGATGAGAAAAACGTAATAATGACTGATTACCTGCCGAAAAGTAGAACAATTACAGGTGCCTATTATGCCAACTTACTCACAAAATTATGAGAGAAAATCAAAACCGTGTAGGCGTGGCATGCTGTCCAAAGGTGTGAGAATTCTTCAAGACAATTCCCCAGTTCACACTTCTGAAATTGCAACAACACAAGCGGTCACTTGTGGATGTGAAATACTGCCCCATCCAGCCTACTCACCCGATCTTGCACCATCGGACTTCTTGTTTCCTTTCCTCAAATCATTTCTTTGGGGGACCCACTTCCCTGATGACAAGACACTCATTTCTGAAACAGAGTCATGGTTCAAAGACCAATCTTACCACTTCTACAAAAACGGTATCTGTAGCCTCATCCATCGATGGGAAAAAATGTGTAAATCTGCACGGTGGTTATGTAGAGAAGGACTAAAACCTGTGCAAGAATCAACAGGCTAGCACATAGCGTGTTGGCTGTATGCTAGGTCAGGGCGATTCTTTATTGAAACACCCTCGTAGTGTGCAAGTGATCAACCCAGTATATCCAGTCAATATCCGGAAAGTTAAAATTCCCCATTATAATACATTCTGATTTACTGGCTCACTTATTTATCTATACAGTTGTTCATTATACTCATCAGAGTTATTAGGCCTGTAACACACTCTTCCTATCACTTTTGCTTTCCCAGTCACACCAAACTGACTCAACATTGCACTGGATGCCAACATCAATTAGATGCACTGCCTTATATTTTATGTGCTTCTTAACTAAGAGCATACCCCCCCCTTCCTCTCCTATCTGTTCTTTCTGTACACATTGTACTTCCCATATTCAAATTGTGCATACCTTATATCTAAGTGACACTTCAAATTCATCAAATTTATTTACTGTGCTTCTATATTAGTGTACCCTTCCTCTCCTATCTGTTCTTTCTGTACACATTGTACTTCCCATATTCAAATTGTGCATACCTTATATCTAAGTGACACTTCAAATTCATCAAATTTATTTACTGTGCTTCTATATTAGTGTACATGCAAGTATGCATGCACTTGTTCTTACTCTTAGTTACCTTAATACAATCCATGTATTTACTTTTTCCATGATGACTTGCAGCAGGTCTTGTAATCCCCAGCCACTTGCTTTCCAGGCTGCTGCATGTTCCAACAGCAGAAAGAGTGCAGGAATCACTTTCACCTCTGCCTGTGACTATTGTTAATCTGTTAGTCTGGATATCCCTCTAAGGTAGCAGCTTTGCAACTTACCTAGCACCACTTCCATAGCATCAGCAAATATTCTTGCACCCTTTATATTTAAGCGTATCCCTGTAAAAGCAGTCTTAGCAAGCACAGAAGTTAACAAGCACAGACCATGCTGTGAAAAATTCTAACCCCCAACTTTTTCTCAACGTTGCTCTGTATGGACTAAAAAGGTTTTTAGGGCTACTAGCCTCCGACTATGGAAAATTTACTAATTGAAAAAGTTAGTGCATAGCATCATGTTCACCTACTTCGGTGATTTTATATGAACTAACATGATGATATGCACTAACTTGTTCTGGTCAGGGCCAGCCTGACAGTATACGCGGACCAAGCGATTGCTTGGGGCAGCAAAATTTTGAGGGTGCCAAATTTAAATAACAAAGTTCTGAAAATGATCTTAATTCTGCTGTATTTGAAGCTACCGAAAATCAGCAAAGACATTCAAATGGTAATGGGCGAAGATGTTCGACATGTCATTTGGAAACATAAGCTTACTAAAAAGATACTGAGTTCTTTCACTATATATTAATTAACTTAAGAGAAGGACATCCCTTGTCTGCTGATGCTTGCCACTCACCCCCCTTCCCTCATTGCTCACTGTGTATTCATTCCGAACAGGTACCGATTACATTTAGATTGGTTTAATGGAAACGTTTTATGATTTTAAAGAATTTATATACCATTTTAATAAGAAATTAACAACATTTATATGTTTAAGACCTATAATTAAGGTTTTTGTTATAAACAATATTATAAATTACTTGATTTTCCCCTGTGCCTCCTCTATAATAATTTGATGAATTTGATGATGATAAGGATTTTATGTGGTTTTTATACGAATAAACTGCAAGACTCGATAAAAAATAAACTTCAGAGGAATGAAAATTACCGGCGATTAAATTATCTGAGGTAGAGCATTGAAATAAGAGAGACAAAAATAGGTTTCCAGTCTTATTTGTAATAAAGAAATAAGTATCATTCATTTCACAAATATACGTGGTCTCAATTCTAATCTTAACAATGTCCATTTCCACTTGCAGTCTGCCAAACCCCATGTACTTTTTCTGACAGAATCTCAGTTATTGGTTGATTCAACTACTGCTCATCTCAGATGCCCAAATTATTCGCTGTATGATTTCTTTCGCCTCAAAGGTGGTACTTGTCCATTCCATATGTCCGTTCTTATATTCCCTGTCAGTGACTTGGCAATTTGGAATCTACTCTCTGATCTTCTCTGACTTAAAATATCTCTACCTCAGTGTGTAAAATTCATCTGTTGTCTCTACCGTTCTCCCAACTCCACTAATCACTTGGAGTTCTTTGACTTCCTCTCTTTGCAACTTGACTTTCTCCAGTCCTACTTTACTAACAGTGAGATAATTTTCCTTGGTGATTTTAATGTTCACAACTCCAGCTAGCTTCCATTTTCTAGTCACACCAACCCAGCTGGTCGAGATGCTGAGGCTTTAGCAATTACTAATGGCCTTGCACAGATTGTTCATTTACCTACAAGAATACTGGACAATCCTAATCATACAGCCAACACGCTTGATCTTTTTCTCACAAACAACCCTACTAAGTACACGGTCGAAGTGAGAGGTCCTTTAGGCACTTCAGATCACAACTTGGTGATTGTCTCTTCTCCAACGGAGTCTTTATCTCATGGCTATTCCCAACCTCGTGATGTTTGGCATTACAAGAATGCAAAATGGGATGACCTGCGAGATTTCTTTTCTTCTTTTCCTTGAGCGGATTACTGTTTCAAAACTTCTGATGTCAACGTTTGCTCAGATCGTGTCAGTGAAATTATTCTTGCAGGAATGGAATCCTTTATCCCACACTCCACTTTAAAATCTCGTCCTTTATGTAAACCTTAGTTTTCCAGTAAATGTGCTAAGGCTGTTCAAGAGAAGAATGTTGCATATCGTAATTGGCTTGTTTCTAATTCTTCAGTTTCATTTTCTGCCTACACTAAAGTTCGCAACAATTGTAAAGCAGTTATTAATCAGTCCAAACTAGAGTTTGAACAGGCTAAGAGTAGAAAACTTGCTTCTTGCCCTAATGGTAGCCGAGCATTCTGGTCCCTTGCCAAAGCTATTGGCCGCAACTTTTGCCCATCTCTACTCCCACCTCTATCCAAACCAGATGGTTCTGTTGTCACTTCAGCCAAGTATAAAGCTGACCTGCTACCATTCCATTTTTCTTCCAACTCGTATATTAATGATCTTGGTAAAACACCTCCCACCATTCCCAACACGCTCCATTCAATGCCTCCTGTGGTCTTCCGTCAAAAGGATGTCAGAAGGATTTTGACGAATCTTGATGCTAAGAAAGCTCCAGGTCCTGATGGTATTTCTCCACTTGTTCTCAAAACCTGTGCTCCTGAACTTACTCCTATTCTTTGCTGCCTTTTTTCACTTTCTTATTCCAAAGGTGTTTTTCCTTCTGCTTGGAAATTTGCTCGTATCCAGCCAGTTCCTAAAAAGGGTGACAAATCCCTCCCATCCAATTATCGTCCCATTGGAATTATTTCTACTCTTTCTAAAGTAATGGAGAAATCAATTAACCGCCAACTCCTAAACTACCTACAAACCTTCCACCTGATCAATGATCACCAGTATGGATTCCGTCAGTGTCGATCCACTGGTGATGTTCTGGCTTATGTTACCCATTTATGGACTAATTCAATGGAAAGGTTCGGTGAAACGCAAGTAGTGGCTCTTGACATCTCAAAGGCTTTCGATTGTGTTTGGCATAAAGGTCTTCTAAACAAGCTTCCATCTTATCGTTTGCCAACTGTTTTTAGTAATTGGTTATCCAGTTTTCTCTCTGATCGTTCACTGAGGGTGATCGTAGATGGCTCTCTGTCTTCTAATGCCGGTGTCCGCCAAGGTTCAGTTCTTTCCCCCACTCTTTTTCTCTTGTATATTAATGACCTTCTTCCATTGACTGGAAATCCTATCCATAGTTTTGCCGATGATAGCACATTGCATTCCACTTTCCATTTTGAGAAACCTTGCCCTTCAACTTCTCGAAAATCTGCTACCAATTCCTTAAATGCTGATCAGGGTATGATCAAATGGTCAAATTAAATGCTGAAATGGTCTCACCTTGAGTACTGCCTACAGATCTGCAGGCCTCATTTTAGGAAGGATGTAGATTAGCTTGAGTGTGTACAGACAAGGGCAACAAGATTGGTGAGGGGAATGAAGGGATCCTCTTACCAGGAGGCTTAAGTTCTGCAAATTGCAGTGGCTGGAGACTAGGCAACTGTGCGGTGAACTGATTGAGGTGTATAAGGCCTTGAATGGGTTGAGCACGCTGAATTCTGATGGGATCCTTTCACTTGTTCAGATTACGAACCTAAAGGGACATAAATTCAAATTAAGAAAAGACAGATGTAGAATAAATGTGCGGAAATTTGCCTTTAGCCAGCGGGTGGTTAATTGCTGGAACAAATTTCCATCTGTCATTGTGAAAGTTGATAGGTTAAATAAATTTAAGGAGGAACTGGAAAGGAATTGGAGGGAATGGTGTGTTTTTTTTTTTTTTTTGCTGATGCTGCATAAGCTCATACAATTGCTTTCTTGCATCACATTCCACCACTACTACTACTATTTGCTTAATCCATTTCTCTCGATAGACTCTAGTCTTATTAAATTTTTTACAGTTCCTCTTCCAAAAACTCTGGCCGACCGGGCTAGCCGAGTGGGTAAAGTACCTGCCCAGCAACCCAAAGGTCGTGGGTTCGATTCCCGCCTCGGGCTTGGATTAAAGTACTGCAAAAACCTGGGAGGTGCAATGTGGCCACAGAAGCTGATGCGCCAACAACTACCAAATCAAAAAAAAAAAAAAAATCCAAAAACTCTAATGGTGGTTTTGAGGGGGATCATAAAGTATATGATGTATCCTGGAGACACCAAGTCCTTTAAGCCAGTCATACATAGTTGCAAGCATTCCTTTCTGTATAAGACACCATTATTAATTGTGGTGGAATGATTTACCCCTTCCTAAAAGATTTTGCTTTAGAATGTCTATGTGAGCCACATAAGCTGCATATGGGTATCTCAGATTTTAAAATTAACTCTGAAAAGTCCTTTTGTAGTTGAACATTTGTTATGTGCTGTTCTTTGCCTTAACATTGATCTTAACACTGGATTCAAAGTCTTCATTAACTTAAATTTTCTGGTACAATTTTTCCTGCAAGTTTTGATTGGCTTAAACATTTTGGTATGTAACCTCTGTTTCTTTCACCAGCCTTTTTTTTTTTTTTTTTTTTTTTTATGAAAACCCCCAAACACGAGAGGTATTAGAACCTATAGTACTTATTACTGTGCTTGGGTTGGAGGTTGAGAAGACGAAAGAAGATATTTGTTAACATCAGACTTGAACTTCTGTAGACTACTGTAATTTTCAGGAAAAACGTATGAAGGAATGTTGTTCCAGAAAACTGCAGTTGAATGAATAAACAAGGAAGATGAAAAGTTGGTTCTGTGAGTTTGACAGTAAATGGAAGTTGGTTGGTGGCGGCACGTATTCGGACTGTTTTGAAAGAGAGAGTGGGAATTATAGACATCAATTAAGAAGAACAGTGCCTTTGGAAGTATCTGTAGAAAAGGCATGCAGCAGAAACAGTATGTCTATTAGACAGCAAGTGGAGAGACTCTGTTAGATATGAGTCATTAATTAACCTAACTGCCCTCTTCTGAATGGAATCTGTAAGCCCGAGAGTGGTTTTGGGGCACTACTCCAGATGTGGGAACAATATTCCATGGTAGAGCAGATTTGTGATTTGTGCAGAGTGAACAGCTGTTTGGAAGAAAAGTAATGCCGAGAGCAAAAGAGAAAACCGAGATTTTTAGATGCAGAGGAAGCAATATTTGTAATGTGCTTGTGCCAAGAGAGATTAGAAGTCAGGGTAACCCCCAAAAGAGATATATCATTTTGCATAGAAATCGGATTGCTCACCCTCAGTGAGCAATCAGAGAGAAAACTGGATAACCAATTACAAAAAAAAACAGTTGGTAAACTGTAAAATGGAAGCTTGTTTAGAAGACCTTTATGCCAAAAACGATCTAAAGCCTTTGAGATGTCAAGAGCAACTGCTTATGTTTCACCAAACTTTTCCGTTGAATTTGTCCATAAATGGGTAACATAAGCCACTAGTGGATCGACACTAATGGAATCCATACTGGTCATTGTTGATCAGACGGAAGGTTTCAGGGTAGTTTAAGAGTTAGCAGTTAATTGATTTCTCCGTTACTTTAGAAAGAGTAGAAGTAATTGCAATGGGATGATAATTGGATGGGAGAGATTTTTGACCCTTTTTTAGGAACTGGCTGGATATGAGCAAATTTCCAAGCAGAAGGAAAAACACCTTTGGAATAAGAAAGTGAAAAAAAGGGGACAAAGAGCAGGAGTAAGTTCAGGAGCACTTTTTACTATAATTGTGAATTATCTAATTAATAAAATCAAATTTGCTGACTTTGTTTTCTTTAGCTTAGACTAGTATCATTTAAATCCACTGTTATAATTTATATCAGTTGTTAAGACATCATCATAACTGTAAAGGATATGAAAAGGTTTTTCTCTCACATATAGTGTGCACAAGTATGTTATATGCAAAGAGAGCCTGATTAAATATGTATACTTCTGAAATGTTTTTTCATTAACTATCCTTGATACTTAGTGAAAAAAAAAGCATTTGATTAATGCAGTCCACCATTCCATTGCTTTGTGGGTGGAATAGGATTATGAAAGGCTTCTCAATCATTAGTACCTTGCACAGTTGCATTGCTCTATCAGATTTGAGGCAAAATTTGGAACTCTGTCATTTAGGATAATCCGCAGAGTCCCACACTGGCAGGTAATGCCATCTACAAGCACTTGGGCTAATGTTTCTTATTTGCGATCATGTGTTTTATAAGGCTCTGACAGGGTCTGATAAAACAAGTAAAAGCAGAATTTTTGCTATTATAAAGAATTCCAGGACAAGGGTCTATAAATCCAAATTACAGGGGAAGAGGTTTTAGACTACACTGTAGGAAGCTTTCTTTTAGCCACCGGGTTGTTCATTACTAGAATAAGTTGCTTAATACTAATCTCCTTTTGGGAAATTAAAACCCATTCCTTTGCCTTTAACAACTGCTATCTGTCTACTCATCATCCAACTTAGAACTCTGTGATCAATCCCTACTATTGGTTCCTGTATTGTTGACTGTGATTTTATAATTTAAAATTGTGGAAAATTGAAATCATCCTTAATAAGGAGACATGCTCACTTGCTAGTCCATTCCATTTGTATGTATAGGTTCTCATTGTAATTCTCACAATCTGCTGGTCTGTAAATTAATCCCACTCTCATTTTACCCTTGCTCACAGCTAATTCACAGTACACAAATTCTACACTATAATGCATATCTTCTGAATCTGGGCAAGCTTTTGTCACGATCAGACTACTTTTGATAAGAAGCATAACTTCATAAACCCTTTATGAAGTTATGCTTTATAATAGTAACTCATTATCCCCTGTTTCTATGTGACACAATGTTTCTGTTAACCCTATTATGTCAGGGTTAGTTGTAACCAGGAATTTGAATTCACTCATTTTATTGATAACATTTCTGTAAACACATTTGTGAATTAAAATGCAAGAAATTTGATGTATAATAAAACAAAAAGATTTCATCTGCCAGTTCCTTATCTCATCAGGAACCACAAAGCACTGACATTCAAAAAAAAAACACTGGAATTAGAATTTCAGTAACCTCTAAACCTGCTGTGCTTCTTTTTAGAAGCATAGATAAAATCTTTTATTTTATCTTTTTATATAAAACTAACCAAACAAAATTATCAGGACCTCTTAAATAATTTCTTTCAAACTTAATGCAGTATTAGTGTTAACATAATTGATCACTAATTTTATTTATATTTAAAACTGACATCTGTTTTTGGAACTGGTTACTGGTTTATTTAGGTGATGACAAAACTTTATATAAATTTTATATTTTAAAATTAACTAAGAAGTTTGTTTATTCTGTTTTTCATTACTTCATAATAATGTGGAAATACTAATTAGCATTGCTTTCTCCATTTAGTTTGTTTTATACTTAACATTTACTAGCTTGAAATTCAAATTGCATAATTTTTTTGTGAAACATACCTACTTTTGATATATAGGTATATTGCTTGTTTTTCATATATACTGTATATGTATTGTTCTTTTTAGGATGCATGCACCTGTGATGGTAGAACTGGAAGGTGAGACAGATCCTCTTCAGATTGCCATGAAAGAACTGAAGTAAGCAAGTAATATGCACTTGTGCTTTTTTTGTGGTGGAAATATTTATGGATTCAGTATATTAATATTTTAGAGTAGTATCCTATTGAACCAGTGATTTGTGCACACCTGCCATTTGTTGAAACATCTTTGTTGCTTATTTTTTTATGGTAACCTTCAGCTTCTGGGTTGCATTTTTGTTAATCATTGGCATATTCTGGAAAATTTCTAATGTTGAGATTGTTGCAAGAGCAGAGGTGGACTGGGTCAAAAATTCTTACCAGGGAAACCTTGTAGCAGTCTCATACTAGTGTTTATGTCCAAAATCACACCGGCCTCCGACCCACTTGGATTTCCCCAGTAAGTCTTATGGCAGTCCACATTTGTGCAAGAGGTAGTGCATTTTCATGATACCATGTCAACAAATCCATGCTCTCATCTTTCAAGCAACTTGTGGAGATTTCAGAAATGGCCAAATAAAATCCCTGATTCCTACTTTACCTGTGGAGTGGTGCACATCACTCCACAGGTAAAGTAGGAATCAGTGGAGTGGTGCACATCTTTGCATGTCCATTGAAGTTATCATAAGCTTTGGTAAGATCCAGTTCCTTACATTTTGAGGGTACAGCCTTGAAATGCTTTCTGCAAGCCAACTAGAAGATTGTCTATTGGACTTGCTTGTTGATAATGCTGTAGGAGTCATATGGACCGACCAGCTAGTGTAGAATCATGTTGCTTCTTTCTGCTCTGCCAGCTGCGATTGGAGGGAGTTGAAATAGTATATGCTGCACACTGCTGAGGCCATATTATGTTAAGGGGCCGTGTGTGTGTGTGTGTGTGTGTGTGTGTGTGTGTGTGTGTGTGTGTGTGTGTGTGTGTGTGTGTGTGTGTGTGTGTGTTTGTGTTCCCTTCCATATCTAAAATTATGATCAGTTCATAAGTATTGACCTTTATCTACTCCAGTATACCAAGAATTGTCACACAAATTAAACAATCTTCTGTGAAAAGAAGAAAACTCTCCAAATATTTCATAATTTATTTTACAAATATGCATGGTCACAGTTCTAGTTTCATTGATACATGTTACCATCTCAGTCTTCCAAGACCATATTTCCAGAATCTCAGTTATAGGTTGACTTGACTACCATTATTTAATTTTTCCTAATTATTTTATCTGCAATTCCTTCCTCTTTAAATGTAGTATTTATGCATATGTCAGGTCTGATGGTCTTTTTCAGAGGCTTTCTAATGTGGAATATTCTCTAAGCTGCTCTGACTAGAAATCTTTATCCCATTCTTTAAAAATTTTTTGTTGTTTCTATCATTCTCTCACCTCTACAAATCATGCTGAATATGGACTTCTTGTCATTTTTGGAACTTCACTTGCTGTAATCTAACTTGACTTTGAAGTAATTTGCTTGGTTATTTTTGCATTCAGAACTCAGGATGGCTTCAGCTTTCTAGTTGTGTGAACCTAGCTGGTAGGAGTGCTGATGCTTTTGCTATTACCAGTGACCTTGCACAACTTGCTCATTTATATATTAGAATACTATTCAATTTTAACCACACACCTAATGCTCTTGATCTTTTCTTCCCAAGAAACCCTTCAAAGTAGTTACAGACAGACCCTGACTTATGTAAATTTGAATTTACACAAATTATCCTGAAAAGGCTATGGAAAAAATTTCAAGTTATAAAAATTTTTCTAACATACCTACGTTACTGGTATGCCACCTAACAGTGGCCTTCCGCAAGGCAGACTGCCCATGCAGTGTATGTGTGCACTTTCCTCGTCTTGCCTTGTTTACTATTGAACAATGATGTGCTGTGTATTTGTGTTCATATATTTCAATAATTTTTAGTGTTTGCATGTACTGTGGTAGAGTACAATCATGACTGGAAAAGTGAACCCGTGCTTAAATGCACCAGAATTGATCTAGAGATGAAAATTAAAATTATGAAGAAATATGAAGGTTGTCAAAGCTTAATGGTCTTATTCTTGGTCTTAAGATTTAATATTGGTCTCGCACCATCAGCAGTGAACACAATTGGGAAGGATACTGCCTGTATAGAGGAACATGTCAGAGGATCTGCCTCTTTGAAGTCAACAATAATAACAAAAAGTGTTCTGGTGCTGTTTATAACATGGAAAATCATTAACTATGTGGATGGAAGACCAAATACAAAAGTGTGTTCTGCTAAGCTTAATGACAATTCAGATGAAAGCAAAAAGTCCTCCTTTTAGAATCCACCTGGAAGACTTTTGACTATACTGTCTCTAGTCATGGCTGAGAACAAAACTCCATATGCCTAGTATACCTTCATGCTATTTAGACATGTATAGCACCTTATGTAGAGTGGTAAGAGAATGTCAGTTCTACTCTGCCTTGGTACACTAATGATTATAGATCTCTGTTGTAAAAGGCCAGAAATGTGTGTGTGTGTTTGTATGTGTAGTGTTATGTTTGTGCAATGTATGTTGTTGTGTAGTTGTTTCCGGCTGCTTTTTCACCAGGAAGGTGATCACCTGGAAAGCCTGCCCAGCATCCGTCTACACCACATGGAGATCAGCTACAACTAAGCATGAATCATTGTGGACTCTAACAATCCCATACTGAATACCCAAAGTGGCTTTAGGATTATTCAAAAAAAATTTTAAAAATAAAATTAATTAAAAAATATAATAAAAAAGAAAGAAAAAAAAAAAAAAAGTAAGTACCATATCCACTGGTGGAATGCAAGAACATGGATACCAGCCATTTCATACCCAGGGAGTACAAACCCAGGCAGAATCTTAAAAAATAAAATAAAGAGGGCAGTTTTCTGTGTGCATCAAAGTTGTTACCATTTGGCAACACTTTGTGGCCAAGGTAGTTACGTCATGTATGGCTCTTTCAGGGTGGCATGAAACTGCTGTGTGTTGCTACAGAGAAGTGGAGGTAGCACCATCATCTGTGGGGAATGATTGTCACCCTCGGCGATTTGTACCTGCTGATTGGTATTTCCCGGTATGGTATTTCCGCTAGTATTAGTAACGGCCGCATGGTGCAAGAAAGCCTATGGCTTATGCTGCACCAGCCAAAAAAAAAAAAAAAGGGTGTGGTAGGATAGCTTTTATTTCCTGTGCAGATGATGTGGGGGGGTTGAGTGTACGAGCTGGAGACAGACGTTGAAAATAGTGCTCCTGGAAAGTGATATAAAAAATTGTGTTAACTAGTTAAAAACAAAAAATGGATAACTGGATCGTATACAGCCAACCCTGGTGAGTAAAAAGAGCCTTTCTTGACCACTGCCAGTTAAATATTAGCGCTTCTGCAGCCTTTTTAAAATCGCGGGCAAAATGCATTCTTCAGCCAAATTTTAACATGGAATCTCATATTCACTCAATATAGGAATATCTAACTGGCAGTTTTACAAATTTTGATGTGGTCTTATTCCCAAACTATCTTGGCGAATAAGTGCCTTTAAATTCTGGAACACTGGGAGGCTGTTTGTGATGCTGGGGACACAACTCACACATAAATAGCATCAATTGCCAGCCTATTCTGCGGTAATCTCTCGGCCACCATGCCAACGACAAAATAGTGGACAAACAACGGCTGACATATTGCCTTCTTTACCACTGGGAGACAAAGGAATTGGCGGGAACCCAGCTTGACCGCCAACATCCGGGCATTGGGGCCACGTTAGTGAATGCAGGAGATCCTTGCGTTGCCATAGCAACCACCAGGTAAGAAGGTAACTTAGAAGTTGTATAGTGCCACACAAAATATTAGGAACACAACATCAAGTAATTTGAATACCCATAGCTCTGCCCCCATTGCACCTAGAGTTATGAAAATTAAAATATGCATAACTAAAACAATTACTTCATCCCCCTACAAAATTCAGCGCCCCCTGGTGGCTCAATCAGGAGATTGCGAATAACTGGGGAACGGAAGGCCTGACCCCCACGAAAATTACAGCACGGACCCCTTGTCCTATCCCCTACCTACTCGCCAAGTTTCAACCATATATCACTAAAACGCCGCAAATGGCGGGATAAAAAGCAACCAGACTTTCATCCCGGGATCTTTGAAGTGGCATAACTTCGTCCCTAATTGTCGGAGACGGCTCAAACTCAAAACCTGTCACCCAATTGTGGTTCCAAATAAACTGGCACTGCGGCGCCCCTAGCGGAGAAAACTTTGGGCCGAACTTGCAAACTGATAAGCTTGGCAGATCCAAACCAAGCCAACATGACGGAGAGCACTGACTCTAGCAGTGACTCCTCAACAAATGGAAATGAAAAGCAGAGGATGAAAATAGGGCGTCCAATTACTCCCGGCATGTTCCTAAAAAACCAACAAATGGATCCAAAGCCTACTAGCAAACCAAAAAATCTTAAGGGTAAAATTGCTACAAAAAAGGCAACTCCCATGAAAGGAAAGGGAACAAGACACAAAAAATGTCAGGGAAAAACCACTTTGAGGGAAAATCCAAACCCAGACATCACGATAGTCAATGAAACAGATGAAGAAGGGACAAACATTAGGGGAAAGGAAGTTGATACACAGACAACGGAGGATTTGGCATTACAGGTCCAAAACCTACCAAAACACCAAAAAACAGAAGGAACAGTAGAAAACATAGAAAAAATGTCAGCCCTGAAAAACAGATTTCTGGAAGTTCTTCAAGCAGGCCATGAGATTACCCCCTTTATGGTAACTGAGCTCTGCAAAATCTGGGGGAAAATGGAAAAGATAATAATCGACACAACAATTGCAAATGAAATTCTGAAAACAAAAGGAAATGCACAAAACCTACCTAGTCCAAACCCAGGACCGCCCTATGCCAGGGCTGTAGGGGAAGGAATTGGCAAGAAGAGTGTCCCAGATCAAGTTCCACAGGGAAATCAGGACAAACATGTCATCATTATCAAGCCCTCCAAGGAATCAACAATAAAATCAAGCGAGGAGGTAAATAAGGCAGTTACAACACAATTAAGAGCAGACCTCAAGACCATAAAGATAAAAGCTATCAGGAACCTAAGAGAAAACGGAGTGGCCATTGAAACAGCCACAATACATGACTTAGACAAAATCAAACAATGTTCCAAACTAACCGAATTAAACTTAACTGCAGACACACCAAAAAAACTAAACCCCACAATGGCGGTCTATAATGTGTCAAAGGACTTTGAGGAGGTTGACTTCCTGGAAGATCTGTACAACAAAAATATTAGCGACAAAGATATCACACCGGATGCATACAAAAAAGAAATTAAAATTAGGTTCAAGATGAACGCAAAAAGTAATGAAAACAAACACTGGGTCCTGGAAATGTCCCCCAGACTGAGGAAGCAATTTCTAAAAACAGGAGGGCGAGTGTATGCTGGGTGGACTGCCCACACAATTAAAGATTTCATTGTGGCCTCACGTTGCTTCAAGTGCCTCTCATATGGCCATGCAACCACCACTTGTAGACAAAAAGAGCAAAAATGTGGGCACTGCGGCCTTTCGGGCCATCAAGCCGGCTCCTGTCCGACCTCTGAGGGTCCTGTATGCTGCCCAAACTGTAAGGCGCGAAATAAGGATTCGCAACACTCGTATCGTGACCCACTGTGCCCAGAATACCTGAGGGCACAAGAAGTAACTAAGCAACGAACCAACTATGACTAACAACCATAACACATTAGCTGTTAAGAATTTCAACCTACTTCAACTAAACTGCCAAAGATGCGCATCGGTCATGTCAGATCTGTCCAAAACAATCCAAGAAAACAAAATAGATATACTTGGGCTGCAGGAGCTGTATTCATATAAAGGAAAAGTAAAGGGCCTCCCCTCCTCTGCGCGGGTAATACAATCGAACCCCTCGGTGGACGGCACAGGAGGAAATGCTACATCAAGGGTTTGGGCCGCGATTGTTATCACAAACCCAACCCTCACAGTCACGAGGATAAATAACCTGTGTACTGAATATGCTGCTGCAGCTTGTATAGAAGGTCCCATAGCCAGATTATATGTTTTCTCCATATACATGAGAAACGCACGACGAGGCCAGGACATTGAGCCCTTTGTGAATTACCTAGACCACGCACTGGATAGGCTGCCTGACAGAAATGTGATCATTATGGCAGACACAAATGCAAAGTCGACCTCTTGGAACAGCCCACAAACTGATGACAGGGGTGAAATGCTTGAAGAACTGATAACTTCCAAAAACCTAATTATTAAAAACACCCAGGGCCACCCACCGACTTACTCATCTGCCACAGGGGAATCCTACATTGATGTAACAATAGTGGGCCCCCCACTAAGACATAAAGTCAGAGAGTGGAAGGTGCGTCCATCTTGGTCAGCTAGTGACCATATGGTCATAACATTCCACCTGACTTCTGAACCAAACAATCACCCAGGACGGAAAATGTATAATTTCGCAAGATATCAAACGAAGAAGGGACACTGGGACAGATTTGACAGACTTCTGAAGGAAACATTCTCCCCAGAATATCTAACATCCATTTCCAACCTTCCCACTGACCAACTCCTCCAAATCATCACGGAAAAAATAACGGAAATCAGTGACGGTAGCTTAAAAAAATGCATAAGGAAACCAAACTACGTCCCCTGGTGGACAACAACCCTGACTAAACAGAGGGCAACACTGAAAAAAGCCAGGAAAGTCCTCCAAAAAGCCAAAAGACAGGGTAGACCCCCGGATGCCATCCATGCACTCTATGAAGAATATAAACAACTTCGTCGACAGTATTTCAACACCATTTATCATGAGAAACAAAACGCGTGGGGCCGTTTGGTCAAAAAATCAACTACCAATGATCCGTGGGGACTAGTCTATAAGCTGATTACGGAGAAGGTCCATCCTGGGGAGGTGTTTCAGTCCATCATGACCACAGGCGAGACTGAGAGCCTTACCTGGAATGAATCCATAGATACCATCTTGGATGAACTGATCCGCCAAGACATAATGTGGCCCGAAAGTTCAACACAAACTAAAATGCGCATGGCTCACCTAACATATCTTGCGCCCTCAGAGGAGGAGATCTTCACTGCGGATGAAATTGAAAACGCAATTTCAACAATGAAAAATGGCAAATGCCCAGGCTTGGATCTCATGGAAGTGGCCACAGTCAAGAGAATTTGGTCACAGTGTCCAACTTTACTCATAAATCTCTTTAACTCCTGCCTGACCCACGGCATCTTTCCGAAACCCTGGAAGAAGGCCAACTTAAAACTTCTAGTTAAAAACCCGGAGAAATCATCAAACCTACCCACCTCCTACCGGCCAATAGCTCTTCTCCCAGTGCTGGGGAAAACCCTGGAAAAACTCCTGGCCCAGAGACTGAGAGCCTATTACAACAGGAAACATCTTTCTTCTGAATCCCAATTTGGGTTTACCCAGGGCAGATCAGCCGTGGATGCCATTGTAGCACTGCAAAACGCCATTGCAAACACAGAATCAAAGTATGTCCTTGGTCTCTCGGTTGACTTCAAAGGGGCCTTTGACACCATCTGGTGGCAGAGTGTCCTTGAGAGGTTCCGAGAGGCCGAAGTGTCAATCCCCATCTATCGACTCCTAGCGGACTATTTCAATGATCGCAGCCTAGTGGTCTTCTCTGGAGAATGCCATGTCACCAGGCCAGTTACGCGGGGCTGCCCACAGGGATCTGTTCTTGGCCCACTCTGCTGGAACGTGGTCCTTGATGGGTGGCTTACGCGCCAACACAACACGGCAGCAAAGATTGCATTTGCAGATGACCTCATTATTCTACTACAAGGGAATTCAAGGTTATCCTTGGAAAGCGCCGCTCAAGAAATCCTCGAAGACCTGACTGCCTGGACTACCACACATAAACTAGAAATCTCCTCAGACAAAACCAAACAGATCCTGTTGAAAGGAAAACTGGATATAAAACGACCACCAAACATAAAGATTGGAAGCCAAACCCTAAAAATGGTCCCTACACTTAAATACCTTGGAGTGATGATTGACAGTAAAAAGCAATACATACCCCATGCAAAATATATACTCCAGAAAGTTAAGACAGTAACAGGAAAATTAATTCGAATTACCAGAACCTCGTGGGATATCAAACCACGCACCTTGTTGCTTTACTACAACTGCATTCTGCTTCCAATCATAACTTACGCTGCAGGTGCATGGGCAGGCAGTATACAAAAACATACTGTTAACAAAATAATCACTCAAGCCCAAAGATTCTTCCTTCTGGCATCCACCAAAGCGTGCCGCACTATATCAACATCAGCACTACAGATAATTAGCGGAAAGCTCCCAATTAAATTTGAGGTCATAAATACCTATCTCCAATATTGCCGAAGTAGGAACATCATATCTATTTTTGAAAGATACCAAATAGATAGAAACCTCACAATTAAAAAAGACAACGAGAGACTACGGGAACTATACGTCATAGACTGGCAAGAGAGCTGGACCAATGACAGCAAGGGGCGGACAACACATCTATTCCTACCTCAAGCGGCGGAAATAACCAAACAAATAAGATCGTGGTTTAATCCGGGACTCTACCTAACATTCCTCCTTAGTGGTCATGGCAGCCTGAACTCGAGGCTAAACGCACTGGGATTATCAGCTACCCCGTGCTGTAAGTGTGGGGGCCTGGAAACGGTCCAACATATCATCCTGGAGTGTCCCTACTACACGGATTACAGGCTTCCCCTTCAACTCGAAACCAACGTCTTTGATACAAGTGACTTTCCACGGTTGGTTGCTACTGAGGAACACTATAAACAGGTATCGACTTTCGCGGAGCGCGTTTTCAAAAGAAGACAGGCGATACAAGGGAACAATCAGAACTGACTGGTTGGACTGGACGAACTGGGACTCAATCCACACTGTGATGTGCGTCATTAAACTGGAACCACGTGGTGGTCCACCACAAATGGACATGCCACTCTGGGCAATACTCACGCTTAAGTGTCATCAGTATGTGTCTTCAATATGTGCCCTAAACTACCATCAACTCACCAGACCAGCATGGGCTCGAAAATGCCAGGGCCTTTGCCAAAATGGATATTAAACCATGTAAATACAGACTTTCACTCACCATGAGGCACCGCACTAGGTCAGGATTGAGCCCTGCGAGAGTGGATCCATCACAATTGAACAGTCCAAATCATGTGTCAACACTAGTATCTTCCTCACTAGGTCAGGATTGGGCCCTGCAAGTGTGGGATCTACTACATTTGGACGGTCCATAAACACGTAATGACTAAGTGACATACCTAGATATCCCTCACACTAGGTCAGGATTGGGCCCTGCAAGTGTGGGATGGCTTACCACGTAATACTAAGCTTATAACCATGTTAAAGGAAGGGAGAAAGGAGGAAAAAAAAAAAAAAAAAAAAAAAGAGAATCTGGCTGCCTCCTCGTGGCGCGGTACGGGAGCGGGGGGTCGGGACTAGTTCTCCGCGGCCCCCTGCTGCTAAATGCCAGATGCCAGCCACAAACAACATACACAACACATTACACACACTAATGACAATTATAAATAGTAACCGCGATAGATAACTTAAATTCCGTAAAGGCTCGCGTACTTATCACTCACTAAATACTTACTATAATTATAAATCACACTCAAATCTTAAATCTTACATTCAACCTAAACTTAAACTAAAATTAAATTAAACCTAACTCTACCTCAAACCCGACTTAACTTCAGCTTAACTTAAAACTAAATTAAATTAGGAAACATCAACCATAAATTAAACTTATAACTTTAATTAAACAGTAACTCAAATCTAAGCTTAAACTTAAACCTAAACTACAACCTAAACTTAAACTCATCTATAACTTAAATTTAAACCTAAACCGAACCTACACTAATGTCAAAACCAGCTTCATAATTACTTAACTCAAACCCAAACTTGCCCACTAAATAAACTAACACTCAACTTAAACACACAACAGAACTTAAACTTTACTCAAACTTAACTTAACCCTAACCTAAAACTAAACACTAAACATTAACTTAAATTAACTAAAACACATTCAAACGATTTGATCTAAACTTCAACTTTAAACTTAACTTTAAACTTAAATTTTAATTAGATGAACTAAAAAAACGATTCTGCTGGCACACAATTAAGCTTAACGAACGGCGGACATAGGGGACACCCTGGAAACCGCCAGTAAACTACAAAAAAAATACTTTGACTTTGACTTTGTGCAGATGATGTAGTTTCAGTTGATATGCAGGGTATCCCATTTAGTTGGGAAGGTGCCCTTAATCCACTTTTTGAGGGGCTTACTGTCCGGTATTTCCTTGCATGAAAATCACAAAAACTTGCATCTCCGTTGCTTATTCATCTTTTTTAAGTCAATTTTATGGCATGATCCACAAAAGATATAACAGCACGTAACACAGATAATGCATAGATCAGTGTTTAATTTGCGTAATTTATTTACATTTGGCTATAGTAAAGACTTCATTCAACTCAGTCATGTTTGGATGTCTGATGGAAAAATGCTCGTGGTTAAAGGTTTAAATTGATGGTATTTAGTTCAACAAGCTTGTCACCGACCTTAGTAATGCAGTTAATATGTTTGCAGGGGATGTGAATGTCCAAGGATTAGTGATTGATGCGTATCACCAGGTTAGCTGATCACAAGTACTAACCTATAGCAGACCAGTCTGACCTTGACCTGTAGTTGGCAGCAGTAAGTGGTGCTGGTCATCAACGATAATACAGCTTGTTAGTGTCCGCTTATGAGATATTGCAATATGAAAAAGAACTGCAAATAATAAATATCTGGGTGCTTTGGTCGCCTTAAAGTTGGTGTCTTCCTCTTCAGAGTCGGTTGAGGAGCATAACACTAAAATCGCCATATAAACTTAGGCATAACTATATTAATATTCATAATTACTGAGAGCAACACACATACATGATCGAACCGTCCTGCATCACCTACTGGAGTTAGGATGTTGTTTATCATTCATGTGTAGGTTTAAGCAGTTTAAAGAAAACATGTACTATATACAGTTTATTTATGTCCTCTTCAGATGGCCTCCATTTAGAAAAGTTTATCCAGTTAAAGCACACCAAACATTACAGAGATTCCTAAAATATCACAGCAAAACAACTTCTGTCTGAGCATAATAGAAGAAAAGTACAGTTGGGGTGGGAAAGGTATAATCCATAACGAATGTTGCCACGTGACATTGCCCTTGATCTTGTTAAGCACCATATTGTCTTAAGCACAGACTATTGCTGCATTCTTCTGCTGAGTCAACTATAGACCAACTGTTCTTTTCAACAATAAACCAAAGTATGCATGCCTAAAAATTAAGATTAAACATTATCTGTTCACTATTCCTTTAGTAGACTCTATATCCAAATTCCAGTTATCATAAGCTGTGTCAATATGTAATTTGAGTATGATCCTTTCAGGTTAACTTAGATATTTGAATATTTTAGCAGAGCACAAAATTCAGTAACTGACTGATCATCGCCACCTGGTGTTTTGGTAGAGAGGGGAGGAAGACTGAAGGCTGGAGGGAACAGGTATAAATATGGGGATGATAGAGAAGGCGATCCCAGAATATCAGTGGGATGGGCCCTGCCAGAGGAAAGAGGGGAGGAGGAGATGGTAGCCCTCCTCCTCCACACTCCCTGCCTGGAAATGGCGGTTTAATGGGAATCGGGTTGTTGAAGTAACCATTTCAGATCACCAAAAAGGCACATGGGCAGCTAGGCTGCGAGTCCAATTAGGGCCAGTTGGATCTTCATTCAGGATCGGGCAGAAGTGTTTGTGTCCAAGGTTACAGTTCTGGCATCAGTTCTAGTTGGTGTCGTCATTCAGGACATATTGGCGACAAGACTGTTGGTGGTCATAGTCAGTGGTTATAGTCCAATCCGGTGTGTCAGACAGATGCTCGTATCACTTGTGGGAGATCCCTCCCATCCAGGATTTGTCATGCCATGCCATGTCCAGTTGAGGTGGCGCGACCAGGATCACCATGTTGCAAGCGTGATGACAGATGTCAGATTTGTATAGATGGTCAAGTCCAGTTTTTTCTACATTGAGGTTCACTCCTGGTGGTTATTGTACCATCTTCCATTCCAGGTGGTTGTCTGTCATTTGCTTTGAGCAGGGTTCTTCTGGTGAAGAGATCCTGTGTGAAACGCGAGAAAGTGTTGTATTCTTCTCTGCTATCTGGCAAGTGATTTTCCTGGTCTTTTGGTATGTAGGTGATCGTGAAGATGAGGATACTCCTAAGGTCATCATAGAGTGGACATTCGTGGAAAAGGTGGGTCCAGGTCTCTGTTCCAACACATATGCAGGATGGGCCATCTGCGATACCAACGGTTGTAAGTTTCCATTTTATAGCTCCATGTCCTGTCAGGAGGTAGCTGGTGAAATAGTCCTGGTGAAAACAATGGGGAGGTTGAGGGTGCACTTTGTCAATATTTGGGAAGAATTTGTGTGTAACCTCCTCCCAATATCAACCTCTCCCAAAGGAGAGAGTTGATATTGGGAAGAGCTTTTCATAAAAAACACTTACTGCTTTTTATTAGTACTAGGTGGTAGATGACTCTCATCAGCCGGTGAAATACCACCACTTTGCTTATTGGAGGCTTGAAGTGGTGGAACCCATGTTTAGTCTCTAGAGCTAAGTTCCCGTCAACCCTTCCCTATCTCTTCCATCATGCAGTATGATTGATGACTTTTGAGGTTATGATGAACGTCGTGGCGAGATCCAATATTCCTTACATTTCGAGGGTACAGCTCTAAAACGGTGTTCGCAGGCCGGCCGCTAGTTAGTACACTGGACCGAACCTATTGGTAACTCTCTAGGAGGCTTCCGGATCAGCTAGTGTATAATCTTGCCAGATAGTGACTGGAGGGAGTCCAAGTAGTGTGTATGCGGGGAGCATTGTCGAGGCCACGTTATGTCAAGGACCTGGATATATTCTTACCACGTGTACGCCATATCCAAAAATTTCATTACTTCATACAGCATGTCCCACCCACTTTTTCTTACTCCAACCCAAGCATGGTACTAAGTACTATAGGTTCTAATACCTCTCGTGTTTGGGATTCACATAAAAAAAAAAAAAAGTAATGGAAAAATGCAAGGATACAATCTTATATAGCATTAGCCAGGTAAATAAAAAAAAAAAAAAAAGCTATCCACTTTGCTCCTCCTTTTTAATAATTTGCAGTCCTTGAAATTTATTCAAACTGCTTATTTTCACAAGGCTAGGTAGAAGTATATCACAACAATAAACTCTGACTGAAGGCAGATTTCTGCATATCTGTCTTGCAATCATCCTTTCCTTTTCCATTTAAATTTCTTTCCTTATTTGTGTTTGTCTTCAAAGCAAGAGTAAGGATGCCATCAGTATTTAGTTCAGCCAATTCAAAGAACTAATTGCTAAAATCTAATCTTATTGCTGTTCTCTGTAATTATTCCAACTGATCTGCATTCTTTCAAAAATGAAGCTTTCAGACCTTGCTAGTTTCAGTATTCAAGATACAGCCCAACCATTGCCACCTTATCACTTCATTGTTCTTGCTGGCAAAATTCTTTTGTATCATTGATAGAATCCCACAAGCTGTATCCTAGCAGCCTGTCTTTCTCTATTGTATCTCTCCTCAACAAGTTGTTGCTTTAATTTCAGCCCATCTACTATATTAGCACATTACTCTCATTTTAACAGCTTTCCATAAAAAAAAAAAGTCCCAAAATAAACCTCTCAACATTTGTATTACTTAAAAGATCACAAAAAGTGATCTGTTAAGAAGTACCTTAATTTCTTAATCCTTAACTGGTACTGGGTCAAATGTGATAATATCTGTAATATCATTGTTAATATGTCATTTTGTGAGATGCACAGTAAGCTGACCGGGCTAGCCAGGTGGGTCAAGTGCCTGCCTGGCAACCCAAAGGTCGCAGTTTCGAATCCCACCTTGGATCAAAGTACTGCACAAACCTTGGGAGGTGCATTATAGCCACAGAATTCGATTCGCCAGCAACTACAAAAAAAAAAAAAAAAAAAAAAAAAGATGCACATGCACAGTAATGATGGCCAAACGTAATACTGCTAGCAGTTCACATCCAAGATAATTACCATATTTTCCAGATGATAAGGCATACATTTTTTTAAAATGGAAAATGTTACCAAAATCTCCCTACATATTATAGTCTGAAGGTATACTAGGCATATGGAGTGATGTTTTCAACTACGACTAGAGGCAGTATGGTCAAAAAGTACAGTCCAGGTGATCTTCATAAAAAAAAAAAAAAGAAAGCTCTATAGAAATTCTTTTATTGTGACCATTTCGGGTCACATGTAACAGGGACACAAAAAAGATGGTTGCTGAATTAAAGAGAGTTAGCTGAATTCCAGGAGCCCTTTTGGCATGCTAACTTCAGTCATTGGTATGCTGACCAATGACTGAATAAAACTACCCTCCCACCCATTAGGCCTTCACATGATCTCTGATCAGCTGCCCCTATAATCTCTTTAATTTGTGTCCTGGAAAGAGCCCGTGAAAGTGGAATAGTGAATATTTGGACATTATTTATTAATATGTCAGTAAAGTAAAAAAAAAAATGAAAGCATGTGTGTGCACTTTGGTTGTCTTTCAGTAAGTGTTTAACTATAATTGATAGAATTGTGAGGGCAGGGGTGGGGCAAGGAACAGTCATGAGATGCTACCTTGATAGATGCCCAAATTTTATTCTTTTATTTATGGAAAAAGATTTTTTCCTCCCCTAATTCGGCATGTTGTATCTCAACCATTCTAATGGATTGCATTACTTACTTTGTATTTCTTTTATTTTTAATACAAATTTAAAATATTTAAAAAATGTTCTGTTAATATACATGCTATTTAAAAATATATATATATATAGTCTGCTAAAAATGAAAGAACAAAATTACAGTCATAAAATATAAATTCAAAGTAATAATAAATTCTTCCATTTTCCCATTGAGCGCAAAGTTTGAAACTAACATTTGACCTTGTATTAATTTTCTTTATGAAATAAAGGAATAAACATAAATTATAATAATAATTGAAGCAAGAAACTTAAATTTAATAATAAAGTAGTTCCTTTTAGTTTTAAACATAAAATTAAGAGGACTCTGCATAGCAAACCCCCACCATATGTCAGCTGATGCATCAGCTGCAAAATATACGTGTGCACAATGATTACAATGTACATATGTGCACTGTGTTTACAAGATGCTGAAACTAATTTGTTAAGTATAACGTAAAAAAATAATAATAAAATAAATTGTCACGTGGCACTTGATGTGTACTTTGCATTTATAATTCTAAGTAAACAGTAATTTTTCACTTCCAAAGCATCTCAAATAAAAGTTCAAGTAAATTTTTAAGAAGGTAGAAAAAAATTTCAGGTATTTGATTATTAATTAATGATTACGTATTTCCCCATGTATAAGATGCACCCTTTTTCAAAAAATTTGGGGTCTAAAACCTGGGTGCGTCTTATACAGTGGTTGTAGATTTTTTTACTTGCATTTCCCGCTTTTTTGCGCTTGTTGTCTTTGCTCTCATTATTTTGCACTTGTTACCGGTATATTAGGTTATGTTTTGCCACGTTCTGCCCAGAAATGGCTCAGAAAAGATTTTCGTACAGTGCTAAATTCAAGTTAAAAGTGATCCAGTTTGCAAAAGTAAATGGAAATCGTGTTGCTGAACGTAAGTTTGGTCCTCCTCCAACTGAGAAAACAATCCGAGACTGGCTATGGGAAGAAGAAACCCTACTGAAAATGCCACAGCAGAAGAAGGCCATGAGAGGGAAGTCAGCAAAATTGCCTGATTTAGAGAGGGAATTGAAGATATGGATTAAAGAGCAAAGGGCAGTTGGAATTCCTGTGTCCACAAAGATGGTTCAGCATGAGGCAAGAAGAATTGTTGATGAAAATGAAGTTACTGATTTCAAAGGAGGACACAATTGGTGCTTCAGGTTCATGAAAAGGAATGGACTAAGCATGTGTATATGCACCAGACTTGCCCAAAAGATGCCTGAAAGCTATGAGCAGAAGGTCCTTGAATTTCATCATTTTGTCATTCAATGTCGGAAGACACATCAGTTTGAGTTGGGACAGATTGCATATATGGACAAAGTCCCCCTTCAATTTGATGTCCCAAGTAACAGAACTGTTGATAGGAAGGGGGTGAAAACTGTAACTGTGAAGACAAGTGGACATGAAAAGAGCCATTATACAGTTGTTCTAGCTTGTTGTGCTGACGGAACCAAGCTGCCTCCTATGCTGATTTTTAAACGCAAAACAATGCCAAAAGAAGACATTCCTCGAGGAGTGATTTTCCACGTTCATGACAAGGGTTGGCTGGATCAGGATGGGATAAAGATCTGGTTTGAGAAAGTTTGGAGCAGGAGACCAGGTGGGCTCTTACAAAAACCTGCCCTATTGGTGCTTGATCAGTTCAGGGCACACATAACAAAAAACAAAAAGAAGATTGCTGCAGAGCAAAAAACAAAACTTGGAATCATACCGGGAGGCTTGACATCCCAACTCCAACCACTTGATGTCAGAATTAACAAACCCTTCAAAGCTGCCATGAGAGACGAATGGAACCAATGGATGAAGTCTTCTGGGGACAATTTGACACCAGCAGGAAGAGTGAAGAAACCAACTATAGAAGAAGTTTGTACCTGAGTGAAAAGATCCTGGGATAATATCAAGTTTGAGATTGTTGTCAAGTCATTTAAGAAGTGTGGCATTTCAATTGCCGTAGATGGAACTGAGGACGAGGCAATATATGAAGACAGTGATTCGTCATCAGACACAGATGAGCACAAGGTAATGGATGGGAATTTTGACAGCGATGAGGAGTTGTATGAATTTTATGATGAATAAAACTTGAGTTCAATAACTATGTAATACATTTTTTTTCAAATTTCGGGCCCCAAAATTAAGGTGCGTCTTATACATGGGGAATATGGTAATTTGCAACTGATATTTTTGAATGGCACCTGCAAGGTTGGCAAATGCTTCTGGATTAAAGACACAGATTAGTTAAAAGCTTCAAAGTTATTTGAACCAAATTGAAAAGCAATAAGCAGTCACTGGTGAGTAGTGCTGGTTCATGTCCAAATCCAGTTCTTGATTTTTTCAAAACTTCTTTTGAAAAAAGACAGTGAACTCTCAAGGAGAAACACTTGGACTTTAACAGTTCTGAATAGCAGCACTGAATGTGATAGGATTTTTGCCAGGAAAAAAAAAAACAAAAACAAAAATGCACTTCAAATTTCTGGTGATGTTTGGAAATGCCATTAGTAGCCAAGATAGCAGGTCCAGTGTTATTACAAAAAAAAAACAAAAAAAGTGCTTCAACATTTTCAGAGATTTAAATCTTCAAGAATATCTTCCTTGATAGGATCATAATTATGATTGCTTCCTTAAAGAAAACCTGAGATTTTTGCCTCATCCATGTCATTCTATGCTTTTCTTAAGGAAACAATCCTTTCAAATGATGCCATAGCTGTACCTCACAGGTTAACATTTCTGGATTAACTGTTAAAAATCTGTATTTTACCTTCCTAAATGCATGCAGACATGTATAGTATCATATGTATAGTGGCTGTAGAAAATTAAACTTAGCTGGTATACTTCACTGTGACAACAGAACTTTGTAGAACAGCTAGAAATGTGTGTAATATTACATTTGTGCAGTGTGTGTTTATTTGTTTCTAGCTATTTTGTCACTAGTAACGCAATCACCTGGAAGGCCTGCTCAGTCCCTGTCTACACCATGAGGAGGTAGGCCACAACTAAGCATGAACCGTGACACGCCCTACTGATGATCCCAAGCAAATTTGGGATAATTCAAAAAAAAAAAAAAACTCTTATCTACTGGCGGAATGCAAAGTTGGTGGGAACCCCTGGAGCAGCATTACAATTAACACTATACACTATCCACTGGTGGATGCCAGCAATTCCCTACCCGGCGAGCCCAAACCTGGGTACCTGCCAAGTCCTACCTCTAGCACAAGGCTGCGGACCACCAAAAAGGAGGGAGTGAGGAAAGAGAAAGGAAAAAAAGAGCATATTGGTATGAAAACAATCAAAACATAATAAAATAAAAAATAATGATAATAAAAATACATGAGGTTACTGTAAAAACTCGAAACAGGTTGAGATTACTGGTAAGATTTTAAGATGGATGGCTGCAGGGGCAGAAGGTAGAGGGTTGTGATTGATGGATATTCTTCAGATAGGTATAATGTCAGGAGTGGTATCCCTCAAGGATTGGTTCTTAGACCACTGTTGTTTCTCATTTTCATAAATGACATTGACGAAGGGATAGAAGGCATAATGTCAAAATTTGCAGATGATATAAAGATTGGCAGAGTCGTTAATTGGCAAGTGCCAAACAGCCCTCCTTCAGGTTGGTTTTTGACAGACTTCTTTGAAGTCTGTCTGAGATGTCTCTGGCATCTTCAAAGACGTCAGAGAAGTGGCAGCTATGTTTTAATTCTGCTAAATGGAAGGTTTTCCACTTGGTGAATAGCAACCCGCAAATAAATTATATACTTGGTGTGGTCGAATTAAAAACAGTGGAGGAGGAAAGGGATCTAGGAGTTAAAATATGGGGTACATATGATGTTTTCTGAACAGTGTAAAGAGGCATCCAGGAATGCCCAGATGTGCATTGAGGATGACATGAGAGTAAATTTCTCTGAAATATGCCCTAGCATACAGAAATTGCTCAAATGCATCAAGCTGAAGTGTCTCATTAAAATATTTCAGTGAAAACTTCCAATTTGTATATTTGGCAACTAAATAAAAAAATCTTTGGCTTGGGCTTTATTAAAATATATTGGTTCTTCCTTGATTGAATATGTAGTATTTTTTTAGTTATAACTGCCACATAATTATATTTTGATAAAGTGTGCTGCAAAATTTTTGATGTTACCAACAACAGATTCTAGGTGGGAAGCATTCAAGGAATTAATCTTGGAAGCTGCTGCTGCTCAACTCCTATTGAGAGGTGTTTTTTGGAATATAGGCTTAGATGGTTGTCAGATGGACTAATGAGACTCGTGGCGGGGAAGAAAGGTGCATGGGATGCATATGAATTATCAGGCGACGCAGAGGCCTATGGCAGATGTAAGCTGGTCTGTGATCAGGTGACAAAGGAGGTTGGGCAGGCGAAGGCAGATTGCGAGAAGTCTGGCAGGGGGTGCTGGGAAAAGCAGCAGGGATTTCTTTACTTATATGAACTCTGAAAGGAAGAGGATGAATCAGATTGGTCCACTTGATATCGATGGTTTGACTGTTGATGATCCTGCTCAGATAGCAAACAAATTGAATGAGTATTTTGCATCTAAATTCACACATGAGGAGTAATTAAGGATTGAAAATGCCAGAAGGTTATCAAATTGTAGCAGGGTGCTTAATTATTTTGTAGTAACTGAGAGCAAAGTGGAGGAGAAATTGTTGAAGTTAAACATAAGAAAGGCACCTGGAGTGGATGGGATCTATCCAGTTATATTAAAGGAGGCAGCAACGGAACTAAGCAAACCCTTAGCCATAATTATGAGAGCATCCTTGGACTCGGGGGAGGTCCCCACAGACTGGAGACTTGCAAATGTATCCCCAATTCACAAAGGGGGATTGAAGGGTGACACGAGTAATTACAGACTAGTTAGTTTAACTTCTGTTCCGGGTAAAACGATGGAGTTACTGGTTAAATGTACATTGCAGGATCATCTAGACAAGACTGCAGAATAATTGAGATAGCACGGGTTTGTTAAGGGAAAGTCTTGTCTGACAAATTTGATTGGATATTATGATGTGGTTACAAAGGAACTGGATGCAAAAAATAATTTTGATGTCATATACTTGGATTTCAGGAAAGCTTTTGACATTGTTGCACATGGAAGACTACTGTACAAATTGGAGCAGAATGGTATTAAGGGTAAGTTTCTACAATGGATAAAAGGATGGTTGAGTGGGAGAAGGCAGAGGGTGGTAATCAGTGGGTGCTGCTCTTCGTGGACTAATGTTATTAGTGGAGTCCCACAGGGTTCGGTGTTGGCTCCACTGTTTTGTATATTTATCAGTGATATTGATGAAGGTATATCAGGCTTAGTGTCGAAGTTTGCAGATGATACAAAGGTTGTCAGGGTTGTTAATGATAGTAATGGCAGTATGCTACTGCAACAGGATCTAGAAAATTTGGTAAGATGGACTGAGAAGTGGCAACTGAAGTTTAACATTGACAAATGTAAAGTACTGCATATGGGTAGAAGTAACCCCAGAGTAACGTACCAACTGTGTGGTACTACACTTAGAGTGATAGAAAATGAAAAATATCTGGGGTAATTGTGCAGTCAGATATGAAGTTTTCTGAACAATGCAGACAGGCTGCAAGAGCAGGTCATGGGGTTTTGTCAATGATATACAGGAATTTTGCTAGCAGGGAAAAGGAGGTGATTGTCCCTCTGTATAAGGCAATGGTCAGACCACGCCTTGAGTACTGCATACAGGTCTGGAGGCCTCATTTTAGGAAGGATGTAGATTTGCTTGAGTGTGTACAGAGAAGGGCAACAAGATTGGTGAGGGGAATGAAGTGATCCTCTTACCAAGAGAGGCTTAAGTTCTTCAAATTGCTGCAGCTGGAGACTTAGTACCTGCGAGGTGATCTGATTGGGGTGAATAAGGCCTTGAATGGGTTGAGCATGCTGAATTCTGATGGGATTCTTTCACTTGTTAAGATTACAAACCTAAGGGGGCATAAATTCAAATTTGCCTTTAGCCAGCTGGAACAAACTTCCATCTGTCGTGGAAGTTGATAGGTTAAACAAATTTAAGGAGGAACTGGACAAACATTTAGAGGGAATGGTTAGTTGTGTGAATTTTTTTTCCTTCTGGCTGATGCTACATAAGCTCATAGCCGACCGGGCTAGCCGGGTGGGTAAAGTGCCTGCCTGGCAACCCAAAGGTCGCGGGTTCGATTCCCACCTCGGGGTTGGATCAAAGTACTGCAAAAGCCTTGGGAGGTGCATTATGGCCACAGAAGCCTATGTGCCAAAAACTACCAAAAACAAAAAAAAAAATAAGCTCATATGCTTGCTTTCTTGCATCACATGCCATGATTACTATTACTAATTAAAATTATTTTTAAAGTGTGCTACAAGCCCAAAAAGGAATATTAGAAAACAGTTCTTGCATGTTGGGTTGCATATCATCCGAGTTTCTTGTGATGACTGATTAACTGGTTAAAATAAATTTATTAAAATAAATAAATGATATATACATAAGATAAAACAGAGAAAGTGTTAAAATATAATATAATAAAAGCGTTAAAATACATAGAAGCTTTTGAGACGAAGTGCCTCTTCATCAGCTAGTCACTGAATGGTGGACTTCAGTATATATTGATTGTTACCGTAACACTGCAATACAGTACATTCTATAATAGGGTGTAAGTGCACCTGCCCTCGTGCGATTCATAGTACTTATTGGTAGCTGTGTGCAGTGCTACAAGCCATGAGTGCTGGTGGTAATCACATGAATAGTCGACGATTTCAATATCCCATTGGGATCAAGATTGTGCTGCTCAACCCAATAATGCTTGGCAACTGCCTCCTGAGCATGAGGTGGCTCTGCGAACCACTAATTTTGAATGCTCTGCAGTCGCCGAGCATTATTGGGTTAAGCAGCACATTCTTGATCCCTGACAGAATATTGAAATCGTCGACTATTCACGTGATTACTGCCGGCACTCATGACTTGAATCACTGCACATAGCTACCAATAATAGTACTATGAATTGCACAAGGAGAGTGTACTTACATCCTATTATAGAATGTACTGTATTGCAGTGCGATGAGCGCTAGCAGTCATCATGTGTATGTAATTCTGTTCTACCAACACCAGACTTGTGATACGTGATCATGCCCAACTGACTTTTGCTATTGTAACCATCAATATATACTGAAGTACACCACTCACCAACTAGCTGATGAAGAGGCATTTCATCCCGAAAGCTTCTATGTATTTTAACACTTTTATTATATTATATTTTAACACTTATCTTACTGTATTTTAACGCTTTTATCTCTGTTTTATCGTATGTATATATCATTTATTTATTTTAATAAATTTATTTTAACCAGTTAGTCGGTCGTCACAAGAAACTTGGATGAGCCTAAAAAGGTTGAGAACCACTGCGTTAAGAAAGAAATATATTAGTATTGTCCAGGCAGAATTTTAAAAAATACATTTTTACAGAAATTAAAAAGAAAATTGATTCGCATCATTTCCCCACCACAATTTTTGCTTCAAATGGGGATACCACCATTGCTGGATTAAGGTAAAATGTATATGTTGTCGGTGAAATTTAGTTTTTTAAGGCTAAAATATAGAATTTAATTATCTACTTCTGCTTACAGTTATCAAATCTCAAGATTTTATGAATCAAAATGTGACAGCTGTTCATACATATGAACTCCTAGCTAAATTTTCAGATATTTTTTATTGAATTTTTAACATATTTAAAATTTCTCAGACCTTAATGTTTAAAAAAATGGACAGTTATCATTTTGAGTTGGTGGTTTTTTGTTTTTTTTTGTTTTTATTATTATTATTATTTTTTTTTTTTTTTTCGGATAAAAAATCTTAAATCTTTGGTCATGTGTGGTTTTTTTTTTAATTTTAATTTTTTGAAAATTTATGATGAAAAAGCATATGACAGTGTAAACTGGGAAAAACTTTGGCAGATTCTATGTGAAGAAAATATCTCAACCCAACTCCGGAAAGCGATCCAAAGCCTATATAAAAACTCAAGTCTGTATAAAATATTCTAATGGCCAACTATCAGAACCAATTAACCCCAATAAAGGAGTTAAACAAGGATGTGGGCTATCACCAAATTTATTTAATATCTAGATCAATAAAATTCTTAAAGAACGGAAACAAACAATTAACAACGGAATACAGCTGAACAACAGGAATAAAATCTAAACTATATTATATGCTGATGATCAAGTTATAATTGCAAAATCCGAAGATGAACTACAGATAGCAGCAAATGAACTTAATAAAATAGGTAAAAAGTGCAAAATGAAAATCTCCACCTCAAAAACAAAAATCAATATGATTATGTGAAAAAAACATACAAAGAGTCAAAATTGTTATTGATGATAAAATAATAGAACAAATATCTGACTTCACCTGTTTGGGAAATTTAATATCAAATGAAGGGAAAGACATCCACACTAAACTATAAAAATGTAATAAAATGAATGGAACGATTAAACGCCACTTCAGAAAACAAATTACAACTGAAACAAAATTATGACTGCACAACATCACTTCAAAACCAGCTCTCTTCCACAGCTGTGAAACTTGGGTCATAAATAAGAAAGATGCACACAAACTAGAAGCAGCACAAATGAGATTTTTAAGACCATTATTAGGCTTTACAAGCCTAGATCACCAAAGAAATTTAGATATCTGCGAGAAATTAAAAGTAGATAACATACTAAATGACATAAAACTGTATCAGGAAAATGGATCAGCCACATAGAAAGAATGAACCCAGACTGGATCCCAAAATTAGCCTTTAACTACAAGCATACCAGCAAGAGAGATGTTGGTTGACCAAGGCAACGATGGAGAGATCAAGACCACCTCCAAGAGCTACAACGGAACAGGTCTTAAAAGACCTAAGCCGGACCAAGTTCATGATGATGAAAATTTATGTTGACTAATGCTTTTGTTTTCTCTCAGATTTAAAATTTCTCAGACCTTAAAATGTTTAAAAAAAAAATGGACAATTATCATTTTGAGTTGATTTTTTTCTTTTATTTTTTTTTGGCCAGCTAAAATATCTTAAAAAATCTTTGGTTGTGTTGCTTTTTTTTTTTTTTTTATTGAAATTTTTTAAAAATTTATGTTGACTAATTTTTTTTTTTTTTTTTTTTTTTTAATAGGGCACGGAAGATTCCTATCATAATAAGACGATATTTGCCAGATGGAAGTTTTGAAGACTGGGGAGTGGATGAATTGATAATCACAGAATAAACTTCATTCTGTGTTTATAATTTTGTACAGTAATCTCAATGATTTTAATAAAACCCTTTCTCTGCTCGCTCTCAAGTCCTTTGCCTTTCAAACAAATAAATAGCAAATAAATTTGACATGAATTGACTCTTTTATGACTGATGGTGGATTACCAATTAAATATCTACCACCACCATCATTTGCTGGTGTTAGATATTTAATTGGACCAATGAATCCTAGTTATTCATAGTTATTTTGGCTAATTTCTATAATCTCAATGAAGCTCTGAATCTCATTATGCTTCATAAATAGTATTATTTGCATAATAGTTAAAATGCATGGAATGTTTATTTAATGATATCTTCATTATCTCTTAATTATTAGAGTTTGTCTTATGTCTTACTGCAATCATTACTGTAACTTCGGATGCATTCTAAAATGGAAATTAGCACAATGTGGTATAATTTTATTTTATATGCCCATTTTCTACATGGTTTGATCAATTTTACTGACCCTGAATAGCTTTACAGGGTCAACTGGTACAGTTTAGAGTTTTCTTCCTAGGCAAACGAAAACTATTTGAAATATGTCAATTTTAACAAAAAATTTACATATTTCAAATATGTCAGTTTTTAGTCTTGCTTGCTTCTTAGGTGGGTCGAAAAATTAAACTGAAGTCAAATATGACATCTCTACCAGCATGTGGATTATATATCCTTGTTTATACTCCAGTACAACCACCAAGTCAGTGGAGTTTACAATAAATCAGTCATTACAAATGTTAATCGTATTTACCAGTCACTGGCTTGAGCCCTGATCACTCAAAGAGCATGTGCTACTGCACTCCTGACTACTTGGCTACGTCTTGGTTGTATGTCACATTTGCCATTTGTCACATATATAATACAGTGCAAAAAAAAAGTAACAGTATTCAACTGATATCAGAGCAGTCTAAGTTATTCAAGAATTATGATAAGTGATGAGAAAAGCACGACAAACATTTAAAGTCAAAACAAATTATTTGATGAACGTTCTAAGGTAATTTAAGCTTGTTACATAAATCAGTATTTAGTATCAGCAAAATGATGCATGGGAGCAAGCTTATATAGCATTAACTAAAAAAGTAAAATAAAATACAGTGGTAGATGTCAACTTCCCTCCTTTTATTTACCTATTTCTTTCATGTATTTATTCAATCTCACTTTTAATTGAGATATGCATTCAACCTCCACAAGAGTAATGGGTGTTCATTCCAACAGTCAATTGCTTTTTGACTAAAAGACAGTTTGGACATCTAGTCTTATAATTATTTCTTTTCAATTTAAATTTGTTTCCTTATGTATGCCATGTAACTAAGCATGAAAGTTCATTTCATTGCCTTAAAACACCTTGAACAGGGTCACCCTGCAAATATCTGGTTTCCAAATGCTAGCTTACAAAATCTCAAGTTTTGATAAGAATACCTCATTGTGTCCTTAACCAATCTGGTTGCTCTTTTTTCTGTGCATTTCCAGCATGTACACATTTCCTAAAAGGGGATCCCAAAGCCTATTCAAGATGTAGCTTCACTATTGCTACAATCACTCATTGGCCAAAAAATTAGAAACTTGTAACCCTTTGCAACTGACAACAACTGATAATTAAATGTATGGTATGAACACAAATTCCTTGCTATTAGATTAATACTGCATGCTTTCTTGTTTGTTGATCTGGTCATGTGGAAGATAGATGATTTTTCTGATTTTCAGAAAGGTGTAATTGTTGGAGCATGTTTAGTTGGATTCACAGTTAAGAAAACAGGAAACCACTGTGTTGAAACCATCACAAAAGTAAAACGAGTGAAACACGAAAATGCAGCTCTAAAAGGAAGAAATCTGGCAAAAAGTCAGTGCTCCAAGAGACCACAGTAATTTAAAATGAATCTGGTCTTCAGCTTAAAAAATTCAATTTTGTCAAAGAAAGACCAATTTTTCATTGACCTGTGCTGCAGGAGCTGAAGAACATATGATTTGGTAATTATGCACCTATATGAAAGCCACTTACGGTAAAAATTTGAAAGATTTGGAGTGGTGTCACCAACTCCAAGGTTGGGTTGTGGAGCAGTCGTGAAAGATCATGTGATCTGATGAATCTCAATTTATACTTTTTTTGCACCAATAATAAGGAAAAAGTGTCGTGTGATGCCTATCCCCTTCCTGGGGTGTGCTCCTAGCTGGTTTTTTTTTTTTTTTTTTTCTTTTTTTTCTCTCATAATCTGAGACCTTATGTGTCTTAACTACTGGAACTGGCTCACGTTCCCATAGTGTGGATGGGTACTTAGCAGTTTTCCAGGGGATTGCTGCTTTTGGGTAACTCAAGTGGCCAAAACAACACAGCACACATTATGCATCCAAACATAACACCACCTCTACCCTTACAATAACACATCCATGTTCCTATATGAAAGGCACTTTCTGTAAAAATTTTAAAGATTTGACTGAAGTGTCACCAACTTCAAGGTTGAGCTGTGGAACAGTGGTAAAAGATCACGTGATCTGATGAGTTTTGATTTATACTTGTTTTACCTCAATAATAGGGCAAAAGTGTGAATCTCGTTAATCCGTGAATTCAGACTATCTCGTGTCTACCACAGCTGACTGGAGGGGGTATGGATTGAGTCTGCTCGTACCATTAGAAAGTCTTGTTACCTTCAAGTATCTTTCAATTGCGATGCTTCTCTGTACGTACTGGAATCTGCTTGAAGAATTACGCAGAAGGCACAGTGTTAAACGATTTGGGTGACCTTGCAGCAGTTCAGCTGATGCAATGTTGGTTATATAATAATTTGCAGTTGCAATGAGGTGTCAAACTTAAATTTATGCCTGTTAAGTGGTGGACTCTACAGTTAACAATGCTACGCAAAGAAACCAATAAAGCTAGGAAGATTTACCAAAGAAGTAAATGCAGTGAAGAAGATCAAATGCATTTTCAGAATGAGTATTAACGACAAGATACACACATCTGATTGCAAAAGAAAAATTGATTGCCTGGAAGGAACTTATAAGGATATGTGGGAAGAGTGAACCTTGGGGCTTAATTTACAAATTATGTAGTAGCAAACTTAAACACCCAACGGGAGATCACATGTTCAATTCAGGCAAGTGGTGGTACTTTTTGAACGTGGGAAGAAAATGTAGGTATGATTTTAGATACTTTGGTGAGTGACATGAAGGGAAATGGGTAGCCTGATGACAGTGAAAACAATTACTTGGAAATGAAATCGCTTAATTAAAAAATTACAGACAGGCAGCGGGGAAGACTGCAGCTTCCAGTTGAACGAGTTAGAAATTGCAGTAGAAAGAATCAAGAATAATAAATGACCAGGAATGGACCTCATTGAGGGAGAGGTCATAAAATGGAGTCTGAAATTGAGATACCAGAGCACCTGCTAAACACTTTTAATGCATATCTTAGAGATGGAGTATTTTCACCACCATAGAAGGAAGCACTTTTAAAACCTGCCAAAATCGCCATTGAAATCAAGAGGTATAGCTTTATATCGTCCAATTGCATTATTGAGCGGACTCGGAAAAGTTTATGAAAGATTGCTATGAGGTAGAATTATGGAGTGCATTGAAGAAAACTGAGTGGTCTGAAAACCAATATGGGTTTACAGCAGGGAAAGGGACTGATGATGCATTGGGAAAGTTGGTGGAATCTGTACACCAGCGCAGATAAAAATATTGTCTAGGTATCTTTGTAGATTTTGCTGGGGTATTTGATAGTATAGACTGACACAGTGTTCTTATGGAATTACATCAAGAAAATGCACAGCCCAGATCTACTCTGTTATAAGAGATTACTTCTGCGACAGAACAGTTAAAGTTAAATCAGCATGTGGAAGTATTACCAGACAAGTTTTAAGAGGCTGCTCACATGGGTCAGGCCTTGGCCGTTTAATGTGGAATTTACTCCTAAACGATTGGTTAAAACTGGACTATAGCAATGTTTTATGATCGCGTATACTGATGACTTAGTTTTGCTTGTGGATGGTGACTTGAGGCTCCAATTAGAGGAACAATCACACTTCATTTTGTTGGAATTGAGTACCATGTGTAAATTGCACAGACTTGTGATTTCAACAGAAAAGAGAAAAACTGTTAAAAAGATACCTGAATACACCGGTGTGAAAAACTTAAGGACCAACACTATTTCTAAAGGTTACAACCACAAAATCTTTAAGGTACTCTTTACTGATGAGAATAGATTCAGTCTCAACAGCAATTCTGGATGTCAGCTAATCTGGCGAGAGGTTGGCCAGATTAGCAAACATCACTGAAAGGGATCAATGTGGTGGTCGAGGTGTTCTCGTCTGGGGAGGCGTTATCTTGGATGGACGTACACAACTCCAGATACTGGAAGGCGGTACTGTGACTGGTGCACACTACTGTACTGTGGTAATCTTTCCCCATATGAGTCTGTTCCGAGGTGTCTTTGACTCCGAGTTCGTGTTTATGGATGATAACGCCACACCCCATCGCACTGCAGCTGTTGATATGCTTTTGGAAAGTTAGGCCATTGTTCGTATGGACTGGCTTGCCTCTTCCACAGATCTAAATTCCATCGAACACATATGGGATGCTCCGGGACGATGCCTAGCGGCACATCCACACCTACCAGAAAATGTTCACCAGCTGAAGATGGCGCTGACAGAGGAATGGACGATGTTACTGCAAGAACTTATCAACAACATTGTTCTAAATATGGAGAAGCGGTACAATGCCTGCATCGACATTAGGGGTGGCCATATCTCCTACTGAGGACCACCTCTTCCCTTTGTTCCATCTTTGGCAGTGATGCATCTGTATCATGGCAGCTAGTGCTATGTTGCCACTTTTGAATAAAATCCCTCAGTACTATTTTGTTTCTGTTGTGCTGGTCTTGTTTCCTTCATTATTTCTGTACCTCATGACATTCCTTTGGTATGATTTTCTCATATTCAGGCCACTCATGAGAAGCTACAAGTAAAAACCTGACTGTCCTTAAATTTTGCACAACAGTGTATTACGAGAAATGCACAGTACCGGATAGACGAAGTCAGTCTACAGTGTGTAGACTCAGTACTATCAAATATCTAGGAGTTAAGATAGATAGACAGTTACGCTTTGTCTCACATATCAACTACATCGCTGAGAAGATTCGTAAATTTGTTGGCATGGTTGGTCCTGTAACTAAGAAGCATTCAAAATGCATTCATTTTTTCCCGTTTTGGTTCATCCTTGGAGAGAAAATGCGTCCCATGCTTTTGCCATTGCCCTGTATTTGAAGAAACGCTCACTTTCCCTGACGAGGCTGTAATACTTTCGGTTGCACGTACAGCAGAAGCTGCACCCATGAAATGCAAACCACCGTCGGGTGCCTGCTATGTAGCGACCAGAGGTTATTTATTCGTTCGGAGTGGACAGGCCTTGGGGCACATTGTTGACAAAATGGGGATAGACGCGACTCTAATCGTAGAGAAGAGGAGTCACATTTGGGAGAATAATATTTCTGTTGAAATTTGAATCAGGCATCGGCAGAGTGTTTGTTATTTCGTAGATTCTTATGTCGGAGTGGGCGAGTTTTATGTCCGTTTGGCCTTTGTCCGGTTCAGAGACACAACCTCATACAAACATGAAATTCTTTTTACTACCTTCATAAATCGGACTTTTGGCTGAGTCAGGTCTCTGTAAATGACAGTTTCCCAGATGTTGTTCTGCTGGATGAAATTAACCAGAGGAATGCAAGAGGGGTTGGCAAGAAAAGGGGGACATATAAATACGCAAAGAGGGGGAGTTAGCGAGAGGGTTCAGTTGGATTCAGTGGTGAGCAGTTGGAAGTGGGAGTTGGCAGTTAGTGGGAGTTGGTAGTTAGTAAGTTGGAGAGCCGTCGTGATGATAGTCCTTTGTAGAATGTGGAAAAAATACCCTTAAGAAGAGGCAAAGAGTCGGGAGAAGAAAAGGAGAAAACCCGTTGAGGAGAGATATAAAGGAATTGAAGATGAACTACTGTCCTGTAACTACAGTTCCAGAGGCAATGCTCAATTATTCGGGTAAGTCAACCCTTGTTGCTTAATAACAAACTTTACTAAATTGCCCAAAGTCGAACCTAACCCCCCCCCCCCTTGTATTATTCACATTTAAAGACATCTTTTCTCATGGACACTCACACTTTGATAAGAGTTTTGTTATTACACCTAGCATTTCATATTTAATAGATATTGTAACCTCTCACCACGAATGCCTTAATAGTAATTATAATCTACAAACTTACATGTTCCACAAGTGTATTGTAATATTCGTCAGCTACACGGTGTATGAGCAATAGTTGGCAGTACAAATCCACATGAAAAACACAACTTTGCAAATACATACCATTGTTATATTAATATGTCGGTTACCTAAATATGTAAAGGTATAGAGCCTAATGTTACTATGTTAAAGGTATATGCATTGTTTTCGCCTAACTATGTGTAGCCTATTGTATTGTGTAATAAACCATGTTTTGTTTGTTAATGTTTGCCTCATGATTACTCTCTGTTACACATAACTCACTGAACAAATTGTTGAAGAAGAACCATAGTTATGCGGCACTTTGGAGCCCAATCATATAGAAAGGAGCCCAAAGTGTAAAACACAACGGGATCTTCGATGTTGCAAGCTTGCTCAATGTACACCTGGATAAATTTTCAGAACACAAGATTTTTGTCCTAATACAAAACCTCTAGGCAATCATATAAAACCCAGGTTTCTCTGGATACAAATAGTAGTGTTGACTTGCCAGAAACTGTTTGGCCCACAGCTAGTTTTGACTGACAAACATATCACACCATAACCGAGAAGCTTTGGAACATTGGCAAGCACACACTACAATGGAGAAAAAGCCTGCGCAACAGAAAGAATGGGGGATAAAAGGCAAGTCACTGAATCTATTTTATGAATATCTTCTTGACAATTGCGAGCTATGGTGCACATGTCTGGCTAGATTGTGTGTTGCAAAAGTCAAATGTTAGGAGAATATTTTCAATTCAATGGACAATGTTGTTACAACTTAGTATGGCTTGTAGAATGTCAAATGAGGCCTTGTAGGTGATAACAGGATGGCTGCCTCTGGATTTGATCTTAGTATTTAAATCAATGTGCTTCTACACTGGTGTTCAAAGAAAGTGCATCACTTATCAATTTCACATTTCTAACTCTTTTTCACGATGGTATGTTACATTAATGACTAGCATCACAAATAGAAATATAAACAAAAGATATTTATTAATAGTTAAGGCAAAGCTAAGTAATTTGACAGGTGCTCTCAAAATATTCAAAAATGAGCATTTGCAACCTTTATACAACAGTTTTGGTAAACACGACAATTATGGCTGAAATGTTATCAGAAGCCCTCAATTTGCTTCAGTTTATCACGTTAAATGGAAAATAAAATGAAAAGTTCACCAGAGGCAAACTAATACTTAGTTGAACCGCCTCTGGCCCTGATGACAGCAGCACACCATTGAGGCATTGACAAGATCAATTTATGAAGATAATCAACTGATAGTTCGTGGTTCTAAACACGAATTATGGCTTCCTGAAGTTCACGAAAGGTCTTTGGTTTCTTTCTGGCAACTGCAGATTTCACACGCTGCCAACAGTTCTCTATAGGATTCAGGTCTGGGCTGTTTGCAGCGTGTGAAATCTGCAGTTGCCAGAAAGAAACCAAAGACCTTTCGTGAACTTCAGGAAGCCATAATTCGTGTTTAGAACCACGAACTATCAGTTGATTATCTTCATAAATTGATCTTGTCAATGCCTCAATGGTGTGCTGCTGTCATCACCTGAAACAAATGTAAACACATTACTTTCGAACCTGTAATGTAGAAATGAAGCTAAAGTAAGAAGTGCCTACTTACACACTTTTTGCCCGATGACAAGGAGCAGAGTTTCCTGAAAGATGCAGTTACTTGCCAGGTTGAAATGGTCTTAATGGTTGGCAGCAATTTGCCTTCCAATATAGCCAGGTATCCACTGGCATTTATGGAACCTTTTATAAACTGCAGGTGACCTACTCGGCGATAAAAAATGCACCCCCATATCATTTGGCTGGTAGGGAATTTCACTGTAGACAACATGCAATCTGGATGGTATTCTTCACCACGTCTATGGCGAATCGTTTGTTTCCCATCAAAGTCATGCAGGTTGAATTTCTTCTCAACCGAGGAAATAACTGACTTCCACTGCTCCCCCGAGAAGCTGAAGTCAGTTATTTCCATTTGACATGCTCCTTACACCAATTAATCGGGCCTTTTTCATTTTTTGTGTGAGGAGGGGCTTCTTCTTAGGACGATGGGCTACAAGTTCATTTTTGAAGAGGCGTCTTCAAAAATGAAGAGACCACCACTCTAAGTATATGGTATAAAACAAACTCTTAAGGTAAAGAATAATCTTAGGTCCAGTTAAATAATATTGGAGAGAGCAAAGCTAAATCTGCAATCGAATTATATTTAACATTTCTTTTTATATGATTTCTGATGGAACTCAAGAACAGGCAACTTACAACTAGCCACATTCCAAATATAATGCAATCTTTTCTACTGAAAGGTCAGTACTGTTTATATTATTTACTAGCTTATTTAAAAATTAAGAAGATAAATGCTATAGAGCTTATGTAAAAGGATAACTTTCAATTCTGATTGCTTGAAAACTGTTTATGCGTGGGGATATCTAAAATAGTCAGTTCAAAAGAATTGGATAAAGTTTCACTTTATTCAATTGTGAAAAGGTTCCATAAATGCCATTGGATAAAGTTTAATTACAGCCACTTATTAATTGCACAGACTTGTGATTTCAACTAATAATAATAATAATTATTATTATTATTATTATTAGTCATATGGTGCAAGGAAGCCTGATGCTTATGCTGCACCAGCCAAAAAAAAAAATTTCTTGAGTTACCCTGAGGGGGGGAGGAGAGAGAGAGAGAGAGAGAGAGAGAAGAATGATGATATCCAGCTCTAAACCATGGGTGTGCCAAGCCCATACTCACCAGATGTGACCCCTCTTCAACGATTTTCAGCTGAATGCCTCCATGGTCTAATCAGAGGGGCTCACATCTGGTGAGTATGGGCTTGGCACACCCAGAGTTCTGTGCTGGATATCATCATTTTTCCCTCCCTCTCTCTCTCTCTCTCTCTCTCTCTCTCTCTCTCTCTCTCTCTCTCTCTCTCTCAGGGTAACTCAGAAATTTTTTTTTTTGGCTGGTGCAACCTAAGCAGCAAGCTTCCTTGCACCATATGGCTAATAATACAATACAATACAATTTTATTTATCAAGAGCATCGTTTACAATAAATGAACTTGTTAAGAAAAGTAAATTTCTTGATAACAAGTTGTAATTCTTCCTTTACAACAGTTTTGTACAAATTTGTTATCTTACAGAAAAGACTATGAAGTCACTACACATAGTATGTTCCACACTGTAAACAGAAGTAGTAGTTTATCTGCATATCAATTCTAATCTACTGTGTCATTGAGTATCAAGAATTTTCTTATTAGGAATTTTAATTTGGAGATGGGGTAACTTCTCCTGAGCCTGAAATCAATGCTAGCCAACAAGTTGTTTATTATATTCATTGTGTGCCTATCTCCAAATCTATTTAGTATCCTAGGGTGAGGCAAAGTAATTGCTTTTGGGTTCCTTAAATTTTGTGAGACATTTCTTTGCAGATTCGACTCTTCAAAAATAGTGTTAAGATTTTTTAAGAATAGATTTAACTTCAGTTTTTGAACTGGATACAGTATTTTATGTGTCAACAAAAATTGCCTTATCTTGTTCAGGTCATTCCAATTGTCCCCCATTAAAAGTTTCAGAATCCTATTCATTAAGTTGTTTATTGCCCTTATTTCTGTTTTATTTGCTCGTGCCCATATATTTACTAAATAATTGAGTTGGGAGTCCACTAATGCATAAAATAAGGTAACTTTTGTTCCAAGATTTAACTTATTCTTAATGTAGTAGAAAAAGTACACATAAAATTTCATTTTTTTGTACAAGTTTGTTATATGCATTACCCAACTTAGACTGTAGTCAATCCATAACCCAAGGTAACAGTGATTTGAAACTTCTTCCACAGTTGGACATCTGCAATTCTTGAAATTCTGATCATGTAGGCAATCATGTTTGTGCAATTTGATAGAGGATTGAATGTCCAAGGTTTGATGAGGGGGTCTTATTACCAAAAATTTTGTTTTTTCAAAGCTGAGTGCTAATTTATTATCGTGCAACCAAGTTTGTAAATGTATTGCATCCTGTCGTAAATCATTCTCCATTTTTGTTAGGTTCTTTCCTATTGTATATAAGGTTATATCATCTGCATAAATTTTTATAAAAGAGTTCTTAATTACTTCGAATATGTCATTTATATAGATGTTGAACATGATTGGCCCAGCATGTGTGCCCTGAGGTACTCCTCTCTTTACATTATAAGATTTTCCCTTTGTATTTTCTACTTCTACTGTTATTTTTCTCTTGGTTAAATAATTTGCTAGGAGTTGATTGAGTCTTCCCCTTATACCATATTTCAGTAATTTCTGTTGCAATATTGGGATATTAATTAGGTCATATGCTTTGGTCAAATCTATAAATAAAATCAATATGAAGTTATTGTTGTTTAAATGTAAGTTTAGAGAGTCTACTAAGTTCTCTAATAATGTCTGTGTGCTCTTGCCCTTCTGATATGAGAATAGAGAGTTGTTTAACAGTCCATATTGATGTAAATATATAATTTTCTATTATCTTATTTAAAATTGACTGTATTGTTATTGGTCTGTAATTGCAAAAGTCATCAGGTGGTCCCTTTTTATATATAGGAATTACCTTAAATGAGAGTAAATTTGTAGGATAGCTTCCCGACTCTAACATCCGTGCTATTAGCTCTACCAAGAGAACAGAGAACTGTTCTTTGTTTCTCTTTACCTCGGTTACTGTAATTCAGTCCAGTCCGTAAGATTTCTTGTTCTTTAATTGTTCTATAATTTTAAGAATCTCAGTATAATGTGGAGCTAAGACTACACAAGAGTTCATTATCTGAGGAAGCCTATCTTGTTGAGTAAAGGAATCTTGGCAATGTATTAAATATCTGTTGAGATCTAATACAGCTTTGGCAAACCTATTTGCAGTTAATGACACTAATGGCAGTGTGCTACTGCAACAGGATCTAGATAATTTGGGCAGATGGGCTAAGAAGTGGCAACTGAAGTTTAACCTTGACAAATGCAAAGTACTGCATATGGGTAGAAGTAACCCCAGAGAAAAGTAACCTTAAGTGTAGTACCAACTGTGTGGTACTACACTTAAGGTGGTAGAAAATGAAAAAGACCTGGGAGTAATTGTGCAGGCAGATATGAAGTTTTCTGAGCAATGCAGACAGGCTGCCAGGGCAGGTCATGGGGTTTTGTCAATGATATATAGGAATTTTGCTAGCAGGGAGAAGGAGGTGATTGTCCCTCTGTATAAGGCAATGGTCAGGCCACGCCTTGAGTACTGCGTACAGGTCTGGAGGCCTCATTTTAGGAAGGATGTAGATTTACTTGAGCGTGTACAGAGAAGGACAACAAGATTGGTGAGGGGAATGAAAGTATCCTCTTACCAAGAGAGGCTTAAGTTCTGCAAATTGCAGTGGCTGGAGACTAGGCACCTGTGCGGTGATCTGATTGAGGTATATAAGGCCTTGAATGGATTGAGCACGCTGAATTCTGATGGGATCCTTCCACTTGTTCAGATTACGAACATAAGGGGGCATAAATTCACATTAAGAAAAGGCAGATGTAGATTAGATGTGCAGAAATTTGCCTTTAGCCAGCGGGTGGTTAATTGCTGGAACAAACTTCCATCTGTCGTGGAAGTTGATAGGTTGAATAAAGTTAAGGAGGAACTGGACAGGCATTTGGAGGGAATGGTGTGATTTTTTTTTTTTTTTTGGCTGATGCTGCATAAGCTCATACATTTGCTTTCTTGCATCACATACCACTACTACTACTACTACAATGCGAGACATGTCGATGGCCACGTTTATCCACCACCTTTCTCCACCCACAGCGCTGTCCACGATGAGATGTTATTCCGGAAATGGCGTATTCCCGACACACTCTTGATACTGTCGAATGGGAGTATTGCAATTTCTGTACCACATCCGTGATAGAATGACCAATTCTTTTGGCACCAACTATCATCCCTCTTTCAAAGTCAGTTTACTCACGACGTTTATCCATACTGACATCGAATTATAACTTAGGGCTGTCTTGTGGTCTCATCCCAGCACAAATACTAAACTGATTTCAGCAATAATAATAAAGTATTTATATATATATATATAGTGATGAGCTCAGAAGTGTAATTTAAAACATGAATTGGTCATTTTTTCCTAGTAAATAGGTCTACTAATTTAAAGGAATCGTCACTGTTACCGTTCTAAGTAGTTTCAATTGCTGCTAACTGTAGCTACAGAGTTGTAGAAAAACAGTAAAAAAGTGAGCATAAAAGAAAAAGAATTTTAAATTGTGCTCTCTTTAAGAGTTGAGACCACACCTCATGGGTGAATAATATCATTTTCAAGTTAGCAGATGTAATGCAGATATCTTTAATAATTATTTGCTAATGACAACTAATAACAGCTAAATAGAGTACTCCACTATCTTAAATATCCTTAGAACTGAGACCCTTACCTAGTTCAAGATGAGTCCAAGAAAAGTATAGTTCATTGTCATATCAAATATCTTAAACCCTTTTCATACTGGGATATCCTACTGAAGTTACTGGAAAAAGCCAGATTTGTCCTAAAATGTTTTTGGTTTCAGAAATTTCATTGTGCTCCAAATGTTAAAACCACAAATACGTGTCAGATCATGTGCTTTATTAATATGAATTTCACATAACACTTGGCTTACAATCAGAAATCAAAATCTATAATAACATGGCCACTTTCATTAAAATATTTTCTCTGGTTCTCAAACATTTAATTGTGTAAGGAACTGTCAGTATTTACTTTTTTTTGTTTATTTTTTTTTTGTTTAGCAGCCTTAATTGCTTTTACCTGATGCAGTGGCATGTCATGTTCATATCCATTATCAACTTCTCGTTTGCCAGCATGGGCAATGATTTTCAATTTCTTTTCCGAGGGACTCTTGGTTTCTTACCTTACTTATTTAACTTGCAAGCAAAGATCCAGTGTTGGATTTAGGTAGTTAGTCAGGGACCCAAAAATAAGGTTCCAAGGGGTTCTGGACTAACAGCAGCTGCATGGTCCCTGGCATTTCCTTCACTCCTTGCAGTGGCGTAGTTACCCTTTTTTGGGCCCGGAGGCAAAGGACATGTTCGGGCCCCTACTTAATTAATGAAAATTGCAAAAATAGGGGACAGCCAAAGACGCCGGGCTCCTAAAGGGCCCGCGCCCGGAGGCAATTGCCTTGCCTACCTACATGGTAACTACGCCACTGACTCCTTGGTACTGCCTTGGTAAACCTAGCCTTGCAGAGGCATTAAATTTGTTGAAAAAGTAATTGACTTAAAATAGTTAGAGAACCTGTTTGAAGTTGACACTGGTTTAAGACATGGTAGAATGACGTTGCTTTGTGATTGAAAGATACATGATGCTTAAAACATGTCATGACGATGGATAAGAGAATAGTGGTGTTAAATAGTAGATGACAGATTAGGAAGTCGGATCTCGCTGTCCCACATTCATTCATATGTTTTTTTTTTTTGTTTTGAAGGGGGGGAGGGGTTCAATTTGTGTTTTAGTTTTTGAGGTATGAGTTGGCTTTTAGTTTGAGCAAGTCTTATAGCTATTACATATTTTTAATTCAGTACTCTCTAACCGGTGCTTCCCACACAATGGAAGGAATACCCAGCCAAACCAAGGCCAAAAATTCGAACTCCGTTACTTGTGAAACAATACAGACCGATCTCAAACTCATCCTACCTGTTGGAGATGCTAGAAAAAATAGTACTGCTGATCCAAATGACCACCCGCAAATCCACTATGCACTTCCACATAGATCAACTGTGAGCAATCTTCTAGCGACTATTAACAGAATTCTCACAGCCTTTGAGAATAGAGAAGAACTGGCAGCCACGTAGACATCGAATCTGTATTCGATGCCGTGCATATCCCATCTCTCCTAGAGCTACTAGATAACCACTATCAGACAGGTGGTGACATCTTAGCCTTCCTCGCATCTATGCTGCATAACCGCATAGTGAAACTGTCTATAGATAACTCCCACTACTGCAAAGTAATCTCGGTTGGAGTCCTACAAGGTGCAGTACTATCTGGCCTCCTCTTCACCTCCCTCATTGCTCCATTGGTAATCCAAAAGCCGAATACCCTGGTAAATGCCGATGACCTAAAAGGCACCCACGCCAATTAAGGCGAACCAAGACCCTCACCAAATCTCAGAAGAGCTAACCTCCACTTCCATCAATATCTACCTACCTGAAACAATTCGGTTTGCGCATCAATCCTGAGAAGTCAGAAACCATGATCTTCTCATTAAAGCAACACCCAACAAAAATCCATCCAGCCCTCAATGGAGCCCCCATCCCATTTGTCCAAAACCACATTGACCCAGGGATCAGATTTGACTCAAAGCTTTTATTCAGCCAACGTGTAGACATGCTTCTCTAAAAATCTGCCAGACAAATGGATATGCAAGCAGCAACTGCTACATATAACACAAATCCACCATGGTCAGATACATTGCAACAATAGTTTATTAATAGATTTGGACATCCGCATCTCCCTCTATCACCAAACCAGTTCTCCAAGTATTGGCTCCTCAAGTTGGCTTAGCCTACTCGAGGAGCCAAGTAGGCTAAGCTACTTGGTCCAGAGTTCGGTAGGCTTAGCTCTATCGAACTCTGGTAGAGCTAAGCCTACCAGAGTTCGGTAGAGCCAGAGTTCTTAGCTACCTACCGAACTCTGGACCACTGCTATGGCCAACACACTCAACCTCCCAAGGCTCACTCACCTAGGTCATCGATGAAAGGGAACTCGTCACAATGGTCAAGCTCATGACTGGTCTCATATCCTCTCCCTCCTTCTGGGACAACTGTGCGTGGAGGATTCCAGTGGTGCATCTGCGTGCAACTCCGCAGCTATGCCCTCTTCAAACATGCCTTCACCTGTTGGACCGGTTTCTTCCTCAGCAGATGTTATCACGAGACCATGATCTAGATATCGACTTCAACAAGTTTAGTCGGGATCGACAAATAGAAAAAGAATACTCGGTGGGTGGCCAAGGCTACCACTATCATAACTCTAGTCCCAGGCAATGTATACTCTTAATTCAATTCAATGTAAATAATTCTGTAGTTCAATGTACATTCTGATGTTATGTATTTTTTAATTAATGATCTTTTACCTCACTTAATGTTTTCTATATGTTCTCTATAATGTTTTCTGTATAACTTAATGGTTTCTATATACAGTATACTCAATTCATTTCTTCATTTTATAATACTTTATTTTATTTATCTATTTATTATTTTTTTTTGTTTGTTTATTAAAGCAACCTTGTCTTTATAGTACATTGTTAACCTCTGGTCGCTGTGCCGTGATGGGCCCTTGCAACTACACTATGATGTAAATCTTCATCTATGTGTTGCAATAAAGATTCTTCTTCTTAAACAGTGCAAAAAGGAAGTTAAAATTAATTAGCGAGAGCCGATAAACAGAGAAGTACCGTGGCATTGAGCCAATGTACTTCTCTATTTGAGAAGTTTGGGGAACCCAGAAATACCACAACTTAGCCCTCGAGGTGGTGCGTTGTGCCATGGTGCAGCATCTCGCAAAAGGGCTTCCCTGCACCTTCCTGGGCCACTCCATTGACCCTACAGGAAACCTGAAAAGAGAGAAAACAAAACTCGCCACCCACCTGCAGCAGATCTGGCAGGATAGGTGGTCAGAATCCACAAAAGGGGAAATAACGAGGAAATTTCTGCCTGATGTCGGAAGATTATACCTAAAAGCACCATCATGGTTTCACCCTGGACTGTACACTACGTACCTTTTAACAGGTCATGGGGCCCTGAACGCCAAACTAAACAGTTTCAAATTAGTAAACGATCCCCGCTGTGTCTGTGGGGAAGTGGAGACATGGTCTCACATAATGTACAACTGTGAAGACTATGAGGATCTCCGCTGCCTCCTGATGACAAAGCTCACTTACTTCCCTCGCGATAGGGAATCAAACCTGTTGGACTCGCAAGAGGAGTATAAGGAGCTGACAAAATTCGCCCAGGAACTGTTCACCCGCAGAAGGACACTTACTGCTATCTACAGGGATCAAGAACAGGCACCACGACTAAACTAACCATCCTTGGACTCAACGAAGCTGGCTCTCACCCAGATACAAGACCTTCCTTTGGGACTCTATAGAATTTTTTTTTTTTTTTTTTTTTTTTTTTTAAGCCATGCTCCCTTGCGTGGCCCTTTGCCTCCACTCCCCGGGCAGGAGGGGGAGGTGACGTCTGGGCTCCTCCCCTCGCTGCCCCTCTCTTCCCTCTGGTGGGGCATGGGCCTGCTCCACTGATTTGGGGGTCATCTTCTCTATGGACCCCTTATTTCTGTCTTTTCCCCCAGCCTTCAGTCTCCCCACCCCTCTCTCTCTCTCTCTTTTAATTATAATTACTAGTGTTTGAACCATTGTTAAATTGCTTGAGCCCTACACCCAAAAACTTAACAACATTTATTTGCATAAATAGTACTTCTTTTTGGCTGACCCATAACTATAACGGTTTTTTTTTATTTTATTTTATTTTATTTTATTTATTTATTTTATTTTATTTTATTTATTATTTATTTTATTTTATTTTTTATTTATTTATTATTATTATTATTTATTATTATTATTATTTTATTATTATTATTATTATTATTATTATTATTATTATTTTATTATTATTATTATTATTATTTATTATTTTTTTTTTAAGGTCCTAGCCACTGAAATCTCAGGAAATTAGGTGGCAGGACCTGCCAGAGTAAATAACTATAATAGTGGTGTACCTGGTCTGCCTCCACGAGGCAGAGTGTGGACAACGTTGGGTCCCATTAGGGGCCCAGCGGCTAAATGACCAGAGGAAGAACGGTACACGACACTACACATGTAAAATCCATACACTTTTAAACCTCTGGTATTGACAGTGTTCTGTTTCACACCCACAATGTATAGCACGCGGAGATGGGGGAAACCCCTGGTGCCGTTTGACACTAAACACACTCTACACTCTACACAACTTAGCCAAGATAGCAAAGCTAGTGTGAATTCCCGAACAGTCGTATTTATATAATGGTCTGCTCATAGAAATAGAACTGAGAGTGACAGATTTTCAGCATGTATTTTTTAGTTTCATCGGTCTTTCCCAGCCGTATAGGGGCATTCCATAGTCTGTTCGTTTTCTACAGACAGATTATGATACGCAGAAATGCTGAATTCACAGTCTTATGCTTCTCCGATGAAGTCGTTAATGGGGCTTCCCCAACCATTCTTTTTATTTTTCATCTTGGAGTGGGTGTCAGTATTTTCTTTGTGTATGGTTGTGAAGTCCTCGCACATTCCTGCTGCAGTTGCTCCAGCTCTTTCAGCACAATAAGCTGTTCTATTTCTCTGGGTGAGCATCTGCTTTCGCTGATAGTTTAATTTCGTTTTTATTTTTGTTTAGTCCACGCGGTAGCACAGTGATTTACCATTCTCTCTTCTCCACTGGATGGAAAAGGCCTGAGGATTTTCGAATAGTGTCAATGACGCGAGGAACTTTTATGTTTTTTTTTAAAAACTCCGTTGCTATGTTAGTTGGTCTCAGGCGTGGACAGCAAGGTTTTTCATCTGGAAACTCGGGTTTTTGTCCACCAAACAAGTACATAGATAGACCATAAAACACACGTAATTTATGAACAGATGAGTTGGTTCTTAGGTGGCCCTGTTATGACAGTTATTTTTTATTTATTTTGTATTGTTTAGCGTGTTTAATGATAGTTTGATTATAGGTAGTGGTAATACCTCACAAGTTTAACTTATTAATTTAATTTGGTTAATCATTATTTGATGATTTGATCCACCAATTTTTTAGTGGGTCTCTTTGTCCATCTAGTTAATATCCAGAAGAAATTTCAGAACCCAGTAGTTGACAGAGTCTCTATCGAGCTTAGTGAATGGTGGACACTACCTCTCCTGATTCAACCTTTTATGGAAAATGATACTCGAGTTACTCATTTTTAAAGTCCAAGATCCCCAAGTAATGATTTAAATTTTATGCTGCCGATGTGAAAGGAAATCGAGTATTGTTTTAACATCGTATTGGAATACAAACGGATTACTCTGCTGAAAGAATCAAACGTAAAATATGGAATACGTTATAACTAATCACACACCCTTTATATTCCTACAGATTCTGCCAAAGCAACAGAAATTAACTGCTTGTCGTATTATACACTTCCTATATATCTGTTGAGAACTGTGGTATTTATATGCAACAGTAACTAGATGGATTTCAATGTCTGCAGAGTTGCTCAAGACGGTAGGCGTGATAGTACCGCATGTGGGCCTCTCTAATAAGCAGCAGCTAGAGCGCCTTTTTATTGCAAGTGCCCAGGTGGGGTTTAGTTGAAATGCAAATCGTTTTTAGAGGGAAAATTTGCATTTGACAGTATATCTGGAGCCTGTCCTGAAGGTCTGTATGTGGTACTGAATTTATTTGTCGTTTGCGATGGAAAATCATTGTGAAACGAACAACAAATTAAAAATAATAGACAGAAATCGAAGATCAGAATTTTATTTTCATATAAAACATTACACAAGAAACAAATGTGTTCTTAATCTCTTCCCAAAATCGAGACCATCAGACACGGAATGGACGGATGTATGATTCTGACACTTCCTTTCATCTACACATAAAGTTTTGGTGCTAGGCCTAATCTAATATAAGAATTAAATGGCTCCCTGGCGCCTATGAATATCCTACAAATTTACATGTTAACAAAACAGTTTCACAGTAAAGAAACTCACTACAGTTTTTATCACTACCACATGAACTGGATCATGCTTCACTTTCCTGATGAGGGTCATGTACAAGAAATCGAAACTTTCTTTCTTCGGATGCTCAACGCCTAGGGAAGTTTTTCTTCTCTCTCTTTCTCTTTTAAATCACTGTTAAGAATATTTTCCCAACTTAACTTATGACCGAAAGCTGACTGAATTAAGATGTTAAACGAAAGGACATTGCATTCATTTAATATCAGTTAATTTTACGCATGCGTGTGGGCGCGCGCACACACACATACAAATGCAGAATAAAAGCGAGCCAAATATATTATTATTTTTTAAAATTTTCTCTCAGGTGGATGGTCGCGAGATGCAGGAGGGGAATAAGAGGCGTGCCTGTTTCCCAAGAATTTTAAGGCTATATTGTAATACTGCAAATGGATTTTTTTGATAAGCAGTTTCATTACTTCATTGGTAATCGCACAGCAGTCAGATGAAACACAAAACAGCATTATTTTTATTATAAAAAACATTACCTGATAACCTGAAGTATCATATGAACGGGTTTCACTATAGTGACAAACAGGGGCTGCCCAGGATTTTCTAAAATGGTAGGCTAAAGCAGTGTGTCGCTATAGTGAAACCATGCAAACCATACATTATTTTGAATTATGGGGGTTGCAGTCCCTTTAGCCCCTACCTGGAACTCTCCCTGGAACAGAGGTTAGTTTTTGATGCCTGGGACTTTTTAAAGAAATTTAGAATTGCTCAAGGTGTTAGAAATACTTTTTTTAAGTAATTTTTTGAACTATATTGCTAAGCTGTAGTTTACGTTTCAAATAAAAACATTTTAGAAGTTACAGATATTTTTAGAATTACACATTTCATGTAGAGTTTCACGTTGAATTGAATTTCAGCTCCGGTGAGTAATGGTTTACGCAAGTGAACTCTTGTTTGGTGTGGTACTAATTACATGGGCAACGGGTTCATCCAGCCTGCAGATATGAATCGTGAGAAAGTGCAGATATTGGGACAATGATTAATTTTCGCGTGTTTTTAAAAATATACCACGCAAGTCCCATAATCTGTTGAAGAAATACTGCTTTCGTTTAATAAGAATTCACTTGCGCAACCATTATGTTAGCACTACTATACAAGACCCTTCAAAAATGACGTCTATTTTGGAAATAATTACAGTACAGAATTAAATTATAAATAGAAAACAGAGCTATGATGCTCAATGAGTTCTACATTTGTACACTAATATATAGAAATAAAGAGGAATTTACCTTAATGCTTTTATTGTGGAATACTTCGACAACAACGCACTCCTGAATTCAATCGAACGTAAAACTATTTTTTAATGGCTTCCTTCCCTAAAGACATATGATGGTCCGATGTATCCGGGATCAAAAGCTAAGGTCCCTTAGCTTTTTATCGCAGATACATCGGACTATCATGTCTTTGAGGGAAGGAAGCCATTAAAAAATAGTTTTACGTTCGATTGAATTCAGGAGTGCGTCGTGTTGAAGTATTCTACAAAAAAGCATTGAGGTAAATATCTCTTTATTTCTATATATTAGAATTAAATTATGAAATTAAATCTTTTTTTTTTATCGGAGAAGTGTTTGCGTGTTGTAGCCTTTGATCTGAATTAATAATATATTTTGAACCTTTCATTTTGGTCACTATTGGTTTGAATGGGAGTTTTCGGATTTTGGTTACTTGACCTTTAGTTTCTGATTAAGTCGGAAGTGTCAAGGAACCATAAAATTATACACAGCTCTTTAATCCATATTATTATTATTTCAGGAACAGCGTACGTTGATAGCTCAGAATTGACGTAATAATAACTCTAAATTTAAAATTAGGAACCCATACACTGTTAGTAACGAAGACCATGCTATTTGAGGTAATGAAAAACCCAAGTGATTTCATATATTGAGTATTCTTTGTAGCACACAAACTCTTAAAAATTATACATAATATCAAATACGACTTTTTAACGACATCTGGTAGCTATTGTGATCAGTGCCGTTGGTAGAAGAGCACTAAAACTGAATGATGCCCGGGCTGAGTAGCATCCTTACCTGGCATCAACAATTGGTGTGTGTGGAGGGTGCCCTGAATGACATCTAAAAGTCATGCTTTCAATGTCCTGGGAACGGCTCTGCTTCCTGTCTGTTAATTCTGATTTTTTACTGTGACCTACTTTTCTGTCAAATTACAAAACATGTACAGTTGTAATTTTTTTTTCTTCAGCTATGCATTATCGAAATAGCTGTTGAAAAAGATTCAGAATAATTATTTCTCACATCACCAACATAATGTGATTATACCTATTCCTTAAATGAGAACATTAATAGGAACAGATGGCTGAATCTGAATGAATTCCTGATTCTTTAGGAAGACTGTGGGAAATTTCCAAAGAGGTATTAGATATGATCCACATGCCTTATCATTACTTAAATGATCGATTATTTAATGTCCACAGTTCCTGTGGCAGTTCTCCCTCGTTTTTATAGTCCCATCTATTGAACAAACGCTCTTTCGACATCTACCATTATAACTCGAGAGAAATCATTTATAGTATAGCTTAAATAATAATAATGAACTTCAACTAGTTGCTTATTCCAAAAGAATCAAAGTAAATAAATTAGTAATCAAGCTTCATTGATCTCTACTCACGTAACACCATTGATCGAAGAATTAAGAAATACAATGTTTGGTAGTTAAGTTTTCAAGATGCATTTGTAGTTATTATAAAAGTGATTAAAAATTCCTAAAATTTGATGGCGTGAAAAGTTTCATGACGATGAAAAATTAGACCCACAGAGAAGTACGGTGGTTATCACTGTGTTGAGAGTGTATGCATCACTTCAAGTTATCACTGTACTGAGGAGTGTACACATCACTTCAAGCTAAGCTTTTGCCAAGGGGTAGTGTCGTTTCACATAGTAGAAAGAAATATCTCCATCTGATTTTGTTTAAAGAAAGAAATAAAAAGAAAAAAGGAAAACATGATTCCTTGTAAGGCCAGTCGTAAGTTTTTGGGACATAGTCGTTCTCTTCTGTCCAGAGTAATGGGAAAGATCCTTCAATCTTATTAAAGAATTACACATTTAGACACTAAACGTTGAAATACTTTTTTAAATCCCATATGGCATTAGCTAAATCTTTGATCATTACGCTGCCTTCAATAGCAAATTTTCTTAGGAACTAGGTCGTGAAGGAATTTCAGATGTATCTCGAAAAGTTTTAAGATTTTTAATATACTTGTAACTTTATTTGTTTATCGTATTTTACAACTTCATATGATAACGATTTTTATTGCATTTGAAATTCAGGTGTAATATAACAGAGTCTACCGTACATGGGTAGATGATTTGTAGATTTATAAGTCTGTGACATGATTTGTCGACCGTCAAAATTTCATCAAGTCAGGTGTACTGTGTTATTAAGATGGTTGATGAATGCTGCTGTACATTGGACTTCACCAAAGAAAGAGAACAATAAATACTTATAATTTTGTTTAATCTTAAATGATAAATAATTTTGTTTAATCTTAAATCTTAATCTTCATTGAGAAAAATAATTATGTTTGGAACACAAAGATTTGTCATCAGGATAGTAATATAGGCCAATAACTCCATTACTACTTCTGACCGCCCAACAAGTAAAAAGGCGATATTTTCTCCTCAAATATTTTTTGTGAAAGATTTCAGAAGTTTCATTTGGTCAAAAAACTATTCGGGACTGACACCGATATGATTATTTTAAAAAAACCCCACTAATATCTTAATATTTCAGTTGGTATTGTCTTCTCTACTACTGGATACGTCCACAGCATCATTTTTCAATTTCTAAAACCTATTTTCGTTCATTTTAGGAGATTGCATCTGACGATCTCAATTTTTGAATGTGATGAATCATACAACTTTTCGTGCTATTAGTCTAAAATTATTTTTGTAATTTTCAATGTTTAAGTGACTTCATCTTCAAAACTTAACCACAGCACATGTTTTTATAAATTAAATATCAATGACAGGATTAGCGATTGATCAGCGATATTGTACAGCTGTGAGGAGATTATCGAAGCTTTATTGCTTATTTATTTCATTAGATTTACATCCCCGCATAAGGATCTTTCCAATGTCCATGAGAATTATTTCTGAAGAGAACCTTCGTTCCTCATTAAGCGGTTACTGTTCACGATGACATGGAAAAGTTACATTTTTCAAAGATGAAATAATTATGTTAAGATCAGAATTGCTGGAACTATTTTAAAAGACATATACCAACAATGAAGGTATTAAAAATGATTTGTAGTATACGGAAGTTTGGTTTATGTCTTTTCTGATTTACTTACGTTATTAGGCACTTAGATGGTACTGAACACGATATGTGACATTACTTTTAGGTGTTTGTCGTATCTTTAGCATTTTCTTGTTCTAAGGTAATCGGTCACGTCATTTTTATGCTATCTTATTTCCCTTTTAGCTGTTTTGTGCACAGTGTGTATATAATATATATATATAAGTATATACACTGGTTTCCAAAATTAAAGTTTACAATTTTTTGTGATCATTTTTCGAATTTAAAAAGTGCGAATATGAAATTCAACTTGTATGTGCGCACATTACCATATAATCCAAAAATCGGGTTAATGTTCTGAATTACATCTTTAAGTATGGTAATTCCTTATCTGGTTTATAATAGCACTGTATCTTATTAATGAATAAAGAGCGAGTGGCGAATGCAAAATCTGAATGGAAAGAAACAGAATGCGCCTAGCCAGATAACGTTATCCGAATGATTTAAAGGAACAGGAACCGCATGCAAGTTAAGAGAGATGTTAGAGATCATCACTGGAACCGTCTTTCGAGCTGCAGATCAGAGCACCCTCAAGTCCAGCGTTAGCAGATCGATGCAATAAGAAAAGAGTTCTGCTATCTGCTTCGAGAGGGCATATCAGATTAAATGTGGGAGGGAATTATAATATGACGACTTGAGATTTGTATTCACTTGACTGTTTATGACAAGAGGGAGAACGGTTATTTTGGAACAGAGATCATGCTGATGAACTGAAAGTTGACCTTCAATTTAATTGTGTTCTGATCTGAGAGAGTGTGATACCAATCTCGAGACATTATTAAAATAGATTCCCAAAACGTGGTCTCTTATTTTGAGTAGAAATTGACGTGAATGAGTGCACTTATTCTCCCTATTTGGTCAAACAAGAAATCTTTGGACAATAGATCCTTGTACCCTACTGAGATACTATGCAAGTGTCTTCAATAAATTTCGTTTTTACGAATGATAAGTCTATCCCACTTAGAGATGGCATCGTTAGAGGATACAACAAAAGAGCAAAGAATCGTCTGCATACTTTGGCCATCTAGATTTCCAATTAGACAGATGCAATTTTTATCTCACTCTCCTCGAAGAATGTTAAGGAATGATCTACTGTCAGGCTAGCCCTTATAACCTGCTGAACTTGCAAAATCATTAATTGTACTATACTATAAGTTTGTGAAATCCGTCTACTTTTAAAGGTTATCACTCCTCGTGAAACCACGTTCGTGTTTAAGTGTATAAAATTATTTTAAAGCCTTTTACAGTTATTTCTTCATATGTAATTAAAAATATCCATTTCCTTTGAACATTATTGATGTTAATATTATAATGACATGGTTTTTTTTTTAAATTTTTGCCTGCAGCTTTTACGTCTCATATTAAAGAAAAGGTCTTTATTATTTAATTTTCGCACTCGATCTGCATTAAAAATTGGAACAGTTAAAATATCAATTTATTTTGAAGACACGTATGTTTGCTAGTCAACTTGACAAGATACCGAGTAGTAAATTTTTCTATCCATGCTTCTTATGGTTTTCGGGATTTATGATTATATATTTGTTGCCTTGATTTTGGAAAACAGTGTGTGTGTATATATATATATATATGTGTGCATGAATCACAGCTCCAATGTAAAATATTACTATCTAAGCATATTTACAGTTTTTCCTTCTTTCGTCTCGAGTAACTAGTAACCATTATCATAATGCTGACCTAATTTAAATAACTGTCAAGTATGACTTGAAAGGCTATTAATATTAACTAAATTTAAGTTCCTCACTAAACCTTTTGCTGTCATTGATCCAGTTGAAACATCTCCGATCTTAACAAAATTGTTCATGTTAGGTATTCTGCGCAGTATGTAATATTTCACTTTATCCGAGTAATTCTTTATACAGTATATAGGTTATGGTACTGAACTTGAGTTCTATTGCTCATATAAAAAAAATCTAATTCCCGATCAACAGACAGATTTCTTTAAGATCTCCTGAACTATTAGGCATGTGTGCCGATTTTTCGGGGACATGCGCATCTCGGAAATATGGCAACGATAACAAGAGAATGATGAAGGAAGGGAGGACAAACGATATGATGGGATAAAGACTGAAGAAGACGTTGTTTTCAAGGGAGTTATGACCACTTGTTCTTGAATTTTAAGATCAGAAACCTTGTAGTATTCTTTCGTTCCACACAAGTTCCGTGAGCTATTAAACCTATGTTTTCTAATACTGAGTACTGAAGCCAGGTAACGTAGACACTCGGAAGTCACTGGTGCTGCCAACATCAGCTTTCCTGTTCACTGGTTTAGTTGAGCTGCGACAGGAAAGAGCAAACCGTAATTCTCGGAATAGTTCTTTGCACACTGGTTCCTGTAAAGTAAGAAACGTCAGTTAATTAATTTTGATAAAAGGTTAACAATAACAAAACGAACAAAAAATATTGAAAAATGGTTTTAGCTGCCAAAATTTTTGCCACAAGATCTGCTTTCCAGTAATCAGTAAGACCTCATGGTTGAAAGTGTACACGAGACTCATTTCCAGTGGCGAAACCATCATATTGCTAGGTTCGCCATCGCCGGGGAGGGGCGAGGAGTCAGAATGATCGACGGCTGATTTGGTATGGGTGTCACTTACGGATAAAACCAATTATAACAATTTTGTCGGTGAGTAATCATCACAAAGTGGTAAAAAGACTGCAGTGAAGGTCGTGAAATATAACAAAAGTGTCATCTCTATTGATTTTCTTACTCAGCAGAAGATTATTAATGCAGGTTTACTCTTGCAGCTTATCGAAGGATAAGGTAAATCCCACAATACTTCAAATCGTAAACAGCCCAAAGAGATATCTTTCTACCAAAACAACGCCAGGCCACACAGCTTCAGTGGCAACGAATATCTCTGATTTAGCACGTTCTGGTTATCATTTTTTGAACCATTAAAATATTCTTAGAAAATATAAATCAAACAACGATGAGGTTATACAATTATCATTCTGATGCCCACAAAGAATCTTCGATGAAAGGCATTCGGAAGGTATCAAAAAGATGAGGCATTTAAATGAAGAGAAAGGCTATCTGGAGAAGTAGTAATACTGCGTCTCGAGTGACAACAAAATATTAATAAAAATTCTCATTCATATTTGATGAACCACTTTAGTATTTAATTTTTTAGTAAAATAATACAATAATCACTTCAAAGAAATAATCACCAGGAAGAAGGTTTCCATATCTTGAAGGGGTATACAGAAAAAGATTGAAATTTTTACTTACCCTATCTTCAGCTGCCATTTTTCGAGCTTTCCACAGAAATTCAATGACTGCTACCAGAGCTGCCAATGCTAAGCCGCATAACAGAACTACAAAAACACCACCCACATTTGCTAGGCCTAATTCGGTGACTGAGCTGGAGGATTTTTTAGAATCGTCGGTACATTGTCCTCCGCCTTTCTTCTGTTTCCACCAGCGTTCTTTTAAGATGTGAAGAACACCATCTTCTTGAAGTTTAAGGATTCCGCCCGACAATGGAGTTCGATACTTCGAACCTGAATGAAACGTTTCAGTTTTAAATTCTAGAATTAATTATTACCATATATATATTAAATACTTGTTCGAAAAGCCAGAACAAGTCAATCATAGGAAGGCCTATAAGTCCGATTCCATATAATATGCAATTCTTCTGGACCTTAGCACCAAATTTCATGTTATTTCATATTATTTAAATATTATTCATGCTGCCTTTGTAAGAGATATGGAATTTGTATTCTCTTTGATTTTAATGGGGATCTTATATGATAAGCAAATCGCACATCGTGGTCAAGCTCGTGTTCTTCTAAAAAAACATGCGCATTCCGTGTTAATTCTGTTACTCTGCTTTATTTTTTGTTATTTTTATATAAACAAAAGGTCGTGTCATATTTTTGTAATGGCTTTAGCGTAAGTACCTATATTTATGCAAGAAGTAAGGGATACTTGAATGCATTCTCTTGTAATTTCTTTAACCAAATATTCGTCATAATAAATTATATCTAAAATATATATTTTTATTTTAAAATATCAACTACTTCAGCAGAAAAACCTACTTAACTAACCTGGCGAAGTTTCTTCTCCGAAGCAGGGCCGGATTTCCCATTAGGCACAGTGTCTACGGCTTACGAAATTTTTAGGGCCTACGAGGGAAGGCAAAAATTAAAAACAACAACAGTTCACTCTTTTCACTGTGACTAACAAAAAACGAGCTGAGAAAACGTGCGTAATTTAATTGAAGCTCTAGGAGCTTCAATTCAATACGCATACGCTATCTAGCGACTGTTCTCGAAACTAGAAGAATTGAAGTGATGGTCACTTCCTCAATTGAGGTGGTTTATCATTTATTATAGTTGGAACTTGAGTGGCGTTAACTGATATGATTTGCAGTCAAAGTGTTAAAATAGAAGAAACATTTTACCCTTTTTTTTAGCACATTTCAGAACAAAAGTGCCTATGGCCCATGAACACCAAAATCCAGTCCGAAGAATCTTCTCTTGGAATCTTCTTAGGAATAGACGAATTAATGATAACTAAATAAATCCGACGGGGAACAACTTACCGATAGCTTAACCATTTAAACTTTGCGCCCTCCTTCTCTTAAGTAGTGCCACACAAATTCCACATGACGGCTGCCCATCATTTGAACATCATGTGAGGAAGTTTTGGTAAACACTTCTTGGGCACTGTTCTCTACTCAAGAGATTTATAAACCCTGAAGTACGTTATTTGATTATCAAATGCGTCTCAAATGTAATGTAACAACTGAGCGAATTAGGCAGGATTCCTTCAGTTTTCATTCTGCCTTCGTTTAGGCGTGATGACAACATTTCTAAGCGAACGTAGAAACGTCGCCAGCTTAATTAAGTAGAATTTTTATGCTGGATTGAGGGATATATGAATGTACTGCATTTATGTAATATATATATTTAAATAAGTGAGAGCATGCATGTGCTCGATATTAAAGTACCATACAGTATATATATACAAAGATATTTTTACCTTTTCGTGTTGCAATGCCGTAACCCTTGGAGTCCAGAAGCCCTCCTATCTGTGTGAGATTGCAGTTCCTTTCGATGATGTACTCAATGGAGGCCGATTCCATAAGATATGCATAATCTCCCTGCATGACTCGCCTAACCCCGTTGGCATTATTTGTCATGAACACAGATGGATTGCTGTTCATGGCCTTCCACATCTTGGAGTATGTTGGCAGCTTTGATTCCTGCAAAAGGTAAATAAAATTATTTTTCGCTTGTTCTGCCTCATTTAACCTAGTACAACGTCTTCCCTTCAATTTCTGTTTCAAAATGAATTTTATTGTATTATAGAATTTATACAACGTCGAAGGAGAGTAATGCTAATTAGGTTTGACCGCGGTCCTGGTTCAGTGTACGCGGTCCTTAGAACATACATTGCAGTCGACTGTGTGCTTCCTCAAAAACATACATTCTGTGGTAACTGTTGTGTTGAATGAAGTTTTTTTGCACCAAAAAAGTAACTGAGGCTATGAACGTTTAATGTAATTTACCTTAGTTAAATAGCGAGGAGGAAATGTATTTAAATTACGTATATTATGTGATCTGCTTTTCTATATTTTATAGGATGAAAACTAGTATCTGCGTGAAAAACTATGCAGATCTCATCCGGACCTAACTTGGCCACGATGTCGTAAAAAAAATCTATATAAATTCCTTCTGACGACGGGATTCGAATCCAGTTCTTTTCCATGCATTGCTGTTGGACGGATGCCTTGGCCATTGTGATAGTCTCGGTTGTAAATGTAGTTCATGTAAGTGAAAAGGAATTTCTAATTGATATAAAGCACTTTTAGCTCTCTAGAAGTAATCGTGGATAGCGTCTCTGCCTCTTTTTCTTTTTCAACCGGAGTTAAAATAGCTTGGGTTCAATTCTCGAACCGGACCATTTTTACTTGGTGTGAGAATGGGCAGAAGTGGAGTAATTCTTCCACGTAAATGCTCTTGGGATTTTTCATTCGGCCAGTAGGTAACCTGGCCATAGTATTACTCCTGGGATAGAGACAAATTCACTTGTGTAGCTTGATTATAGGTTCTTCCCCCTTAAGAAAAATCAAACCACAGGGCCGCGTTTAAGCATAGTGCACGAAGTCCGCACCAGGTTCCGATATTTAGATCCTAAAATCCCAAATTACCTTAGAGGATCCAACTGATTTAATTGCACAATTGTCAACCCAAGTCAATTTAAGAAGCTATGTTAATACAAACTCATCATCATAATTGAATAATAAAAATACAAATACGATTTTAGAGAGAGAGAAAAAGAGAGACGGGGGGGGGTTAAAGAAAGATGAAACTAATCTTAGAAATATATTTCTCTCTCCCCCTCTACATGCTTCAGGATTATATACTTTCCAGAATTATTCCTGGTAAAAGAAACAATTCCTTCGCTATATACTTTTTCAGGAATATTTAGATTAGGGGTGTTCTTAACCGGGAAGGCTTTTGTCCCTAGGGATGATCGGAAAAGAGTCAAGGCGAGGTGAGACAGACCTCCAAAATTGAATTTTCTGACGATGTATTTCGCATACGAGGCGATAGGGCAAAATCAGAAGGGAGGTGACTGTACAAAAATGTTAAGGATCCCTGATTTAGATCGATATTACGGCAACTCATGCCATAAGTAGTCAAAATATTTCATACGTAAATTTCGAGTATTCTTCAGTCAGCTTACCACTCGACGAACCTCCAGCAATGCCTGAGTTTGGCGCAAGGCTGCTACTGCTGTTTATGTTACTCAAGAACATAAACAGCGTCCTGTAGACAAATGCAGATCTTTAAATAATAAAATAATAATAAAAACAACGAAAAAAGAAAGATTCAAAGGTTAAGTGAAAGGCTGTTTTATACAATGAACTGAAGAGCAGCCAAACGTTCACTAGTGCCCATGTACGACCTGTAACAGAACAATCAATGAATATGCAAATTTAACGGAGAACAAGAAAAAACAAGAACTTAAACATGGCAAGTTCTCTTCATTCTAACGCAAGAAACCAAACATACAAAATGTAAATTTTTCTTGTCGACCAATAGCAGTAGTAGAAAGCTTGCCATACCAGTGGTAAGCTTAGACTTTCTCCAATTTTAATTTCCTATAGGTTTGGCCACGCTATGAAAAAAATCCCATAAAATTTCTTCACCATTCGAGATAGTATCAGTTCTCAACATAGATACATTCAGTTCTCAAGTCTTGTTTGACTCTTAACTCAACCGATTTCAATAGGAGAAATTGGTAAAGATCTGAATATATCTGCGAGATCCAGCTCTCTCGCTCTACAGATGGAAGGTAGCAAAGGACTGCTGTCCTCCTTTTCCGTACATGGTTGTAATGAGCATACCTGCAAAGTCTGTTATTCCACACACCAATAAGAACTAATTAAAATTCAGTTTTCCTGATGCTTACTATCTCTAAATAACAGAAATTGTTCACTATCACAACAGATACCCTTTAAAACGGGGGGGGGGGGCTTGCAAAAATATAAAGTAAGGCGAGTTACAGGGAAATGAAATATGGAGACTTATGTAAATGATGGAACTCTTCAATTCCTTTGTGCTATTCTATGACTATGAAAGAGACAGGTGCCTTTTGCATGGGTTTACTTCTCTCATAAGTAATACGTAGTAAACTATTACTATTTCGGTTATTGACAGTTTACTGCGTATTGCTTTCAAATAAACGGTCATCAAATTGACATCTTTTTCACATGCCTAGAACAGCAAAAAAGAATCGGAACAATTGCACATTCTGCGTAAATTCAGCGCCTTAAAACCCAACTGTTAAGGATATGTCACTGTTTATAATTCTTGTTTCTCTGAAATGAGATTTATAAACAAACTATTCGGTAGGACTGATTTAGTCTGATGTCAGTTATGCTCTCTTTCCAGAATAGAATGCTGTATAATCACAAGATATTTATTGGGCCACTCATAGTGTTTGTTATCCTACCTTAAAGAAAGCTTTAGTTGAACCACTTCCCAAGCAACCATATTTGATTTTGATTTGCTTTGCAAGGTCTTCAGCATTCTCAACTGGATAGATAACTTTCTCTACTGTCAGGAAGGCAGCAAGGTTGGCGGTGTAAGAAGAAATCATAATGAGCGTGAAAAAGTACCAGATTCCAGCTATGGTCCGAGTAGACATAGCTCTGAAAAAAAGCAGAAAAAACAATTAGTTGAATATTATGGACAGCATGAGTTATATTACAAGATAAGTGAGAAGTAGAAGTTAATAGTTATTATTCTTCTGTTCTTATATTCAAGGTCTTTCGATAACAAATAAATCAAATTAAAATGTTTCTGAAGGAATGAAACTTTTATATCGATATAATGAAACACTGAGGTTTTGCTGTCTGTTATGATTCTGATCGTTCACTAGTAATTAATAGTTAATATAAAAATCTACAGGAATATATAATTTAAAAAATTAAACATTAAAAAAAGTAAAAATTTTTAAGGGGAACTTTCTTAGACAGAATGCTCCTAAATAGATTCTGGAGTTCATATTGATGAAGGTTTAAATCTTTTTAAATGAAGAATATTTGTGTAATGATAAATGGAATACCTCATTAAGACAAACTATCTCCTGTATTGTAAATATACAGAAGTCATTATGCACAACCAAATTCTGGCTGGTTTCAAAGAAGCATAATGGCTTATTTATGTATTTAAGAACCTGCTAACTAACCTGGGAGCCAGATCCGATCCTTGCTGCATCAATGATCCAATGGTGAACCACAGACTGTTGAGGAGGCTAAAACTATTCTCCAATACTTGCTCGTCTTGGCGACACGGATGAGGATTGTCCCACTCGTAAGGGCTGAGTCTGCCCACCAAAAACAGGGTTATGCTGACTCCAATGTGGGCTCCCATGACGTATATCCACACCTCCATAGAGAAGGGAGATAAGAAAGAGAACAAGGTCGTGACTTTTGTTGTCGGTTTTTTGAACAGGATGCTGATGCCCGTGTTCATGAAAGGCATGGTAAAGTCCACGGCGTCCTCTCGAGATGAAGTTATCGTCAGGTCAACGATAGCTATATCCGCTTCCTGAAGAGATCAAATTGAAGAGGATTAAGGGCTGTACCATGGAAATTAATTCATATAAAACATGAAAGAGAACAGTTTTTCTGAATAATTGAGATCAGGCTACTTTATATAGGTTTGGTTGAAGTTTAAATGAATTATTCTGAATAATAATTCTAAATTATTCAGAAAGTGAACACCTGTTCGAAATAAAAGGAAAGATGAGCTTACGAGATTATTCTGTATATAAATGTTTCAATGGCTCGGAAAGAATTGAGGGTTCTCTCCAAAATAGTTAGCAACAAGAACAGCTGAAAACTTCAGTTCTTTTACTGTAGAAATATATGAATTGAACACTTTTGGAAATAGATGGATAAATAAATTGGATAATCAAGTGACATTGTTTAAGTACATTAAATGAATGATTTGCACATCCAAATTTGCGAGAAAGAAGATGCGTCGGAGTTTAATCATGAATAAATTGAAATTACTTAACTAAAAATACAGTAAATATGTTATGGATTAAATTTACCCTCTCAAGGGAGCATAGTGGATTTAATCGTCATCCTCCACAGTGGGCGGAAAAGGCGCGATATCTAATCCCGTCAATGACGCGAGAAATTTTTATGGACTTTTGCAAAACGTGGATGAGTTAGTCGGTTTCAGTCAAGGATAGCGTGGTTTCATTTCCGGAAACTCGGGTTTTGGGTCCAGCAGACAGGCAAATCGACAACGGAATATGCGCAATGTGCAAACACAGTACAGTATACGAAACCGTATAGCCTTAATTGCTATGCTGCTTAACACACACACACACGTTGCTGTTATAGTTTAAATTATGATGGGATTGATAATTGAGTTAGGAGTATCGTAGAATTAATCAATAGGATAGGTTTGTGGTGGGATTATTCATTGGATTAATCGCTAGTTTATAAAAGTGAGGGATATTAGCGTAAATAGCATTTAATGTAAAGGAAATAGCGTGTGTAAGTTTAAAGCAACAGAATGCTATTGAATAAGGCCGATGACAAATTTAAGAGGGTGAAAGACATCTTTTAATAAAAAAAGATACGTGCAAAAATTTTAGTGCTCTTCGTCAGAGTTGAATCGCGAAGTAATAATTATACGTTTGTGATTATTCATTTGAACTGTGGAGTGATAAGAATTTATTTATCGAATTTGATTTGGTTATAGAAAACAGAAACTGTAGACAGAAATGGCCAGCTTGAGGTTGTACTCAAGTTGCCGATTACAGATTACCTTAGCGATGCACGTGTTACAGCGGTGTAGGCAGAAATTAACTCTGGCGTTGGTTTTACACACGGTGTAATTTCTGTGAATGTAGTAGCTGAATGGTCAGGAGCGAGAGTGCAGTAGCACTTGTTCTTTCAGTGGACCGGTATTCATGCCGCTGAATACGATTAACGTTTGTATTGATGATTTATTGTAAACTCCACTGATCTGGTAGTCGTGCCGGAGTATAAACAAGAACTTTCTACATTATGAAATCCTTAATATTTTCCACACTTTGAGTTATCCCAGAATATTGAATGATAGAATGTGCCATTCCTGCACTCTTTAATTCCACAGAAGTGACTCGTCTATTTATGTTTAGCTGCTTTGACACCAGCAGTGGGCCAGGCACCTCTTATATTCACAGAGTGCCGCGACCAGCTTGTTCCAGCCAGCTCTTTCTTCAAAGCACTTATGTTGAGTGCTCCATGGCGTTCAAGACCGGTACTGGACAGGGTAATTTAGTGATGGTATTCTTTTCAAAACGAATTGTACAAGCGCAGTTTTTGTGGATTGGAATGTTATGATGCTAATACATGTAAGATTCATTTCCACAGAATTTACAAAGGACAGTTAGTAAGGGATTTTCCAAAATGTTAATCTAGGACATGCCCTGTTTTAGGCACTTAACAATCGCCCTAATCCATAGCACGACGAAAAGCATCTCATCACACGCCACTTCTAGATTTCTTTGTGAGGAGTCGTGATTTGATAGTTTTATGGGCATTCTCGAAAATTCACAATACTGCATAATATTTCTTTCGATCGTTCCACAGGTCATTCAACAACGCGAACCATACTGTTCCAAGTGACTTAACTTTCGTTGGCACTGGAGTTTTCGTTGGACTTATGAGCTGCAGATTTTCCAAATGCTTGGCCAGGAGATTCATTGGATTGATAGGCAAGCCCTCGTGGTAGCACAGTTGGTATCGTTCTCCCTATACTGGGTAGAAAAGACCTGAGTTCGAATCTTTTAGGAATTTTTATGAATGGGCTTTTTTCACAACGTAGCTGAGTCAGGGTTTCAGGAGAGGGTTGTACGGTCTTTTCTCCCCAAAACTCTGGTTTTTCGTCCAGAAAACAGCAAATCGACCATACAGCACATGTCATTTACAGAAGTATTATTTACGGTGCAATATGGCCTAAGTTGCTGATGCGCAAAAAAACCAATCAGCAACCATCGTATCGTCCGTAGTAAGTTTGTCTGCTGAGTCTCTGAATGTAGCATATGGGGAATTATGTAGATATCTCTCTCTCTCTATCTCTCTCTCTTCTCTGGTTAATATTTTCATCCTCTATGGTCGGCTGTGATGAAGTCTGCAGGGTTCGAAAGGATTACAGAAGCACACAACAACAAATCAATTAACACAACATTCAACAGTCAAGCTACTTTGAAACTCTATAAGTTGTGTCCTGAAAATAGCTCATTACTGATTTCATTATCTTGATATAACAAATTAAATTTCCCTGATTTCGATTTGATATATCTGCGCTTCCTTTACGCTTTTAAAGATGCTCCTTTTCGAACCGATTTCACTAATATCAGATGGATGATACCTAAATAGAGTGCTTTTAAGGGGATAGTGTAGATATAACAAATAAAACCAGGGGATTTTTACAAGATTAAATTAAAGAAAGCTGCACTATACTTAGTAATAACCAGAACAACTCGGTAACCTCTTACCCCTCTGATTAGTTCCCCGATCATTCCATTCCATTCTCCTTTATCGTTCTTGATTCCATAAGCTCTGTCAGCAACTTCTCTAATAATGTAATTAAAGCCAAGATGCTTGGCCAGGTGATCTATTAAATCGATACAGAAGCCCTCGTAACGTCCATTACCAGTTAGCTTATCCGCCGAGTCCTTGAGCATAGCATACGGAGAATTCTGAAAGAAGAGAAGAAAATGGAACTGATATATTTTTAATAACTCACAAAAAAAAAACAAAAAACAAAACAGAAATTAGATGTCTATAAGAAAGAAACACGTCCGTGTAAAGGGCACACTCAGTACACATTACGTGGCAGAAAGCAAAGAAGATTCGCGATCAATTTGCAGAAATGGTTACTCTATCATAAAGTATTTTAAGAAATTTCAAACACGTCATCTGGTATCAAGACGAAGGAAAAGCAATTAAAGGAAAAACTTCGACACAACCATCAGGGTGATGGTGCTGCATTACAAATAAATAACAATTATATGTCTCTCCGAAGGGGAAAGGCTGATTAAGATGATAACTTGAAAAATGAGCATTATGAAAAGCCGACCTTTTTCTACAAAACACAGACCGCAGCAATGTCTATTTTTGTATAAAAGGAATGAAAATTACGCTTTTTTTTATTAGTCAAAAGGCAAAATTTGAGAATAAAACTACTTACCAGATATGTTGTTACTATAAGAGTTTTGTTCTGCAGCAGAAGAGAATCGTAATCATTGGACATGTTTCTGGTGATGTTGATACCTTTGCCTGGGATCCAAGTTCCGATCTGCGTATAAGAAAACATAGAATGAGGAAATGATGCACTTCAGACTGTCGTTATTGGCACACTTTCCAAAATGGGAGGAGGGCATATGAGATCGCCATGTTTGTATGTCTGTATGCTTTCTTGTGTTTACAAATCAAATCAAGTTATTACTTTAACGGTTCAAAGTCCTCAGTTCGAATCCTGTCTCGACGGATTTGAACTTAGTGCATAAATGGAGGAACATTTATGCACTTTTTTTTTAGACCTCAGCAGAGTCTGTCCATCTCGGGTCATCGGATTTTTCGTTCAAAAAAACAGGGAAACCGACTACAGAATGTGAAACCTTCAAATAAGCTATTCCTTGGGATCGGAGAGACTTCGCAATGCTGCAATCTTCCGATCCAAAAGAAGCATATTGGCTCTTTTCTTTAGCACCAAGTCAATCTAATCCAACTTCCACTACTACCACAAAAGTATTGCAACAAACAGGCCTTATTTCATTCCAGTAAATTCTCAGAATATGCTTTGTTCTAAATTTCTGAAGAAGTGGAGATTATTTACGATGCCGTCCTCAAATGGCGTTTGAAATTCAGCTCGTACATTTTGGTCTGAAAACTTCATCTAATTCAAGCGCTCGTTGGTAGCACAGTTAATAGATCGCCGTCATCCCCACACCGGGTGGACAAGATCAGAGTTCGTGTCCTGTCGACGTCAGGAATTTTTATGGATTTTTTCACAACGTGGCTGAGTTAGTCGGTCTCAGGCGAGAGTAGCATGGATTTTTCTCCCGGAAACTTGGGTTTTTCGTCCAGCAAACAGAAAATCGCTCAGAGGACACGCATTTTTCAGACAGTATATACGTAGCAATATGGCCTTAGTCGCTGATACTCCTAAAACCCTCCAACAACAACATCTAATTCAAATATGCGATATCATTCCTTCTTCCTCTTCACAACTTTAGTGCACCCTATAGCGCTTACAGCAAGTCCTCTTCTGAACTTCAGTTAATGCATGTATAATCCGTTTCACGGGGACATTCCTCATTCTCTAATCATGCTTCAAGATGCAAAAGACAAGTGTTTTCGTTATGCCAGACTTCCTCGATAACTCCTCACAGGCTAACCATTTGTTCCTACCCCTTGTAGACAATGATTGATCAGCACCACTGACACCTCATTATGCACAGAAAACGGACATCCTCTGATTCAAGTCTTTGACGTGCTCCCACCAATTTAAAATGAAACGAAGCGCCACTAATGTCGCGCTGCTGCATTTCCCAGCTTTCTCACCAATTCACTGTAATATTTTCTGCATTCTTTCCACTTAACACTGCGATTTTAATGAAAAAAAAAAAAAAGACATCTTTTGGAAATGAATTCAAAATAATGTTTTAAAAGTCAATTAAAGAGTTTTAAATTCTTTACACACAGTAAAGCTTCTATGCTAAATTAGCTTCCGCAAGAGGAAATGATGCCCTTCAGATCCCCAATGTCTTACCAAATAGTAAGTCTCAGGAGTACATGTTCTTACAGCACAGTTTGATAGGCTTCTTGTAGCTGTTGATGAATTTCATCAACTATGCTCGATTGTGATGCGCATTAGCGACTATTCGTGTTCCACTGCAATCTTTCTCGCTGAACGAACACCAGCTCATCTCCTCACCTCGGTTTTACGTGACATGACGAGACACCTAACTTGTATAGCTCATCTGTGTCTCTTGTTTACGGAAAGGTGCAATGGACTAAGAAAACAGGGGTTCCCGGCATATTTTTTTGGAGGATAGTTTATTTTCCCAGGAAGAGATTTAATCATATCGATAAACTGTGAAAACTAAATATCAGAGCATAATCAAAGCTATAATCTAGCTGAGAATTTTATCTTATATGAATATAAAAGGGGGTCGTTTAATGAACAGATTTTTGGAATAAATAACTCATAAACCCATTGAGAAATCGGTTGTATTGAGTCATCAGCGAGGTACATCCTTAACGCAGAGCTCTGTAGTTGTTGATAAAATCAATGCGTGACGATCTCCATCTCATCGAGTAAAAGAAACGACCCTTGAACGTCTTCTTCAGAGGTCATAAGTGTACATTGCGTAAGCTTGATGATGCGGCATTCTTCGCTAGCTTCAAATTAATTTTTTTAACCGTCGCGTGTTATAACTGCACAAATGTGTGTTTATGGGCCGTATTGCATCTGGCTGAAATACTCGGAAGAGCTCACAACAGAAAAACCTGCTCCCGCCTCATGAGATCGGTTACCATTGAAGTTTAGAGCCTGGAAGTAAAGAATATACGAGGTTTCGCGGAGTAAACTTCCATGGTTGCGCGATTCGAAGAAAACTTCCAGTTGGGTAACACTATGTCATGATCTAAGTCAACTAGCCGCTTTGCATTTATAGCCAACTGTAACTGCTCATTGTCTCGCCGTAATGATGGGCATTATGTGGGGTACGTTGGGGCAATAAGACTACCAGTAGTAGTTTCGTGTCGATAAAAAATTTTAACATCATTTTACCTTCGCTGAACATGGTGCCATTGATGTTTGGTTTCTGCGTCATAGTGGTGGCATTATAATTCATATTGTCGTCTACAAATCGACCAGGAAATAGTTACCCCCTCCCCTCAGTGAGAGCGTTCCGGATGAAGTATCTAGGCTTTGTTCCACGAAAAGACCTATCATTAGTGAGGGCTGTTCTTCATTCAAACATTTCTCCATCCACTTAGCATACAGTTTCTGATAACAAAGTCGGTCACGGATTACAATGTAGACCCCCCACCTAAATTTAAATTTCAGGTTGCTGATCTTCTCTTGCACTGTTACACGATGATTGGCCTGCACCAGCTTATTCACTTGGCCAACGGATTTTTCATTAATAGTCTTGTGTGCTTGACCCAGACGTGAAGGGTCCTAAATAGATCATCTCCCTTTAAGAACTTCACAATGCTTTCAGAACTAGAGCCACCATTACCACCTTGCATTCAGTATCTTACACAGTATATTTACACATCTGTGTAGAGGACGTTCACGCGTCCAGTTTATACCAAAATTTTGTGTTTCATTTGAATAACTGGCTACTTTACTAGGTACGCATACCTAATAGTATTGGCATGGACTCAACGAGGTGTCGAAAGTGTGCCACAGGGATGCTTCTCCATGTTGTCTCAAATTAGGTGGTTACGGATGTCTATTCCGAAGAGCTCGTTCCATCTCATCCCACGACTGCTCAATTGGATTAAGGTCTGGTGTCTGTAGACTGAATTCACTCTCGTGTTCATTCAGGACCATGAGAGTGTTACAATTCTGGCCTTGTGACATGGTGCATTATACTTTGGAAGATTCGTAGATATACTGCAACTATTGAAGGGATGTACCTGGTTATTTAGTTATTGGGACAGTCTCGATAGTGGTGGTCGCGACACAGTCGTACGTGAAAAACTTAAGCAGGGTTGCAGTGTGCGAGATACTCATAAGTGGCATGTGGTGTCGACTACTACGTTGCGTTCAAAGTCACTTAAATCTTTCGTCTTGTTCATTCTCTCACCGAATTGCCCACTCACAGCATCCTTATGTAACTGCCAACCTGCTTTATATCACATTACACTCGCTTTCACTCCATTTAGCGAAAAGGGTAGGTATGAGCTCTTCTGTACAGCAAAAACTAAATGAACTAAATGAACAGAATTTTCTGAAGAGAGAGGCTAAAGCAGTTAAAGGGGAACTACATCATTAAGTTTAAATCATCGTGTAGCGCTAAAAAAAATCAGATTATTTTGATCAAGGGGAGGGCTATAACCCCATTTAGTTCCTACCTGGACTGGCTCTGGGTGGACAAAAGCTAATGTATAAATGAAAAAAACGCCGATAACGTTTATCATTATTTTTCGAACGAAATGCAGTATGGAAGTTTATTATGTTTAAGATGCAAGAGTACCGTGTATCAGCTTATGAGTAAACCGCATCATTCCTGAAATATGTAAATATTTCAGGAATGACGCGGCTACATCAAATAAACTAGCACAGGAGGCTGTAGACCTTAACAGAAGATATGTTTACTCCTGACATCTAGGAGTAAACACAATGGACTCTCCTCTTATTTACGAAAGTGCTCGGGAATTTGATGGTGTTGCAGCCGCTCTCCCATCAGAGGGCACTTCGTGACTCATGTTAAATTAGGAAAAGTGGTTTACAACTAAATAAAAGTCAACTAAATTTTTCTTCTCTAGGGCATCCAGTACATTATTAACAGGATTCAGTTGTGGAGGCCGCAGTGTATTCGAGAAAAATCCACTGTATTTCCAGAAAAATCTTCATTCTGAAGACAGCCTACCATTTGTGCTCGAAGAGGTGCAGATCTGATCATGTACAGCACATTATGCTTGCCATCACACCACTTTCTCGCAAATATTCCTTTCTCTTAAGCAAATGAGTTAATTTTGGGTCTCTCTACCTCTAATTCCCCCTATTTTATCTCTGATTCCCTACCAGGGGATTTGTCGAAAATCGAATTGCACACTAAATCAGTGAGCAGTACATAAAACCATGGTTCTTATTTTCGAATGGACATGTTCACGATGCCGGTTCAAATTAATTCTTCTCTGCAATTTGTGGAAAGGGAGATGATACCATGGGTCAGTTTGCATGCGGACATTTTTCAACTGCAAGATACAAAATACTGTTCCGCGGGAATATTCCTTCCTGAAGTGGCTTCCAACGCTGAAGATACATGATGTACTGTCATTTCTTCTGGTATTTAGAGCCATATCATCCATTTACTAGTGTTGTGACTCTTAGTCAATCTCACAGCTGCTCTGGATACTTCTCCTGTCTTATGGAATTTTTTCTCTATTAGCATATTGAATTTAGGTTGTCCTTTCGAACTCGTGTTATTTCCGTTTATTACTGCTCTACTTCTATCTTGCCGACCGCTTTCTATTGCAGTGAGCCATTCGTATAGCCTCTATTGGACCACCATGAAGTACTCAATCGAAACGAGTGAAAAATTTGGTGCTTAAAACTACCCGTATTACGAAAGTTCGGCCTTTTCAACAACCAGAACAAAAAACGACCAAAGAAATTTATGCAATTTATAGACACAATATACTAATGATTCATGACTCGGTTTGTCAAAATGAAGTAAAAAAAAAACAAACAAACAAACAGAAAGTTTATTAGTTTTCATTGGTATATCGGTTACTTGATATATGTACGCAATTTCAGTTCAATTTACAACGGATAAGTGTGGAAAGTCAGCTATATTTTAACTTTGGTCCCCAGGGTATTCACAATGCTAACAACATCATCAGTTTCAAGCGTTACACTTTTAAAATAAATATATATTCTTACCATTTTATAATTTATCTCTCTATTTCTATGTCATTTGCAAAAACTTACCTTCTGGAGGCCTTCAGTCGTCAGATACAGCAAATCTAAAACAAATTCTGATCGGAATCCCTGCTCATCAAACTTAACTTTTCCAGTTAGGCCTTGAATGCTACTCTATGTAAATAAAGAGGCAAAGGATATAATTTCTTACGTTATATAATTAAAACATTTCTTTTTTAACTAATATTCATTTAGCTTCTCTGCAACCTTAGAAAAAAAAGATGGATTTTTATAGCTCGAGTAACTTTAAAAGAAATTATAAGAGGTTATTAAAATTAAGACTAACTAAAAGCAGGAATGAGGTATTTTGATGTAACATAAAAAATAAAGTTATTTCACCTACGGGTTTCATATAATTAATAATACTGCTTCCATCTAGACCACGAATCCCACTTTCGCATGAAACGGGAGGGAAATCAACGGCCTTGCTTGTATCCAGGTCTTGAAGAGCTTGGGCAAAGAGTTTCACGGCGTCGTATATGAGAGCTGTCTCTGTCTGTGGAGAAATAATACTTCGATCAGAATATTTTGCATTATTAGTTGGGAAACCAAATACCATAATGAATTTGCAACGTAAAACCTGACTGAAATTTTCAAACGAATGTTTTTTGTCATTTAACTCACCCTTACGGTACGAATAGAAGAATCTCCTCTACGTTGTGGTTTCAGTAGCCTTGTATTCAACTCTACTAGTAAGCTCTGTAGTTCACCGCTACTCTCATCTACCAGACGAAATCCAGTGATATTCGTTTTACCATACTTGAAGTCTTCCATGTCGACTGTGTGAATGTCCTACATATATAAGCTTTTAAGTACACTGCACTGGTGGAAATGTTAGTTTTAGTACAAAAAATCAATCCAACTATTGTAATGTAAAAGATTTACAATGAACTTTTGGTTCATTATAATTCTACTCAGCTTTGTGAGATGTTATTTCAGAATATTGCCTTAAACTATTCAGTCTGTGATAGTTGAGAGCTCTACGATTACCTGAAGTTGATCGCTGCCAATCTTTAGGGTCTTTAAACTTCGTAAACCACTTGGATCCATAATTAGTTTTAATGGAACAATGATAACAAAATATCCAGTCACAATGGAATATCGGATTCGTAATACTGATCTCCTTTCTTGTACAAATATATTTTTGTGGACAGTGACAGCAGACTCTTTTATTTCGTTCTTAATTTAAAAGTCTATGGACTACTTACATGTGGGTAATATCGTACGATGTACTAAATACTGGCTTGGCTATGAGTTTCTCCAATTAGAGAAACTAACAGAGTACAAAGATTTATCATAAACCTATAATGATTTCGATAGTCATTATAGCATTTAATCAATGCTTTTGCTGATGGTTTATCGCTCTCTTCTCCTCTCTTTGTAGGTGAAATCAAATCAAAACGTACCTTAAAAGATCGTTTAGAAAACGCGACTATCCCGCTTGCATAATTAACAACGTAATTAATACTGTACAACAGCATTATTATGGACTTTAAATAGAAACAAGGGGGCATTAGAAACTACAGTGATGAATGGATTTCCTTCCAACGCATTAAACAGTTTCAGAGAAAACTGCAGGCTGTACTCTTCCATACAAATTACTCTTTAGCGGTAATAGTAAGCGTAGTCATCTTAACAGAAACACGATGTATTACAACGTGGCTGTTTATACTTCCAGATAGTCATGGGTAAAGAGAGTTGTGGTATTCACATAACAGCGCCCAGTTAACAATGGTTCCCTGTGTGTGGGTGTGTGTGTGCGCGGTAGCGGATATCAGTTAGAATCAGGCCAGACTCGTGAAAGTACATCTAGTGAATATTAACAGGACTCCTGGCCTTGATTTACTGGAAAACAACGAAATATTGAAACTGTTAGAGTTATATCCAACAGTATTATTAAATTTTTATAATAAGTGTTTGTTGGAAGGAGTTTTCCCAGCGTTTTGGAAAAACGCACTACTCAAACTTTTATGGAAACCAGACAAGAGCTTGTCTAACCCACGAAGTAACTGGCCAATTTCCCTTTTGCCCAATTTGGGTAAATTATTTGAAAGTTTACAAGAAATTTATAAATATGGGGTGTCCACAGGGGTCAGTGTTTAGGACCGTTATTTTCGAATCTCGTGCTTGACCTGTGGTTACAGGTGTCATTTGTGAATTGCCACAAAGTTGCATTTGCAGTTGACTAAGTAATTGGAGACTAAGTAGATGACTAGGTAATTTGGTAAGGCGATAGCCATCGGGAAAAAACAGCAATGTTGGATCATCTGATAGTTACGACATAAGTGATTCAGATGGGGCGAAAGTTTTTGAGATCAGGGACAACCTACCATTCCGACCCTGGTTGGAAACCATACACCATCAAAATTGGGTTTTGGGGACGCAATGTGTTAAATGTTTGCAGTACATCGGTTGGGGATGTCTGGTCTATGTAGTTGATTAGGGTTAGTCCTATGCTTCATGAATTAAAAGCCAGAACAGGTCAAGCAACGTTTAATGGTCATGTTAATGGTCATATTGAACATTTGCTTTAACCATGGCCCTAAACATGACCGTAACGACCATTTGTTCCTTATATGGCTGTACCTGGAAGAAACGTAAATAGATTCATTTTACTGTTTTTTAAAGTTGTTATAATTTTGGTCTATAATGTGTATACATATATTTTTAATATATTCAAGAACATGCTTCGGTAATTTTATTTATAACTGTGTAATAAGTCTATAATTTTGAGGCTGCTTTTTTTTTTTAGTATTTTTAGGTTTTATTCTAGATATCTACTATTGTTTTAGTAATTAACAAAGTAATTATTGGGCAAAAGTAGTAGCTGCTCTTTATTTTTAACTGTGTCGGGTCTCTCAAATTTTAACATCCGTTCCTTAATTAGTTTTCTTTTAATTTTATGCTTATTCGACTGCAGAATGATAATTCATAAAATATTCTTTTTTTTTTTCATTTTCACAGCTCATTAGATTTTTATTACCTGTTTGCGTTTTACATAACAATTATCAAACTGATGGGTTAGTTGTTTACCACGATTCTTCCTCCTTTACAATGGAAATTCTTTCCATCAGATCACTAATCTTTGATGTTTATTTGTTTTGCTTTTTTATAAAAGCAACTAAGGCAGTGAGGCGTCAGTGTATTGTTGTCTAAATCGTATCTGTTCTAGGGACAAAAACTGTGTGCGACCATTGCACAAGATCAACTAACTCTGCGTCAACTAACTCCCTTTTTGAGAGTATTGGAACCCAGCTTTTTCACATGGTGTGGAATGAGTAATCAACTGCCAAGGATCTTCAAGGATAGCAGCTGAGAGAACTAGAACTGAATTGTGCTTTAAATGAATTTAACTGGATAATTTTGAAATTTTATGTTGAAGGTGTGCAATGGTGACGAGAGAGGAAATTGGAATGCCACCTGTAATCGGCTGGCAACAAGGTTAACAGCACTTTGGAATCTGCACAAAGGTTGATTTTTTTCTACTCATCAAGAAGACATGAAATCATGGAAATCAGGACCGGAGTAACTTTAAGCAGTCTTGAATACGCATGTGATGTTTTCTCTTGGCACGATGAATCGTCTTTTGGGTCATCAGAGGAATGGACATGCGTAAATAAGATATAACTTGCTTATATAAGTGTCAGAAAAGTTTTAGAACTGTTTTTTTTTTTAACGATACTACTAGTGCCATACATTGGCCACTGTTGAAACTATTCATTATCAAGTCTGAACTGGCTCTGTGCCAAGTTTCATCAGTGTGTGTGTGTGTGTACAAAGGCGTTCTACTGGAAAGTCGTATTTAATTTGGCGCTGTAAAATCACGTTTTCATGGATCCAAGCACCGAGCAAAGAGTGGCAATAAAATTTTCTTTTAAAGCAGGAAAAATTGTAATTGAAACAGTTGCAATGGTGAGTGCAGCTTATGGACATAGTGGCATAGTGTTCTGTGGAAGGCGCCACCGGTGGTTTCCCATATCTGCGCCATGGTACTTTGTGAAGAATTACAGAATCTCTGTAAAAGCCAGAAAAAGTGTAATGTCTGGTTTGTGACAGAGTAGTGCTATGTTCTGTTGTTCTGTCTCTGGCTGCTTGGCCGCAGGGCCCCTAGGGGAACCCCACCAGCCACCACCACTGGGAGGTGAGCCAGGCTGCCGATTATACTCTGGCTGGCCTCCGTCAGGATTGCCTGAGCTTCCTAACGAAGACCAAGTTTAAAAAAAAAAGGAGTGCAAGAAAAGAGGAGTATAGAAGAGGAGAGGATTGAAAGGGGAATGAATTTGTGTGGATTGACTGGAGAGAGTTAATCTATCCTAGTTTAGGCGAAGTAAGGGAAAGGGTGAGGGTTTAAAAGTCAGAGGGGACAGGCACCCCTGTAATTGTCAATGGCACGGTAGTTATAGATCCCACATTGCGGTGAGTGCCAGTGATCCCGCACCTAGATCGGTGCCAGCAGTATATCCTACCCAGCTTATGGACATGAAGCAATACCACGATCCAAGATTTTTCGCTGGTATGGTCGGCTCCGTGAAGCTAGGGGGAGATGTTCAGGACGATGCGCGGAGTGGTTGCTAGTCCCAGTTTTGTCCGGATTCGACCGTCGAAAACGTTGGCAGCTGTTACTGGAAGATCGTCGCTTGCTCTTCCGAATGATAGTAGACCAGCTTCACATCAGCAAGGATACCGTGCGCTTGATTGTTGTCGAAGATTTAAAAAAAAAAAGGAAAGTGTGATCGAACTCCGTATCACATGATGGCGGAACAGAAGTTGCTGCGTGTCGACATTTGATTGAGATGGCAGATATTGATCCAGACTTTTTTTTTAAGATCATAACTGGTGATGAACCAGAATGCTTTGCGTACGAACCCGAAACAAAAAGACATCCGTATGAGAAAAAACATCTGTATGAGGTGGAGAAAATTCTCCGAAGTCGAAGAAGCTCCGGTTCCAAAACACTCAAAGCAAAGCGAAAGAATTGGCACGTTAGTCCAGACGCAACCGAGTCAGGTGAGTGGTTACATCTTCACAACAATGCACCTTCACACAACGCGACCGTCGTCAAGCAATTTTTTTGCACGGAAGGGCGTTACAGTTTTTTTTGAGAACCCCTAATCACCAAAGGTATTAGAACCTATATTACTTAGTACTGCGCATGGATTTAAGGTTGAGATGATGAAAGAAGATACTTGTTGATATGAGACTGAATTTCTTTAGATTACAATTTTCAGGAAATACGTAGAAAGGGAGGTTCTTCTAGAAAAAAGGAAGTTGAATGAATAAATGAGGAAGAAGAAAAGTTGGTTCAGTGAGTTTGAAGTTGGACAGTAAAAGAACGTTGACTGGTGCAGCACGAGTTCGGGCTGGTTTGGAAGAGAGGGAGGGAATTACAGAAGCCAATTCGGAAAAACAATGCCCATGGAAGTATCTACAGAAAAGGCATACAGCAGAAACAGAACAACAAGACAGAGTGGAGAGACTTTGTTGGAGATGAGGCATTAATTAACCTAACTGCCCTCTTCTGAATGGAATCTAGAGGCCTGAGAGAGGTTTTGGAGGCACTGGCGTAGATGGGAACAATATTCCATGGTAGGGCGTATTTGCGATTTGTACAGAGTGAGCAGCTGTTTGAAAGAGAAGTAACGCCGAGAGCGAAAGAGAAAACCAAGTTTTTTAGATGCAGAGGAAGCAATGTTTGTAATGTGCTTGTGCCGAGAGAGAGAGAGAGAGAGAGAGAGAGAGAGAGAGGGTAATGCCCAATAGAGATATATCATCTTGCCTAGAAATCAGTGTCACCAAAGATAAGCATATGAGCAGAACAATCCTTTTTACGAGATATAAGACAAGACTGAGTTTTAGAAGGATTGAAATCTTTGCTTCACTGGAGAATTACTCGGCGATCAGCATTTAAGGAATTCGTAGTGGATATTCGAGAAGTTGAAACTGTTTGTGCAGGACAAGGTTTCTCGAACTGAAACTGGAAAGCGAAATGCAATGTGCCATCATCAGCAAAAATATGGTTAAGTTTCTGGTCAATGGAAGAACGTCACTAATATACGAGGGGTGATCATTTAATCCGCGGTCTGGTGCAAGATTTTATGTTTACCGCAAAAACTTTCCATTACTGTCGCTAGTGGCGCTCTCCCTGATCGCTACTGAGCAGATTCCATGTGCGCATGCCAATACTTGTCGAGCTAGTGTTGCGTGAAGAATGTTTTATTTTAGCCATGTGTCACTGGCGATCGTTTCCAAGCAAGTACCATGTCGGACATACAGATTGAACAGCGATATGTGATTCATTTTTTGTGCCAGACGGGGCTTAAATGCATCGGAAACCTTAAGGAGATGAATGAAGCATATAGTAATGAGTGTCTTGGTTGGACGGCCATATTCCGGTGTGACCGAATGAAGTGGTTTCTCCCTCAAGACAATGCCATGCTTCATAAGGCTAATATTGTGCAAGTAGTGATTACTGCTATAGGTGCTGAGGTTCTGCCACATCCCCCTTATTCACCGACTCAGCCCGTATGATTTCTTCCTGTTTCCACGTCTGAAGAAACCTCTGAAAGGCAAGCGTTTTCGCGTCCGTCACAACGATGCTCGCAGAGCCACAACGGAAGCACTTCGCAGTCTTTCGAAAAATGGCTGGCAAAAAGAAGCATTTAATACGTGGGTAAAATGATGATGAACGTATGTAAAGTTCAAGGAAGATTATTTCGAGAAGGAGAAATCAACAAACGATTCAGATGATGGCATTTAAGATGGGGTGTTGCACCAGTCCGCCATAAACGATAACCCCTCGTACAAGAGGAAAAGAGTGAGGAGAAATCTTGAGGAACAGCAGCATTAATGGAGAAGTTAGAAGACGGAGAGCCGTCTATCATTACTCGCAGTGAACGGTCATTGAGAAAACTGGATACCCAATTACAAAAAAACAGTTGGAAAACCACAAGATAGAAACTTACTTAGAGGACCTTTATGCTAAACACGATCAAAAGCCTTTGAAATGTCAAGAGCAACTGCTTAAGTTTCACTAAACTTTTCTGAATAATATCACCAGTTGATTGATAATGATGGAATCCATGTAATTTGATCAAATGACGGAATCCATCATTTGATCAGATGGAAGGTTTCTAGATAGGTTAAGAACTGGCGGTTAATTGATTTCTCCATTACTTTTGAAAGAGTAAAAGTAAGTGCAATGGGACGATAATGGGATGGGAGGGATTTGTCACCCCCTTTGGAATACGAAAGTGAGAAAAGGCGACACAGAACAGGAGTAAGTTCTGGAGCACAGATTTTAAGAACAAATGGAGAAATAACATCACAACCTGGAGCTGTTGCTCAGCATCAAGATTGTTCAAAATCCTTCTGCCATCCTCTTGACGGAAGAATACAGGAGGCATTGAATGGAGTGCACTGGAAATGGTGGGAGGTGGTTTATCAAGATCATAGATACACAAATTGGAAGAAAATTAGGATGCTATCAGGTCAACTTTATCTTCGGCTGAAGTGGCACTAGAACCATGTAGTTTTGGTAGAGGTGGGAACAATGGGCAAAAAGTTGCGACCAATAACTTTGACAAGAGACCAGAATGCATGCTCCAATACTATTTAGATAAGAGGCACGTTTTCTACTCTTACCTGTTCTAAATCTAGTTTGGACTGATTAATAACTGCTTTACAATTGTTGCGAGCTTTGGTGTAGGCAGAAAATGAACCTGTAGATTTGGATACAAGCTAATTATGATATGTAAAGTTCTTCTCTTGAACAGCCTTAGCACATTTACTGGAAAACCAAGGTTTAGATAAAGGACGAGATTTTAAGGTGGAGTGTGCAATAAAGGATTTGATTTCTACAAGAATAATTTCACTGACAGGATCTGAGCAAATGTTGACATCAAAAGATTTGAAACGGTAATCTGACCAAGAAAAAAAAGAAAACAAATCTCGGAGATCATCCATTTTGCATTCTTGTAATACCAACACGAGGTTGAGAACAGTGGTATTCCACGAGAGAAAGGCTCCATTGGTGAAGACACCATCACCAAGTTGTGATCTGAGGTGTCAAGTGGATCACTTACTTCGACCGTGTACTTAGATGGGTTGTTTGTGAGAAAAATATTAAACGTTGACTGTGTGGTTAGGATTGTCTGGCATTCTGGTAGGTAAATGAACAGTCTGTGCGGGGTAATTGCAGTAATTGCAGCAGCCTGAGCATCTCGACCAGCTTGGTTCGTATAACTATAAAATGGAAGCTAGCTGGAGTTGTGAACATTAAAATAATCAAGAAAAATTTCCTCACTGTTAGGAAAGTTGGACTGGAGAAAGTTAAATTTCAAAGAGAGGAAGTCAAAGAGTTCCAAATGATTAGTGGAGTGGGAGAACGATACAGGCAACAGATGAATTTGACAAAATGTAGTAGAGAGATATAAAGCCAAAGAAGATGGAAAAGAGGCGATTCCAAATGACTAAGTCTCTGACGGGGAATATCAGAGGGGACATATTCACGAGTACCACCTTTGAAGCGAAAGGAATCATACAGCGAATAATTTATTTGGACAACTGAAACGGGAAGTACTTATCCACCCCCTTTTTTATCGCTGGATTTAACACCTGCTGATTATTTTCTGTTCCACAAATCGAAATCCTACCTGAAGACCATTTTGACAGCACTTTTTTGGCACCATTTTGACAGCGTTTCAGAGACAGAGTTTTAAATACGTGTACAAACTTTCCCTTAGCCAATAACACATAACTCGTATAAAGTGTAAATAAGTACAGATAGTATGCTGATGAGTTTGTATAATTTCTATCGCGATAGTCAGTAGCCTATAAGAAGCGAAACCAGAATGCCCACATGAAACTCTCAGAGATGAATGTGTCTTAGTTTCTCATGGTCTTTTTGCATCCAGGCTATGTAGAAGCGAAACCGGATGATGAAATAAAAAGGATAATAATAATACTAATAATTTATAATGAATAATACCAGCCATGAACTAAAATCAGTCTTCATTCAGTATTATTGAACCATACGAAGAGATTATACAAATATTTTATGATATTCTTTGAGACGTGATATTGTCTCACACTGAACTCTTCATTCCAACCACAGTTTAATTCGTCTTTATAAGTTTGCAAAACTTGTGATTCTTCTGATTATCTAGTGAAGTAAATTTTAGCATTAGTTGTTTGTACTGCGCATCACGCTAGATGGAACTTTTCTTTTATATTTGGAAGGTCAATGGACGTTCTCTTACCGCTTCTCTCCTCTCCTTTCTAACCAAAAGTACCATAACCGTTTGGTAGATGGCGCTTCGGGTCATTTATCGACTGGGTCGTATCTTTCCATCTATTTCCTCTTGGGCTAATTGGAACCTGCGTTACTTCACGATAAGAAAATGCGTTGTTCAATGCTCAGCAGCTTTATTCTTAATAACCACCAAATTAGAACTCTCCCAAAGTGTATGCCTGGGAGCCAACGTATAATCAAAACCCATGAATTTTTAACGCTTCTATTAGAAGTCATTGATAATTTTGCCACCTTTTAATTACGTTGAAGGATTGAACAGACCAGCTGCGCTATCAGTCGAAACAATTGGGAAACGGAGGAAGCGGGGTTGTTTATTTACGATGCAAATCACCAAACATTCCCCAGAGACGACACAACTTGCGCGAGCATCCACGCACAGTCTTAAAAGCTGCCGTCGATCACAAATCACCATCGTGTCTGCAGAAGCTGTTATTTTTACAATCTTTAGTTGTTATACAGCTAACAACGATGTGTGGTAGTTAATAGGATAGAAATGTAAAGCATCTCTAAGAGATGTTCGAGCTGTTTATTCGCTGTGTTCCACCAGAGATAATGTGAGAGCATCTCAAAGAAAGCGTTGCATTATTGCGAGATTAAATGACTCATTATGCAAATGAAAACGTATTTACAGATTATAAGGCCTTATTATACTTCCAGAGCGTATTTAGAAATGAATGTTACCATTGCTTTTCGAAGTTCGAAGAAAAAGCTTACGGTTTTGTGGATTCGCAAAGTCAGCTGGGATTGTTTAGATCACGTCAGTCAGGCTGACACATAAATAAGAAAAGCAACTGCGGTGCCAGTTACCGAAATTGAGTTTGGTGCTCGGTGTTTCGTTTATAGCCGAATCTGAAGTTGTATTTCAAACAGCATCAAACCAAGTTACGACTTCTATAATTCACTCTGTGTTCCTATCGACTAGTTTGAAAGTCAAATTTTCTTATTGGAATTGCAGGTTACAGAGTGAAAAGGAATTTATTCTTTTTGCTACCCACCCAAACTCCTCCAGACATTAGGATTAGTTGGATAAAAACATGTGATGCATGAAAGTACTATAATTTAAAACGCAGAGGACTTGGCAGAACCAACAGAATATGTTGAAATGGAAGAAGAAGACTGACTCGGGAGTTGTTTGTATTCACTGAATGCATAAACAGCAAGGAAATACTCAGACACATCCACCTGTTTTTTGGAGTTATGAGATATTTGAATTCTGCATATAAATGAGGTATCTCTTGCTGTAGACTAAATGAACGATGAATATTTGGGACAGATAAGATGCACAGGTTTCGCAATTAAAATATACGTGTAGTCATTGGGGTTTAAGACACTGAGACAAGTTCTAAATGTTAAAACATCATTGCATTTAGTATTATTCAAATACAACAATAGACTATTAAAATTTTATTTATTATAAGTAGATTGTGGTCGAAATTCTTTTTTTCCTTGCCTTTCTTCCATAGTCAGAGTTTCTGACTTCATATCCCCGCTATATTTATAACAATCAGTTGAAATCGAGAGCCGAACCCCATAAAGGCCCATATTTTACTTGCAAAGGAAAGAGCGAACGAAAGTATTGGCATGGAATTTACATCAACGGAGTATTTTGGAGATGATCTATCACTGTTTCCAGCAGAGAGGAGGATAAACAATGAACTTCTTTAAGAATGTCCAGTTTTTAAAAATATGGCAGATATGATTCCTTTAAGTGAAGAGTCTTGAACTCTGTTCTCAACGTTGAGAAATAGATATAACTAGGACAGGAGAAACTTTTATTGATCACATAGTTTATAAGGATTGTAAAGATTTTTTTTTCGTGCAAACTCAGGATTTTCATCCCTATAAAACAGGAACATTGACTGCAGAATACACGATTTACAAACACGACGTAGTGACGCCTTTAGTTTTCTACAGCCCGACCCAACCTTTTAAAGATGCGATATTCAATAGGCGAATTCCGCCTTTTTGCTTTATAGTGACAACCTCCTTGAAAATAAATCTGTTGCCATTTTCAGCCACTGGAATATCCATAGCTTATTGGTCTCGATGACAGACTAAAGAAAGAAAGAACCAGCTTTGGAAAGAGATGAATAGTCCATAGTATTTCTTTTCACTAGTCTTACTTTATCACGGAGCATTCCAAGTGCTGTTGTTGTAGTAGGGTTTCAGGAGAAAACCATGCTACCCTCGCCTGAGACTAGCTAACTCAGCCACTTTGTAAAAAAGGCCCATAAAAATTCTGCCCGTCATTGACGGGACTCGAACTCAGATCTTTTCCACTCGGTGTGGGGAGGACGGCGATCTCACCAACGTATCTGTCCCAAATATTCATTGTTCATTTAGTCTACCGCAAAAGATACCTCATTTATATGCAGAATTCAAATATTTCATAACTCAAAAAAAAAAAAAAAAACAGGTGGATGTGTCTGAGTATTTTCCTTGCTGTTTATGCATTCAGTGAATACAAACAACTCCCGAGTCTTCTTCCATTTCAAGAATACTGTTGGTTCTGACAAGTCCAGAGGATGACCTGGCTGTGTGGCAATGTTTCCCACTGAATTACACTGTGCTGCCACTTTATTAGGTACACCCCTGCTGTGCACACAAATGGTTTGTCTCTCCCACAACGCGGCAATTCACATGCCCACAGTTGTAGATATAAATGCAGTAGAACAACCTTTCTAGTATCAGTTAAGCGTACAAACCGTAGCAAGAATGGGGAAAAGGAGTGATCTAAAGGGGACTTCGAACGTGGCATGGTAGTAGGTGCAAGACGTGCTGGACAAAGCATCTCTGAAACGGCAGTTCTCCTGAACTTTTCACGCACCACAGTTTCAAGGGTGTATCGAGAATGGTGCAACGAACAGAAAACATCCTCTCAACGGCACTCCTGTCGAAGAAAATCGCTTGTTGATGAGAGAGGTCAGAGGTGGATGGCTAGAATTGTGCAAGCAAACAGACGGGCCACAATGTCGCACATCACGTCAGAATACAACCTTGGTGCGCAGAAGAAAATATCGCAACGGACCACTAGTCGCACTTTGTCGCGAATGGGCTACAACAGCCGACGGCCACATCACGTACCTTTGTTATCAATGAAGAACAAGAGAGCACGCCTCCTGTGGGCCGTTGTTGTTGATGTTGTTATTTGTTTTTTAGGAGTGTTAGCAACTAAGGCCATATTGCTCCGGGGATATGCGGTGGTCATTCCCTGACCTTTCCACATCCTCCGTATTTGGTGGTCACGGGCTAGAACCCCGGTCTAATCAAGAATCGTGCGCACTGCTGCTCCTGCCCACCTGGCTATTGAGGCGCCTCTCCTGTGGGCACAGCAACACCAGCACTGAACTATCGAGGATTGGAAAACAGTTGCTTGGTCTGGCGAGTCGAAGTTCCTGGTGCATCACGTTGATGGAAGGCTTAGAATTTGGCGAAAAGAACATGAATCCATGGGCCCGTCATGTCTGATGACTACTGTGCAAGGTGGTGGGGGCAGTGTTATGGTGTGGGGAATGTTTTATTGGTACACGTTGGGTCCATTAATACCCATAGGTTCACATCTGAATGCCACATCGTGCCTAAACATCGTTGCTGACCAAGTGCATTTGTTCATGTTGACAGTTTATCCTCAGTCAGATGGTTACTTCCAGCAAGGTAATGCGCCGGTGGGTGTACAAAGCCCGAATCACTATGGAATGGTTCCAGGAACATGACAATGACTTTTCTTTGTTTCAGTAGCCCGCTCAGTCCACGGATCTCAATCCTATTGAACATCTTTGGGATGAGCTGGAAAGGGCTGTTCGCTGCAGGCCTACACCTCCGTCGAATCTCAAGGAACTGCGTGACACACTCATGTCTGCATGGTACTCCATTCCTGCACAACGTTTTCAGCATCTTGTTCAATCCTTGCCTAGACGAATTCAGGCTGTTTTGAAGGCTAAAGGAGGCTCAACACGCTGTTAGGTAGGTATACATAATAAAGTGGCAGCGCAGTGTTTTGAACGCTAAATGTTTACCAAGAATTTTATAATAAAATTCTTGGTAAAAATTAAAATAACATTATAAGCCTAAAAATGCGAGATAATATAGATGAACTTTTTAAATATTTTAGTCATACTGGAATATAGTAGCTCGTGTCGAATAAGCTGACCCACCCTAATCCGCCTAATCCTTATAACGAGCTGCTCTCGTGGTGTTTACAAGGCTGTGATAATAAATTTCACCTTCTCCGTAAGAGCAGGTTTTATCCTGAGTTTGTCTCTCTAAAATATCCAATATATCCCAATCCGAAGTTCAAAGCTGTGGCTGATTCGTATATGGATGAGTATTATTGTACTATGAAAATGAATTGTGATCCCTGGTTTCTCTGAAAAAGCGTCTTATTGAGCTCAAGGATGTTGCCCTTATACCTTTGAGCAATCAATGTTTATCTCATGCTGTGATAGTGGTTGCTTTTCCTAACGTTAGAGGGGGATGGGAGCGTAGTAAATCCTAGTGGAGATTTCAGTCTTGAAAGCAATTATCGACGCGTTCTCAAGTGGGGGACTGAATCTGAGAGAGAGAGAGAGAGAGCTGCCTGGCTGTTATCTCCCAGCGGTGCCTCGTTGTTGGAGCTAGACAACCATCATCCTAGAACGTTGTAACTCTTGGCTGATCTTGACAGCCACAATATTCCGGTGCCTCACGGCCTTAGCTGCCTTGGCGCAAAAATACACATACACCCGCTGATCGGATGCGTTTGGTATTTCGTTAGATTAGAATGGTTGGAGGCCATTTACTTTTGATGCCCGCTCATCATATTCCCGAGCAAAACTTATGATGTTATATTCAGTTTAAGAATATTAATATAAATTAAACTTAATATAAGAATATTAGGTATAATCTCACGTGAAATTATACCGAGACGTAAAATTTCAATGTAAAAATTATGAAGGTACGTTTAAAACATGATCTTAATTTAACTTTTGGGCTACGTGCGCATCGAAATTCTGCTAGTAATAAACAGGAAATATTTATTTTTGACTTCACTCCAAAGATAAAATTACGAGAGCAAAAATGGGATTATTAAGATTTATGCCCGCAGTTTGGTAATATGGCGTCTTTAGTAAGAAAGTGACTGCCTTACCTTATTTTCTTACATAAGTTAATAAGTAGGAAATTACATAGTTTTTTCTTGGGAGGAGAGATTAATTTTAAGAGCTGATTTTATGCTAATGTAAATTTTTTATATGGGTTTAAATTTTAGCCGTTTCTTTTGCATGACGTAATTGTATTTAAGTTTCTTTCGCATAGCATTTTAATGGGAAGGCAAGATGAGTTTACTGTAATGAGTTTGAATTTAAGTTATTCGTCATCTAGATGATGGTATTATTAAATAACGGGGAAATGCTTCCGTTTACAATTAGGGAAGGTAGGAACTATAATGTTAAAACAAAGAAAAAATGTCTAAATGCAGAAAGGTAGAATATTATTTTGAAGCAACACAGGCAATGCATCCAGAGATATTTATACTTTAATAAATGTTAAAATAGGCGTTTTGGTGGAAGCTTAACTGTTTTATTTAGTTTTATCATTAGGACCATGTTCATTGCACTGTTGAAACATCATTTTAAGGATCCATCCACTGCTGAAGAGGCAACCTTTTGCGCGATCCACTTACTGGTGTTCTCACTGCTTGAAAAACTAATTTTCAAGATTCACTCCTACAGAGGTTGTTACCATGTGATGTACTTAAACCACCAAAGCCTTAAGAAGAATATTGGACAGCAGTAATTCGCCTCAGTGTTGTTTTAATGTACAGTACAATGCTTCTTCTTTCGCTTAATCGCCGCATCTGAAAAGAATAGACCTAAAAGGTCTATTCTTTTCAGAGAAGTACACGAAGATAGCTTACCTTCTATTCAGGTCTAATCTGCTTGAAATTTTCAAATAAAAATAAAAGTAATCTGTGTTAGTATTGATAAGACCAAATGACAGGCCTTACCAGTACTGACATCCAGTTCTGCTTTGAATTTAGCCAAACTCACTGCCTCTGATACTTGAGTTGAGAACAACTTTCGTCAATAATCTTCTCATCATTCTCTGAAACCTCCCCAGAAGTTCTATGTGCCCTTTCAGGTGCAGTCACAGACCTGAACGCAATATTCTAAATACGGTCTAACCATCGTCTTGTATAGATGGAAAATGACGTCCTTTTACCTACTAGCAAATGTTATATAAATCATGGACAGAACACCACATGCCTTCCTAGCTGCCTGTTGTGAAAAATTTCATTTAAGATTAAACACGTCACATTTAATTCTTTTTATTCTCGAACCACTTTTATCATCTCTTCCCTAGCTTATGTGTGACTGCAGAATTCCTGTTTCACTAACCCATATATTTGAAGCATTAAATTTTAGGGCCATTTTTTGGACCATATATATCATACAAGCATCGTTTTTCCCTACTATACGAAAAGGTCCGGATTCAAATCTTATCAATGACTTGGAGGATTTTTATGAGTCTTTTTGTGGCTGTGCAAGTCGGTCTCAGGCGAGAGTAGCACAGTTTTCCCTCCTGGAAACTGGGGTTTTTCCTCCAGCAAAACAGGCCAGAAAACACACGCAATTTATAGACAATATATATCACGCAATATGTCTAAGTCGCAGATACCCATAATATCCCACAACAACAGTCACTATTAATACAATTAATAACTAATTCTGAGGAATTATGCATTATAATATTTAGTTTTTCGTATTTTTCTCTTATTAATTGTATTTGCAGTGTCATTAATGTGATGGCTATAAAACTGTTTTTAGAATAAAATTCGGAATATCATCGCAGGAAATAATAATGATTTAAGCCTAGGCAGAGAAAGAACAAAAGCATTCCTTAAATTACAGACTGTAATGTGGACTCGCAATAGATGAGATGGCGCTGTGATGGAAGGAAAAGTCAATCTGTTAGTTGTGGAAGATTTTGTTTAGTGCAGAGATTGTGGTATGTCAAGTGGCATATCGTTGTAGTCGATCTTAATATTTGACCATGGATTGTATGCGTGCACGGGACTGCTAACTTTGATCGTGTTGCGAATAAGGAACAGTGTAATGACTGAAATCAATAACGAAAAAGAAATACAAAAAATTCTTTTGTGCAATTTGATTTGAAAGAAGACGTTGATCAAGTCTAAAATAATCTCATGGAAAGATATTCCTGAGCTTTAGTTCTTTGAAAAATCATAACTGGATGAGAGAGGGATGGATACTGTAATAATTGTGGGTGGTTTCGGTGAAGACTGCTGAAAGCTTGTCAAATTGAACTCATCACCAACGGGCTGAACTAATAATCGAAGGAATGAGATGATCCACCCCTCAACTGAATGAAGGTAAGACGTTTTCCTCGAGATCAAAATCTCGAGCTTCTAAGCATCTTGTCTAAATTTAGGAATTCTTTTTTTAAATACGACTATGTATTATGAGTAAGCGTTACCGTGAACATCCTGTTTATATGATTTAGAAAGGTTAATGGACAAATTAAAGATGAATGATGAGAGTAAATTAAAATGCCACACGCAGGTCTGAAACTTATAACACTGGAGAGTTAAGCACGTAAGGATTAAATAGTGAGAGGGGGGATTAGTAGATACTGAACTGATATCGGTAGCCTAATACCGTCAGATCCAGCAATGTTGAAGGGGAGGCCCACTCACTCAGAATAGCCGATAATGTAATTTGATATGGTTTGTAAAGAGGGGAGGGACTTGTTTGAAAATGTCGTGGGAAGTCTATACATTCCAACAACTCCTCTGCTCACGATATTACTCGAAAACAGAAGTGGAGGATGTGATTGATTCTGTCGAAGTGAGGGACGCGACTGCTACTCCCTTCCGCGTGTTACGTGAGGAATAGAAGGTCACGAAGGACGTGAACTGAGAATAATAGTTGCAATTAGATGGAAAAAAATACTTATAGGAAGGGTCTTGTTTTTAATAGACTTCCATTTTTGTTTAGTGAAAAAACGTTAGGTTAGTTAAGCCGCTAATTCGGGACGGATTCGAGAAAAAGAAGTGTAGGGGTTTTTAAGAGATTTTAATGAAAGGAGGTTTGTTTGGTTAGTTTACACCACTAATTCGGATGATTCAAGAAAAAGGAGTGTGGGCTTTTTTAATAGACTTTAATTTATCAGTTCATCCCTATCTTCCACCCGTTACTGACTTGTTTTTGGCAATTAGTCGAAAGTATGTTACTGAGAAATGTCAGTTGATGAAGAAAAGGTCGTGTGATGTTATTGCTCTCCCTCGTTTCGCGTAGTTCTCTCATTGGGTGATTATTGGGAATGCGTAGTTTGTTTTATTTGCGTTTTTGATTATTTGCTAATATGCTTGCGAGTTTAGTGGAAGTTCGTTAGTTTTTGTTTGCCATAGTTTGGTGTTGATGTCCTCGTGCTGGTGCCGTGTGTTTTTTCTTTGGTTGCTTTTATTTCTTCGTATTGCTGCCATCATTTCTTTTCTTCCTTGTGTTTGTCTTCTGTTTAACCCTAAAATTAAGTTATTGGCTTTTCATTTTGCTTCTTTATTATTATTTTTTTTTTTTTTCTAATCGCAACCATTTTTGTCAGTTCAGGTGTGTTACGTGACCTTCTGTTTGTCGCGAGGCTTTTCTGTGACTGGTCAAGTGACAGGAGGAGGAAGAGGGGGAGCAGTCACGTCATTCATTTCAACCGTCCGTTGGCCACATCCAGGTTTGAGACAGCCTTTTTTGAATAGAATTTAAATAACATCAATTTTATCGGAACTAATTTCATTAATTTAATTTAATAGATCCTGTTCTAGCGTATAAGAACTTTAATAGTAGGAAGGCGCACAAACATAACGGAAGAGATTTATTGTGGAGCGAATGCGTGCACATCATAAGTTTAATAGATTCAGCGGGATTTCATAGGAAGTGATGGCTTTTCTGTTATCCTACTGACTCTGTCGTGTCTCCACTTTCCAAAATATTCTTAGCAAATAGCGTTGCAGGCATTCCGTACGTATAAATCCACTAGGGTTAAGCGGCTAAAGAAAACCGTGACTTGTGAATAAAGATAGCATCCTGCAAAGGAGTCGGGTGGTTTATTCATCTGTTTTCCCATGCATATGCGCAGGCTGTGAATTCTGATCAGCATCTCGTGCTGCATGTGACATTTCTGTGTGTACCGAACTCGTCGAATGTCAGACATCTCTGTTGTGAGAGGTTTTGCGTGCAGTGTTTTGTCACTGCTCTATGCAGAGTGTCTGATGGGAATTTGTGGTTTAACTGAGATGAGACGCAGATTTGTGCGGTTTGCTTTGTCATTGCCGGTGGGAGACGAAATGTAATGACATTTAGAGAGGTGCCCGAATCCCTTGTATTGGAACAGCTTGGAGGATCGGATTGTAAATAAACTTTTCTCATCTTACGAGAAGTTTTCTGCGCGCCAACAACAGTTCTTTGCTGCCTGTTTGTATTAGGTGTTAGAATATTGTATGTTCTGCAGTTGACAAGACTGTCAGATACTGTTATCCTTAAATATGAATATATGCTATGTATACAAACGCGTGCATTCAGCGGTTACCGTGTATTTATCCAGTTAAATTTTAATGGCAGTTCACTTACGAGTATATGGAAATTACGCGTAATAGAGACACTGTAAACACGAAACATTCGGATTCTCCATCTGTGGATTCTCAATGCAATCACAGAGAGAGAGATTCAAGATTTTGAGGATCTGATATTCTTCACACACGTAATTGTTTAGAAAATTAATTTCAAAGGTATCTCATTGAATCAATGTAGTACTGCATTTGATATAGCTTAAAAACTCACTTTGGGGGTCCGTTTTCCAGTCTGTTATCCTATGTGATCTGATGGTCTTGTAGCTTTGTGAATAGTGGAAGCCATTTCAGTGTTCAAACAAATGTTATTCGTAAAATCTTAATAAAACTGAAATTCTTATGCTTTTTATACTTCACTTGGTTTTATCACTTAGGGGCGAAAACTGTTTTAGGTGTCTGATGAATTCTTAGATGTGAAATCCCTAAAACGATATAAATATGCTAAGAAGCTTTTAAAAGAAAGTAAACATTTCCCTTCGTTTTAGTATATGCTGATAAAGTAGTTTAAACAAAGGGTTCAGTGTCCGCAATAATTTCCACTCGTAGTTCGAGTAAATTTTGGTAATCTTAAGATAGAAAAGAGAGGTCTTAGCTTTCTGGATTTAGCATTCCGAATAATTAGAAAAGCTCCAAAAAACTGCGGCGTTGGCAGCCTCGAAAAACAATATTTACATAAAGGGGATTATCGGGAAGTTTCTGCAAGGGGTTAAGTCTGAAGAGCAAGGCGCTTATTATCTTGCGAGGAAGAATAGTTAAAGCCCTTCTATAAAAAGCATTCCCATCGGATATTGCAGAATAAGTCCCGAGAGCAATTAATTTCCCCAAGTAATTTATTAACTAACATCACGTGATTTCAATTCTTTGGAACTTATTAACATCACCACACTTTTTTTTCTTTTCTTTTTTCCGTCAGCGAACGTGAAGGCCCTTAAAATTTATAAGGAGTTTAGAAAATCGTTTAATCCGTTTTTCTGTAAGCTGGTTTGGTTCAAAACACAATAACTGTGTGCTGTTATTGTGTTTTGAACATGTCATGCTTTTCAATTGTTAAAATAAAATCCAGGGGTTGGTGCTTTCACTCAAATTTTGTAAGTGCGAAGTATCCCGTTGTGAATATATTGGTAGAACATTTTATCCTTAGGATGGTAGATTTTATTTTCTCTCGCACATCAACTATTTTGATCATAGTGCACCAGTCGTGCAGTTTTTATACTGGCAAACTTTATACATCAGCAAAAAAAAAAAAAAAAAAAAATCCCACCCATCTATCCCGTCCAATAGTTTTAGTTCTTCGTTGAATCTATTCAAACTATCCACTTCCATCCATTTGAGTGAAAGCACTTCCATCGGATGGAAGCCTGTTCCAGCAATTAGCCATCTGTTGGTTGAAGGCAAACTTCCGTGCATCTATTCTGCAACCCTCCTTCCTCAATATGAATTTATGCTCCTTCACGTGCAACAGGAAGAATATCATCAGCATTAAATTTGCTCAAGCCATTCGAAGCCTTAAACACCCCAGTCAGATCACGTCGCATGTGTCAAGTCTCCAGACGCTGCAATTTGCATAACTGAAGCCTTTCTTGGTAAGAGCACCCCTTTGTTCTCCCATACAATCCCGTTGCCCTTCTCTGTACCCGTTCCAGGAGTTTTATATTCTTCCTGAGGCTTCCAGACCTGTATGCAGTACTCAAAATATGGCGTGACCATTGTCGTATATAGTGGGATAATCATCTTATCCTTGCTATTAAATTCCTGTATTACATTGATAAAACCCCATGAGCAGGCCAGGCAGCCTGTCTGCACTGCCCAGAGAACTCTTTACATCTGATTTTTATTTTTTCCTGGGCCATTGCTAGTGTAGTTCAGGTGTCAGCTAGGGTTTGCCCCCGCTAGGGACCTTTCTATTCCCTATTACATTCGGCCTGCCTCCTCGGGGCAGTGGACGGGGCACGGATTTCCACCACGGTCCCTGCGGCTAAATGGCTGGAGGAACAATAAATAAACACAACCGAACACTACACTATGTAGACCAACAAAAAACTCGCACTATCTCTGGCCTTTACAGAGTGTGTGCCCTGCTACATAGCGTATACAAACGCGGAGTTGAGAATCCACCCCCGTGCCTCTTGACAATCAGTACTATACACTGTCCTTCATGCATACACTGTACTTCCCATATTCAAATTTTGCTTCCCTTATATCTGAGTGAAGCCACGTTGCTAATATTCCCACTGTGTGCATTTGATGACTTAAGCAGTACCTTCAAATTTATTTACTTACTCTTACTTACCCTATCACAGCCCATGTATTTACTTGTTTCATGATGACTGCCAGCAGCTCTTGAGATCCCCAGCAATTTGGCTTCCCTCTTTTAAGGGAAGTAATGGAGTCATTACTGCCCTTAAAACATCTGCTGTACAACGAAATCAACTTTTGCAGCTGGCAGACATACTGGTCCTATTCCACTTATCCTTTTTGCACAATATATTTCCGTTTCCCTGACAATAGTCATCGATAAATGATGATATGTAACTGATTATCTATAAATTTATAGATTAATATGATTATTAATATACATAATATGACTATAATGAGATTAATATATGTATTAATATAATAATATTAGATTATTATGAGATTCTAAAGTTTATTAATGCAGTAAATAAATATATTTGTGTACTTGCAACCATTTACTGATCCACATATCTACAATCTCCAGGGTCGTCACTAGAACTGATGGGAAATTTCCCTCCCGGATAACCCGAGTACTGCTTTATATTCTTCATTCATATATACTGTTCACTTTCCACCAACTAATTTTTTTTTTTCCACACACAGGGCTATTAGTTTATGAGGGCAGTAATGTCTGTTTCTCTCCTAATTCCGTACCTAATCTCGCTTCCTGTCAGCTGAACTGCTATGCCTTTTCCTGTGACCGTAACATGTACACAAAATGAGTATATACACGTACAGGGCGGATTCAGAAATTTTCCTTTGGTTGCATACCTCATCAGTGAGTTTGATTTTAATTTTCTTTTTTGCTTTCTACCTCTGTTGAGTCAGCCCTGAAATATACGTTTAGGCTTAATTTTCATTTCCGCTAAATTAATTTCCTTACGTCTACCTCTGCATATAAGCGTATATTTCATGTCAGAAACAGAGGCCCACTTCTTACTGTCTTTCTTGTGATTTCGATGGTTGATCCCTGAAGATGAGGTTTTCAGCAATAAGTACTTCCTTATTTTTTCTTCATTTTCTGTAGCTGCAATCTCCTTTTGTAGTTCTTCTATTGTTAACCTTTCAATTAACTTATATATGCATTATGGTCATTGGGTTCCTTCTGCTAAAAAGTGCAGCTTCCATAAACCATATTACAATTATTTAATATATCCATTCAGTTTCTTATAAATTCAATATATATAGTCATCCTGAATTCCTATGCGAGTACTATGGTGGTCTGTAGCAAGGTTTCATGTAAGGAAAATTCTAGTAACAGAATTCGTCCTAAAATAGTTCCAAGAATGCGATCTAATAACTCTTAAAAATGTTTGTTCTCAAAAGCTGTTAATTTCCTAACAGCTAACCAGCCATTTTTGCAGGATTCCGTCTTCAGTTTGTCTATATATAGCTTATTATCATCTTTTAAGATTCATGTACTTTTGTACTGTGACCCGCTTTTAACTTGGTGTGTAGAGAAGCTCTGTCGAACAAGCAATCATCATTCCTCTTTCTAATCAAAGCTTTATTATCTTGTCGATGTCATTCATTATAACAGCAGCGCATCGTGGCACTACAACTCTGTCTCAATAACTAAATCTTTCCCAAAAATTCAGTGATAGATCAAAGAATTCGCTGATCCTTTGATCATCGAATTCTTTGATCTATCACTGAATGCGGGCTTTCATCGGCTTCAGCCTTAACATCATCATTAAGATCGCTATCAACCCAGTTTCGATTCAGTAAACTTAGCCAATCAACACCTTACTTAAAAAAAATACTTTTATTTCCGAATAAAAGTTACTCAAACGATTTGCACGATCCTTGTACCTTACAAAGTCGATTAGACCTCTCTCTCTCCTTCCCCACAATTTTTAATTTATTTAAGTAGCATCCTAGAATTGCTGGATCTGGAATTAAAACTCGAATTCCCTAAACTGACGAGAACACATTTTTATAGTTTTGGCTCTATCATTTTGCTTGATATAGTGCAGAACCCTCCCTCTCATAGCTGAAGCGACTTGGACTGCAAAGCAGCACAATGACTAAATTTTATCACCGTTGGAAGCTGAATTGTCTGAGTGACGTTGACGTTTACTGCTTCCAAAGTTATTTACCTGTTTACGACCACCTGCATGTGAAGTATTCTCAAGACACGACAATAACAAGTTGCTGTTGCAGAACATCGTTATTGTGTGGTATTACTGATTAATAAGAACTTACTCGAGCATTATCTTTTATCTGAATGAAACTACTTAAAGACAAACCACCGAGGAACCTTGGATATTTGATAAAAATTAGTTTTATAATTTCAATTTTCTGTTTAAAATAATTTTAGCCTTGTTTTATACTTGATATTTATTAGAGAAAACTAATAAATTCAGAAACATTTAAAAAGGAATAAAATGAATCATTAATGTCCACTGTGATATTTTTTTCGCTTTAGTGGACTTCATTTCTTATCCCTTTAATTAATTTCCATTTCTGCTTCTTAATTATCGCCATAAAAATTTGAGAACTTGGTTCTGATTGACAAAAACATTTCGGATTCTATATTTAAAAACATGATGGAATAATTCTCTATTAAAAGGAAAGATGGACATTATTTAGAAGGTAAACGAAATTATTTAGCTGTTATCCATGCTTAAATAGAGAGGATCGTTCCAAAAGGTAATGCTCCACACACTTTAAGAAATGTGAAAGAAAAAGATAACTTTAAAGGAGCTTTATTTTCTTCTTAACATAATGAAAAACAAAATATTGAAAATTTGTTTTTTTCTCAATTTACAACGTCATAGCCACAGTTATTGGGACTGTGGTTATGATTTTAAAGAAATTAACCACACATCTGTGAGTTGCGGTTTGATTATCAGAAAGAATGGACTCACTTAAATTGTAGGGCTAATGAACGAAAATACAGGGCCGGTGAGATCAGTTATATAATCTTACCATCTCGGTGGCTTGGAGCAAAAATACAGAAGCAAATACAGCTGTGTACCACAACTAACTTATAATGATCATCAAGTAAACAGCGTAATGCAAAATCAATATTAACTGCGCTGTTACATTAAACCTTTTGAATATTGTATGTTTTTGGATAAAGAGCATTTTTTCATGCACCTGCTAAGAGGGGTTTGACGCATATGCCCATATTATATTTATTAAAACATTTTACCAACCACTGAATTTCAAACGTATCAAAAAAAATATGAAAACCAGCTTCGTTATGGGATGGTAAATATGGGCACTGGTTACTGGCCCAAATTTCCCTCAAATTCAAGAAGGGAATTAGAAAAATTTATAGAAACTAGATGGGACTGTCGCCCTAAACATAAATAAACAACATTATTTAATGTATTCATTGCGATATATTTCAAGTGCGTTGGATTTTTTGTTAAATTGATTTTTTCTCATTTTCCGGGATTAATAGAAATGAAAAATGCACTCTGTGACGTCGAAATTGCAGCAGCCTGAAGGAACAGGATTACAGAGATGATAATCAGAGCCACAGATTATCTCATGAAGGGTAATGATAGTCTATGAGTTAAGGAACACATGATGAAACTTGCAGACGGTAATGTGCGTGTGAACACATTTAATATTACAAAATGATTACAATGGACAGATCAGTGTGTTGTAAATCCATCATGGTTGCAGATACATTGAGGTAAGTGTCTTGGCATTGAGATGCCAAATAGGATGGCTCAATGGATGGTGTCCAATCATGGCCCGCACGTGTTCGATGGGGGCTCGAATATAGTACTTCCCACCACGAAGGCACTCTGAAGTTGTCCTGCTGAAAAATGCAGTAAGAAATAAATGGGAGAACGACGGGTTTCATAATCTCGGCAACAGGATCATTGAGTTCACTACCTCATCGCCGCACATGTATGCGACTATAATTGGGTCCCCAAGCAGAAGTGAGATTTATTGATGAAGACCATTGACGACATCTGTAGTCCATGTGCAAAACCATTCCAGACATAGTTGACGCTGGCAGTGGTCAGGAGTAATCGACGCAATGGCCGAAGCGCTCTCCATACAGTGTATTGGGAAATACCCAATCGCTCGAGTATTCGTACTCGAATTGCCTTCTACAAGACGTAGGACATTCTCCTCATTATTTGAACATTGTCTGACGTCCTCGTCGTTCGCTCTCGATTCATGGTGCCTCTCGTGAAACAACCGGTCTCACGTAACCTCCCTGTGCACACGTGCGAAAATCGTATGATGAGGAGCACACCTGTGCGGGAAACGTTCCTGGTACAAGCGCAGAGCGGCGCGCCCATTACAGTCCGCAGCTCCATACGCGAGGTTTTTCATTCATTTATTAATTACACACACAATATAGTCTCAACATTATGTACATAAAAGTATATACATGATTTATATACAAGATATATTTACATATAATTATATGCTCTGACAAACATTAAACTCTCGTGTGTGTGTGTGTGTGAAAGTGTGTTCTTATTCAGGGTAGCTCCCAGGCATAAGCCCAAATCTACTTTGAGAACTTGGGAATATGTAGTCTTTACAAAGAAGTCGTGAAAAAGTATGTTAAATTACCTGAGTCTGATTTTACTGTAGCGCAATTCGCACTTGAAATCCCGCACCCACTGGAGGTAGTGCAATACCAGTGAGTGCCAGCAATCCCGCGCCCCGGGTTGCCCATACAAGGGAGCCAGCAGGGGGAAAAAAAAATATATATATATATATATATAATAAAACAACAATAATATTCAATAGTCTGGATGGCACAACTATAAACTTCAAAAATCACAGTTCAATTGAATATTTCCTCAGTTGCTGTTTCACATGCACTGGAACCTCCAAAACCAATAACGGTACTATCCAGCAAATCTCCAACTTAACGCCATGGATAATAGAACCTTTAGACGACCAGACCCGACGCAATGAATCAGATCCAGCACCCCAGAATCCAGAATGGAGTATTCATGATCGCAGCACAAAAGACAACTAACCAGAGCACTAGACCCAACACCATGAATCAGGTCCAGCACCCCAGCTGCTAGCCAGAGTTAGAAACAAATAGTGAAACTCCATGAAGACAATTAAGTCACTAGGTTTGCCTCTCAAGAAAGGCTCTGAGAACAGTTCTTCTTGCAAAAACAGCAGCTGAAAACCCCTGAAATAAATTAAAACAGTCACGATTTGCAATAAGCAAATGCACTGTATCAAATGATAAGTCAGGAATATGCGCCATCAAAATCCGCCTTTGGTCTTCATACTCCCGACATAAAAAAATTACATGCATCCAAGTCTCCTGCTCGCCACATGTACAGAAAGGATCTGTCTCCAACCCTCTCTCATATAATTTGGCCCGTGTCCTGTTAACAAATAAGAAGTGCACATAGAAGGCGTAAACCAAGATGCCACTGTTTTTGCCAATGCATAGTTCACCTGGGGAATATATTTCCTCGTCACAGCTCCAACATCACCACTTTCCCATCTGGTCTGCCATAAATCCATTAATTTGTTCCATATTCCTTGTTTTTCTTCTTTAATATTATTCTCCAAATCGATTGTAATATCCAAAAACGTTACTGATGTACCCTTTTTCAATTTGTACAAAAACCCTCTGTAGACAATAAATAAATCCAATGGCATGATACCAGCAATTACCTGTAGGGCGTTTGTAGACGCTGTTCTAGGTACTTTCAATAAAGTTAATAACATAGAGCGCTGAAGCGATAAAAGTTTCGATTGAATCCTAGTTTTAGTTACCACAGAAATCCAAGCAACAGCCGCATATGCCACTATCTGGAGAAAAATAGTCTTATAATACAATATCCATACGCGAGGTGCATGTCGGCCAGTTCAACGTTTGAATACTGGTCCATCCTACTGTCTCGGGAACCGGTTCGCAAATGCTGACTTCCAGCGGGATCGCTGTCCTCCCGTTCAACGTCCTCTACCGCATGACGAAGGCATTTCGGACCCTGCAATGCTATGTGATTCCGATTCGTCTTTGTGTCCTCTACACCTCCTACAAGTTTGTCGCACTGGTAGTGAATCACCCTGCATAGCTAACTTTTCGCTCATTAATTAATTAATTAATTGCTACATAAAAATAGCTGTTCTTGCACTACACACGTCATTTCTCTGCACTTAACTCAGGAGAAATGGTCAACCAATCGACATGAAATTTGGTAGTTGAAATACTCTAAACAATTCCTGAAATTTTGAAAATTTATAATAATAACAATATAATAAATTTATATTATTATTATTATGTTTCGTTTATAATACAAATTGTATAATTTGAGATATGTTCAAAAATATTATCGGATATTTATTTATCCGACTTAAAAAAATCAATATTTCCGGGAAAGGGAAAAAAAAAAAAAGCCATGCTAGCCTTGTCCGAGACTGGCTAACTCAGCCATGTGTGGGCTCGTCTGACATAACTCACTGAACTAATTACCAAAAGCAGACGAAAACCTCCAATATATTTCTTATATTTTTAAATTTCTTGTTATTATTTGCTGGCCCGTCTTTCCCATTAGGCCCTCTGTCTAGGGCCTATTCAGGGACGTCAAAAAGAATTCAACCACTTTATTCCAACAATAAATTAAACTTTCTTTTAGCAAAATCATTAACAACCTCATAAAAGTTCGTATTGCTGGTAAGTCATGCTGGAATAAGTGTGGAAATAATTTCAGGGCGCAGTTATCGGCTCATGTATTGGCCTGATAACAAGTTTTGGGTGAATAATTAAAAGTTACTTAATAAAGTAACTTTTAATTAGCGTGTTTCATTACGTAATTAATCTGTGGATAATCAGTACCTATCATCTTACCGAAATTATGTTGTCGCATTAGCTGCGTATGGACCGTCACAGTAGCTTAAAGCTGGTCAGTAGCAGTCAGTGCCTGCGTTTATTATTTTGGTGTGAACGGCGTGTTTCTATTTGAGGAGGAATCCATGCTCGTGTAATCTTCACCAGCTAAAGTTAAGCATGGTTTTTTGCATATCGTTAATTTGTTCTGGGATTAGAGGAGTTATTAATTTATTTGCATACTTTGTCTAACGAATAAAATTATTCACGACCGCAGCCAAAGGCCAAGTTATTGGTGTATGAGGAAGTCTTTAGATGAATCTTAAGAGCCTCCGTCGATCTGTAAAGAGATCACACATGGGATGATATGCTGGAGTCTGTCCATAAAAGAATAATGTAACGCTTACCAGTGGACGCAACTACGATTTTTTGGGCCTAAGGCGAAATCTCAGAAATGCGTCTTTGATTTTCATTAATACCACAGGACAAAACGAATATTCCTGGGCTGTCAGTTTGTTTGAACATACAACTTAACATCTACGCCACGTGTACTCGCTGTAACTTGTACTCGCGAAAAATGCCATCAATCTACTTCTGAAACGAACGTAAATCGAATTTGCCCGAAGAAAAATGTGAAAAGAAACAAAAAACGACCATTGTATGCAATGTTCACTTTAGCTGTGTTCACATCAACTGTACGAGGTAGTTACGTGTTTCATCTCTTCGCCCTACGACTGTTCTTTCCCCCTCCCAAAATAAATTCGGTTTACGTTCAGGAGTACATTGATGACGTTTTTAGACTAAACCGAGAATGAGAAATAACTTTCCCATTGAATAAAAGAAGTTGATTAAGCAAGACTTAAGAAAACTGAAATCTAAACGGCAGTTCAATTTTAACAGAGGAGGCCAGATATTGTCTGAAACCTAAAAATAAAAAATATGGCATAAAATATTGGCAAGCTAGCCAGAACTTTGTGTAATTAACGCAGTCTTACAAATTATGATAACAAATCAAACTTAAAGAGAAACTGACCCTGAACATACCGTTCTTTATAAACTGAAAACAAATAACAAGGTCTCGTCTATGTTGCTTACACTAGATCACAGCTTTTTGAAGAAAATAAGTCCTTCAATCTGGTAAGATCAGGTTGTAGAGTAGGCGCAGATCTCGTGTGTCCAGGGGATTCTCCACTTGAGTTGAGTTAAGCCCAGATTTCCACGAAATGGTCCTTTGTCGCAAAAGTTTCAATAAGCGAATGATAGTCTTTATCTTCCAGCACATCAGAATCGGCTTCATTTGGAGTTGGATTTAAGGCAAGCGGTGGTAGCGAACTTGAGAAAACTAAACTTATCTTTGCGTTACTAAAGCCAGTAGAAGATGAAGATTGGATAGAGGTGATAATGGCTAATTTAGAAGCACACTCCCAGATGGAGGAGAGGCGTTTTATACTATAAAGTAGTAAGATCTGTATGCGAATATACTTGATCACATTGACCTTAAATTTCTGTAATTAATTTTCTGAAAAATTAATTACAGAATGTACAGAATTAATTACATTCTATGATTTTCAAGAAATACATGCGAAGTAAATAAAGAACAGAAATAGAAGGGAACAAAGAATCGAAGTAAAAGGAAAAACATAATTATTCAAAAGATTTGGTAAAGAAAAAAAAACATTTTTAGATAAAAATGTCTTACCAGAGAGGTGATGAGGTAGTTATGGCTTTCTGTCATCATTCCCACTTGCTGAGCCTGGAAAAGGAAGGAAGGTTATTGTTTCAGCTGAATAGATACTATTTAGCTGCTGCTGATAAAGCACGTAATGTTATTAGTAATAATATGACATAATGCTGAAAGAGCAACGGGGTTGATCCCAAATAACGAAACAAAGGTTCGTTGCAGAGTAAAGTTGCTTTAAGAAAAAGCCCTCAGGAATTCTCCTTTAAACTTCTGACGAATTGACAAAAATTTGGTAGTGCATCATAAAAGCAAACGCAGTAGCTGCTGAATTGGTTCAGATGTATCTTCTCTGTCATTCTTACAAATTGTTTCTTTCGAATTTTCTCAATCGGGACAGAAATAAATTATTGCTGTATTAGAGAGAGAAATTGTCAGTGAACAATACAATACAGGGACAGACGGTGTTTCATTGATGATACTTTACAAAAAATGGAGGATATTTTGAAAGAGAAGAAAATTACCTGTCTGTACCCATTCATTTCATTTTAAACCAGTGTTCCTTAAATAATTATGTTATGATGTAAGGAAGAGTTTCTGTATTATTTGTTGTAAGTTAAAGCAGTTGATGGGGAATTGATGTCAATAATATTGAGTCTCTTGACTCTCCTTTCCTCCCCTTGTTAAAGCCTTTCAGTTTGATATCCAGTCGTTGAACCCATTGGACTCGATATCGCGTGGCGTAGCCGAGTGACTTATTTAAAGTTGACTTATTTAAAATTCTAAAAACTCCTCTCTAGAAACTTGAATTCAGTATTTTCCATTACATCAATTTTTTCCTCTGCACACTTGGCCAGAAAAGTTTTTTTAAAATTCCATCATAAAATAAATAAAGCTTCTTCGTCCACCGCGAACCTGCGCCACATTAAGTAACAGGAATATGTGAAACCAGAAAGAATAACACTTAAGATTGTAAATAGGTACAAGTCCAGCTGTTGAACCGGACCTTTAATAAATCATGCACAGGTCATAAAATACGACTGAAACATTTCTGAAACTGAAACATATACATTTCTACCTGTTTCGGGGTCCTAATGAATCTGGTGCTGGAGCTTGTTACCACAAATTAAGCCTTAATAGCAGGTACTCCGAAATGGAGCAGAGTTGTCGTTTCACCAGGTCAAGCACACACTCTTGAGGTAAACGAATCGGGTGTAATTACAAAACTTCTGGATTCAGTTGCAGCACTAGCATTTAAAAGCACTCCTCAAACTTAAATTGCAATATATATCCAGTCACAACGGCAATTTCAGATATTTGAAATTTCAATTGTACAGTATTACAATCCTGCATTTAATATTATGGCCAAATGATGAAAGGAAGCAGACTTTGATGCATCAAAAAGTGCAGTAGTAATAATAATAATAATCAGAAATAAAATTGAACAGAATATTCGTACTATTCCAATTATCATAAAGTAACCATCCACTTCTTTGAGCTTAGCTAGGCTCACCGCCTCTGCCATGTTGGGAGGCAACGTATTGCAATGCTCAACAATCCGTTGCTCCATGGTTGAACTTCATGACATCCAATCTTCTTCTATTCCCTGATATTTTACATGTGTGCGCCCTAGTTCGTGTCCTACCTACGAGGGAGAACAGACCCTCATTCATTCTACTCAAACCCTTCAGTTCTTTATACATCTATCATTTCGCTTTAGATGTCCGGTCGCAAAACTTTGCAGTCCACACCTTCTAAGCCGTTCATGTGTGCATCGCTTTGCCCTCGTCACCAATTTGGTCGCCCTTTGAACCATTTCCAGAAGTTCCATGTCTTTTGCTTTTGAGGTGCTGTCTTCAGACCTGAAGGGAATTTTCTAAATCGGGTCTAACTATTGCCTTTTATAGAGATAACCTCCTTCTCCTTGTTAGCAAAGGTTTTACAAGTCAAACTGGACACCACATGCTTTCATGGTGACATGTTTAAGCTGAATGGAAAATTTCATATCAGATTGAATTGTAATACCTTAGTCTTTTTCGTCTTGAATCATATTTAACTCCTCAACCCCTTCTAGTTTATACCTAACTCCAGGATTTCTGTTTCTAAATGTTTAATCTGACATTTAGAAGAATTAAACTTTTGTTGCCATTTTTGAGATCATGTACGGAACCCATCCACTCTTTTTGAAGCAACGCGGCCTGGCTCGAACCATCCGTGCCACCTTCAAATGATCAGTAAACTTTGACAGCTTCCCTTGGATACCACACCCGTCACTATTAGTTATGATAAAATTATCAAAGGACTGGATCCAAAACCGAATCCTGAGGGAGTCCCCTTGTTACGCTGGCCCAGCCTGCGATCCAGCGTAGCACCTTACCAGTAACTCAAATTTATTCCAGTTTATACAGCAGTCTTCCATGAGGGACAGTATCAAAACTTTAATAAATTCTAGATATATAATTTTCGTAATATCTCGATGGTAGTTTCACTTATAAGATCAATGATTTCTTTTTTTTTAATATAATAAATATTCTTACACATTTGTACGTAATTGGCTGAAAGTGGAAAGCCCCTGAAAATTTCCGAAAGAATGCTGTATTCATTTTCTTCTTAAGTTGACGAAGTAGAATAACTTGTTCTGGTATTTTAATTTCGCCTTTCTATTAACTCCAGATTATTATTTTAACCATTAACTCACTCGCGAAAGAATTTAATCTCAAGAGATTAAAAAATAAGTTAAAAGCACTGAAGGATGAGTGACTGACGCTTGAATTAATAACTACGTAAAAAATTGAACCGAAGGTTATGAAAACTGGAAGATAAGAGTTTTTTCATCAATTTTTTAACCTCTAATAAAGAGAAAAGTAGAAGCTGGTACTCTTAGTGCCCATCATTCTACAGGTATCCTGAAAAGCCGTCAACTACTCACGCGTTGATATCACCAACCATATGTTTTTGTAGTGGTGGGTTTGGTTTCGAACTAGAATCTTCTCTCAACTCTATGGAAGGACTGGAGCATTTAGTCCTGTAAAAATCTGAGATATTCTGGAATAAATGTGAGTTAATGTTACGATTATCTCAAATGAGGAAAAAAATCCACGATGGCAGCAACTGCAATCGCAACTAGGGACACTTTACAGCATCATAAAGAGAGAGAAAGTCCCAAATAATTGTATTATTTTACTTTTCTTGATGGAAGCGCCTAATATTGAAATGCTTGGATGTTCGAAGTCATGAGTAATCAGCAGAGGTAGAAGAAAGAACTTTCGCTTTATTCTCTCATTAAAACTGAAGTGGGAAATTCATGTTATGAAAAGTATTTAAATCCTAAAAACTATAATTTACCGCTTAGGGTTTTCTTCCTTATTTCTTTTATTTATTATTTAAATTTCTTTTTGCGAGGCTCTTAACACTGAAGGGGTCTTAAATGTGTTTCGCCGGAGGAAGTTCGTGTCGTACGAAAGGGGGGGGGGACTTAATGGTTCTCTTTCGTCTTTATGCGTAAGTCAGTGCAATATCGATTACGCCCTGCAAAAACGACACCCACTGGGCTGGGCTGACTGCTCTAAGTAACGCGATCTCCTCTTAGTACCGTCATGGAAAAAAATGCGTAATTTACTTGAGATTTTGCACGAGATCATGGCGTTCTTTACTGACGTGAGTATTTTGGCTGAAAGATGTCTTTGTTCACTGTTTCCTTAATCAAACACTCACGAAAACGCACGAGATTTTCTTTGTGGCATCTCTAAATATTCGTTTAAGAAGTTCAAATTCCATATCTTATTCTTCTCTAGGAAGAAACTTCTTTAAGAAGTTAATTCACTTTAAAGTGGCAAATTAACGTTGAGTCGACTCGAATGAGACTCGCAAGATGCTCAGAAGATGGCAGCATAGTATTTCGCGTTTAAATGTTATAGAAGTTCAAAGAACAAACAATTTTGGAGACAGACTTGGCTTCGAGAGATGGCTTCCTTCGATCTGCCAATGGAGAATTGTCGTTTGGACAATAATTTCTTATACGTTGTATCGAATTCTGCGCTTTCTTTGAATCACGATAATTGAACTATTGCAACCACCTCGAAATAGAAAGGAAAGAAATTCTGGTTGATTAACTTACATGTTTCAGGACGGTGTGGAGACTCTCCCTTCGTACATCGAGCACAATACGCGTCTCTCCTGTCAGTTTCACCCTCCAAAAAAGGTCTCGATACGCTTGGCCTGTTTTGAATTGATATAACTGAACCTTCCAGTCATTCTTTTGAGCTTCTTTTAGGAAATCCTGCAGTCTAATCACACCTAGAACGAAGAAAGTAATTGATCTTAAAGATATTTGGAAAACATTGACAAAAGTTTATAAAGAAACTTGTGAAAAATTGAAAGAAATGGGAGTGAGGATATCGAAAGAGGATGGCTGTTCTCGATGTCTATCTGGAAACGTATCGTACTGAACCTTTTTGAATTGTTTTAACTTATCTTAGACTTGCCTAATGAACCCAGTTGCTGTCCATTATGAAAAAAAGGCAAATTTACTTTGGGATTGTTATTTGAAAAGTTTTTGAAACCAATGATAATTATGAGTTTCGGAATACGCAACAGTCAGTGAATATTTTCAGCAGTATAAAGTCAAGTACAGTGTGAAGCCAACATTTATCAAACATGGTATTCTCGATGCTGCGAAAGATATTCCTCAGGAAATGTCTATAAATAGCAGCAGGTTTTTCCGTATCCTTTATTATATGTCCTTTTGTATACTTCGAAATGCTTATCGCGATACACGAGAAGTAAGTTCCACGCGGTCAATATTTCCCTCGTTTCGAAACGGTGAAAAATTGTGTGATAAGGCAGATAAAGGGGCAGCTGAGAAAGTTATTACATAATCAATAACAGCGAGGGAAGGAGAAGGTTACTGATACGCGAAATAATTGTTCTCATCTCTGATATCTTGAAACTTAGTGAGGAGTTTTTGTGAGCGAAGCATTTGGAGAAATTTCTTTTAAAATGCATTGTGTCTTTTGAAAGAAAAACCGATCACAGGAAGCTAAACTCGAGCGTACCTGTCTTTGTAATTAATGTGTAATAAATATCGCGGCATGATGGGCTTTTCTTCGAAGTAACTGAAGGGGAATAATTGGAAAGACTAATTTAATTGCGCAGTAATTACAATCGTTAATCTACCTGTCCGGAAAAACGTTAATTACAGATAATTTCTGTTTACAGGCATTGGATAAGTTGTTTATTGACAGCGGGTGTCTGTGAGCACACCGTGCACTCAGAATAAAGGGCTTAATAAAATTCGGCGTCCTCCAACCCCATCAAGATGAAAACCACCGAGTTCAATTACTCGTGAGAGAGAACTTCCCCTAAATTCACGATACTGTTATGGCCATTGGAGTACTGACATTATTTTCGCATAATTAGGAAGCCTTTTCCATCCTCGCAGTTTATGTAAACCATTCTAGTATCAAGTCAATTGGTCACGGTGCTTACCTTCGTGCTCATCGTATACTAGAGAGAAGGTCCTCCATCCCCATACCTTCACGAGGTCCACGTAGGCATGACTCAGTACCGAAGGACGAGGAAAGAGGTTGATTGACAAGTCGTCCCGCTGTAGCTGGAAGTCCCATCGAGTTTCCACGTGAGGAACGTCCAAGGCATCACAGATAGACTGCACGTGCATGCTGGTGATGTCAGACAGGGGTCCGAAGATACCTGCTATACCTGTCTGCATCAAAGAACACACTGAAATAGATAAGAGAAACATAAAATAGATAAGAAATATATCTTTCTAGATTTTTCGCAGTTGATTTTTTTGTAAAGTAGATTCACCACATAAAGAACTGCACGCCATGATGAACACGAATATTGGATTCAATTCGGTGATGATGCGAATATGTTAGACGCAGTCTTACGGGCCTAGTTATAGAAGAAAATCGCCAAACACTCAAGTCCTTCACAAATAATTCAATTTCTGTTTGTACGTATTGCTGGATTCCTTGGGTATTCATTCAAAGTTACGTAAGACAGCTGCCATTGTGTTAAGCAGAAACATACAATGGCATCTGCGATCCACTGAAATACGTACCGATTTCATTTGGGGTTTCTCCAAATGTTCGCTGCTTTACTGTCCATGTAATGGCAGGTGCGTGTATTCTGTGGCATGCTTAAGATGTCTATCGCTGTTCTTTCAGCGCCCTCCCGTGCTTTACTGAAATTTCATTGCTAGCAGAATGGATCTTTTTCACGTTTGAGAAATTTCAAAACTTCCTCGCTACGCGCCATTAACCTCCGCAATTTCGAGACCTTTTCGGTACATAATGACATTTTCATCTAGTTTAGGGCTTTAGAATGGGAACTCATGTTTTCACCAATTCAATTCCTCCCTTCCCCCATCTGCTGGACCTATTATTATTTAAAAATCTTCATTCGGCGATCTTATTGTAATACCAGTTGAATTTCTTTATAGATACTATATTTCTTTCTTTTGAATCGCGTTGGGTCGTTTAGAATTTTGAGAAGAGGCAGTTAAGGCCGAAAGGCGTGGGTATATGATATCTGTAATTAGCATGCATTATTTTATTATTATTAACATCAGTTTATTTCCCAAGAAACCTTGGGTCACTGTGCTAGAAGGATGTGAATATTTGCAGACTAAGGTGGGAGGAACACGAGTACATGCGTGCCCGACCCGATCAATTTACAGGATTAAATATAGAAATGCATGGAGACAAAACAAAGTCTTTGTCAAATACAAATAGGCAAGTAAAAAAAAAAAAAAAAAGTCAGTCAGTCATGTCCAGGAGCAGGTGAAAATCATAGATTCATTATCTGGCAACAGTTCTTGAGGATTTCCTTCCTGTAGAGCTTGCCTTCACAGAACCTATTAGGGTGGATCTTAAATTTATTGAAGATCCGAAAACAATTGGCCGGAAACATGTTCCTCCGGGAATCAATGCTTGACAGCGTAAGACGCAGAGGGAGACAGGAGTCGGGTACTCCCCTCTTAGGCGCCTCCGTAGCCAGGTGGGAAGGAGCAGCAGTGCGTAGCACACGCTTCTTGATTAGACCGGGGTTCGAGCCCGTCACCACCAAATACGGAAGATGCGGAAAGGTCAGGGAATGACCACCGCACCGGAGCAATATGGCCTTAGTTGCTAATGCTCCTAAAAACCAAATAACAACAATAACAACTCCCCTCTTGCCCTCTTCGGGCCAGAGATTAATGTAAATACCGATGCAGCATCAATTCGCCCCGTTAGAAGCCGTGCAAGCGTGAGGACATTTTTTGTCATGATGATATGTCTCCAGAGAGTGGTGCCCAGATTTGCTTGTAGGATCGATCTGGAGATAGTTAGGGGGTTGCCTACTACCCTGTTCATCGATCTAAGCAACCAGTATTGTAAACTGTGATATTTGTGAAGGTATGAGGCAGGGGCAGATGACCAAATTTGATGCATAGAGAGGGATCGGCGTAATACACCTCAAGATGTGTCGAATAAGCAGCGCTGGCCGATGCACACCAACGAGCCCCTGATGCACTGCCCAAAGAGGTGCGTACGTCTTCTTCCTCATCCTGACAAAGTGAGGCTGAAAGGTGAGCCCAACATCCCAGGTAAGGCCAAGGTCAGTATAGGAGGTAACTTTTTGCACCGGCTCCCCACTAACAAAGATTTGGATATCATTTTTGACTCTCTTCTTGGTTATCGGCAGTTGCGCTGATTTGGAAGGGGTCAGATGCAGTCCAGTTGTGGCAAGATAATTTTCCAAGCTCAATATCTGCCTAGAAGCTTGTTGGTTGATATCAGGAATCTGATGATTATGATCTGAGCTCACGTAGAACTTCAGGCTTAAGAGACAGTTAGAATTCTGAGCTGGGAAAGTTCTAAAACTGCTGCAAACAGGATAGCTGACAGCACGCTTCCTTGCGGGATGCCTATTGAGACATCAATAGTTATCTGGAAGTCGTTGTCGTCACAGACAGGTGTCTAGGAAATAAAACTGACTTCAAAATTTGAAGTAAGGTCAGGCCGAAGTAATGTTTCAGAATGGTAAAAAGAGCTGGGAGATGTATTCTGTCATAAGCCGATTTAATGTCCAGGAATATGATATCAATCTATGATTTGCTGTTATGGGTCCGCTGAATTCTGAAGAGGGTATCAGGATGATTGGTAGTTGTCGATCTCCTGTGCAGAACGGTATGCAGGTACTTGGGCCTGTCGAAAACAATGCTGGGCAATTGCTGGCTGATTACTTTTTCAAAAATTTTGAGTGAAGAACAACTGATGGAGTTTGGTCGCAGGTCTTTAGGAGATTTTGGATGGATTTTGTAATTGTTTTGCTGGATGAAATCCATGTAACATTCGCAAGAGACTGACTAAGTTTCCCAATGTGAAAATAGTCTATAAAATTTCATTTCCTCCTTGCCGAAATATTTGCTAGTCTTTGGTAGTAATGTGAACTGTACCCGGGTCGTTTTCGTATGGTGAGGGAGATGAGGGGTCGTAGCCAAGAAATCTCATTTTACATTATCTTAGTTATAGAATTTCACTCATTAAATCACATTAGAAGAAGAAACTAAACTTTTCTTCTCACTTAACTTTCTTTTTTTTTATTTTTTTATTATTAATCAACGTCCAACGAAGTCATCGCTAGTTTCCACCGTATAGTTTGTGTATTGGGCTTCTGTAATGCAGAGAAACTCTTTTCTTAAACGTCGGATGAATGACACCCGAAGTCGTAGACCATTCGGTAAATCGATAACCCGAACAGTCGGATGATGGTGTCCACGCTAAACAACCACCAAACGTTTCATTAGAAAAGTGCAACCAACGCTTTCTAACGATTTCCCATCAGTAAAAGAAAAGAACAGCCGAAGAGTAAAGTTTCCCAGGGTGACTTTCTGCCGAACACTCCTGATGTTTTTTCTGATGCTATTTGATGACGTGATTAACCAGGACTGACAGAAAGCACCCTGTGTAACGTGTACTCTGGAAACTTATGCATAAGTCAGTCAGATAAGATGAACATATTAACCTCATTTTTGGGAAGTTTATTTTGTAAAAAAATACAAATAATAATAAAAAAAACGAGTGGTCGGAAAATATTCTGGAATGCTAGAGCTCCTGCCGATATTTAAAAAATACATTTTTATTTGCGTGTATGGCTTTTCTGTTTCTTGAATTGTTGTATATAAAAGAAATCCTCAGTCTGTAAGAAAAGCAGCTCCAGATTAATTCCCAATAGTTTGTATTTTTGATATGAGCGTTTGAAAAGTTATAGACGTCATAAGGATGACGTCTTACTTTAAAGACAAGGTTAAACAATTCCATTTAGAACAGAAAGAAGCTAATCTTCATGGTACAGTACCAAAACAATTCTTTAAAAGGTGATCTTACATCAGAAAGTTGGCTTTAACTGTAATTTGTCTTTACTTTAAATAATCGTTGATTTTTCTTTGGAAAAGACGAATTGTTTAACCAGCTGTATTATCTGTGATATCAGACTTCTCATTTTTTGCGAGGTTATCTGTTCTCGTGGTTTCTGAGTTTTCCTTAGTGAGAAGAAAGATTTCCATCCGTCCACAAATGACAAAGCAACGGAAGAAACAAAAAATCTGCCATACACACAGACGAGACCAGCAGGTTAATCATCTCGGATGTTTTGGGCATTAGTCTTAGCAAAAACAGAGTTTGATGAACTCTCGGATAGCAAAAGACTCCATCCTTGTTTTCCGACGGATTCAGAGTCAATATCATAAGCAGCTGTGGCTGACGGGTTACATAAAAATGAAAAACAACCCGATAAAAGGCTCGAGAATGGCTAAGTAAACAACTAGTGTTAGTATCGCAATTATTTCTTCTTTATACATCTATCTTTATTTATGGAAAACGTAAAACGAGAGAACTTTTAGCTACTGCAGAGAAAAACTGAGAATATTACACGAATAATCAACGATTATTCGTGTAATATCTTTATTCAGATAAGTATATTTGTTCATTCTAGATATCATAACCACTGAAGAGTAGTTTATATTAATAACTTTCCCCAAACGAGAAATATTTATTTGTTGAAGAAGCGTATCTTTGCATGAAATACCACTTGCAAATCGATTGTAATCTCAGAAGTGATACGGTCTCGCAGCATCTCAAGAGAGATGCTGCATTTATAGTTTAATCTACGTATCCTCTTACAAGCATTTCAATGATGCAAAAGAATGTTAATAATCTAGTAGATAATGGACAGGATTTAATTAAGTCTCCAGTTTGTTTTATTAAAAAAATAGTTGAGATGAACTAAGCAAATACATTCTACCTTTGAAACGCAGCCAATGAAATCCCTTTGTACCCAACAAACACCACACACTTTTGCATCAGCGAGCTCTTTGGAGTAACTCTGGGCGTGTGGTCCACCAAGCTACCAGAAGTATGTTATTATCAGGCCAATAACGAAAGTGCGCTCGGAATGAACCACTTTGCCATTCCTGCAACGTTGTGCACTAAAACATCTCGAAAAGAGGAAAGTACAAGAGCTTCGTGAATCTGCTCGGATGATGTCGGAAAATTGTGCCTCACGTGAAAGGATGACGCGTATTCAAATTCACACTTTGTAAACTAATTTACGTTGCTTGAAAGCGAATTTCCTTTTGACAGGAACTGCCATGAATACAAAACTATAATTTACAAAAACATAACAAAAATAAAATCATAAAAGGGGCACCAAGCTAGAATTAGATTCACCCTTGAGGAAATTTGTTACTTGCCTCCAGAATCGAATTGCTGGATTTCGTTAATCAATTTTGTAATTACTGATTTCACATTTTTCTCTTTCTTTCTCTTCAAATCATCTTTGTTGGCGTATGAATTTTGCTTGTGGTAGATGAAAAGAGGGATGGTTTTCTCGTGTACAAATTTTGTATGCGTATGGAAGTATGTGGAATAAATTCTGTTTGTATCTTGAACGTTTTGATAGCAGTTTATCTGTTTATTAATGCACCCTGACGTAGACTACGGTTCAAGGATTCAAATATCACTCGATGTTCAGTTTATTGCGATACAGCTCTAATAATCAAGCAATTCCCCAAATTCGAGTACTTTAAATTTGACTTGTTTAAAATTGATTCCAAATGTATAAACCACATGAGTTGGTTCGATTTATAGTGCATTTCCTGTGTTCTTTAAAATGCACGCAAAACCCATTTAAACCACCGCTAAATTGCCGACACGCTGGATTCAGTTATTTGCAAAATTCATAAACATAATTCAATTTATTATTCCATTTTCACCAAATATTGGTGAGCACGTGTAACCGTAGCGAAGCTTCTTTCTCATAATCCCGTAATGTATCTCTTCTCTTTTAAAGATGGTTTTCGTTGCGCACATCATCATTTACATACTCAATAAAGGTTTCCATAGTAACAGCTTCCTCTTAGTGGCCCTATTTGTCCCGTAATGTTCTAACATTATCTAGCTAGAACTTCTTTCTTGTCCAACCTCGATGACGAAGATATCGTAAGGACTCCTTTGGCTTGTCGAAGGAATGTCTTAAAGTTATTTAGAAATTTGTGCGAAACACATTCCCGAATCTTGATTATAGAAATTTATTCCTCTGAGCATTTCATAAAAATAAAGTTTTGAAACCTTCTCAAAAAAGGGCAGTTACAAGACCATTATATTATTGAGTTACAAAACTGCTGTCATCGAAAGAGAACCAACTATCTCAGCATTATTGGAAGTCTATCCTGTGAGAATTCATGTTAAGCCCTTTAGATCAATACACGGTATTTCTTGAATGAGAGACGTTGATCACGGTCACTTTCAGGTGTTCGCTGGTTATTGGAGTGTTTTCAGCAACATTTTTCTAGCAATTTTTCAAACTGTCCACAAGTAAGAGCATCCTTTGCTTTCACTTTACGAACTTATGAGGTGAATTTAAAGTCTGGAACTACAAAAAGTCTTTTTTTTTTTTTAGATGAGGTTGGCTGGGTTAAGTCTTTCATGGCACTTCAAAGAGCACTTTGACATTTATGCATGTAAAACGTCACTGATACATTGAACTGGTTTACAGTTCGATCGTGCCTAGAACTAGTTTTACTTACACCATATATAGCACATGCAGAACCTCCAAACGACCCTTTTATACAGTGTGCTTCAAAATAAAATATATCGAAATGTAACAGCGCTGGTAGTGATAATTTCGGTACTTTATTTGACACATACTGGGCTTTTATTCAGGATAGGCAGCATGTAATGAGGACGTGCTACGATATTTATATCATTCACGTCTGGCCGTAAGAATAATCTCCATTTTATATCGGCGGCCTCGACTACTTCAATTCTGAGGATTTCCAATCAAGGTGATGGAGAGTCTCCGGTGAAAGAACGGTCTTCAGAGGGCGGAAAGGGCCCTACAAAATATTGCATCGGCCGCCAATAACCTGACCAGCTGCAACTGCTCTTTTTCCTCAAGATCGATTGGTGTCAGAAGCACAACGTAAATGGGCTTTGTCGCAGCACGTGGCATTTGATACTTTGCCGTTAGCTATCAAGGTTTTTTCTTCTTCCTCCTCTGGTGTATGTTAGATGTGCAGCAATGGGATAAGTACAGGATGTTAGGAAGACGAAGATCCCTCCTTATTGTCCGATGGGTGAAGAGATTTCAATTGTGATTCGCAAAAGATTGGCGTGTCATGTGTCGAAAGAAAACCGTCAATTGGTATTCACTTTGGGTGTGCTGCTTCGATAACTTTTGAAAAGTTACAATTCAACAGAGTGGTAATCTGTGAATGACTGGTACTTTTGTTTGGGCCCTCTTCAAGGATTTTAGAGATCATCAGCTCTGCTAAACAGCAATTATAAAATTATCCTGCTTTTTCTTTTTTTTTTTGACAGTTAGCTTGATTCACTTTTTTATGAAAATTGAGAACAACTTTTAATTGTTTTTTTCCTTCTGTTTATCTGTTTTATGCCTTTTTAAATCGAAAATTTAATTTACATAACTTAAATGAAACAATTTTAAAACACCACGGATTTTTCAAATACTTTCAGTGGAGAGTTTAAGCATTCCCCACACTCCTCCCTTTCTAATACTGTGCGTGATTTCTATTTGCCTTTGGAAGAGCGACGCTCGTCCCTCGGCATGTATTTCTCCAAATGAGATTGATTTGTCAACACTGTAATCCTTGAGGCTTGCCACAGACATTTTCTCAGCCATGGCAAGCTAGGGCTTACTACCTGGGAGTCTAAAACCCTCATGGAACTTATATTCAGGTGACTATGTCACTTGAATATCAGTTCGGTGACACTGAGTCAAGTGGACGGAATCCAGTCCAGTCATTCTGCGATATACAAATCTTCTGCTCGGAGTTTCACAATGGTGGGACTGTTAGTAACCCAGGCATAATCCTCGTGTGCAAGTCCTGAAATATGGCACCTAGTATATTGGAAGTGACCACCTAAGTGTGAACCAATATAAGTAGGGGTTGAGACGTGACATCCATACCACAAGGAGGAATGCTACCTCTCTGTGTTACAAGACAAGATGGTAGATGACTTATCAACCGGTGTAAACCATCACTTTGCTTATTGGAGGCTTGAAATGGCGAAATACATGTTTAGTCTCCGGCTGCCTCACACCTCATCTCTTCCCTCATGCAGCATGATTGATATCTTTTGAGGTTATGATGGGCATCATGTCCAGATCCAACCTTTCTTGTATTTCGAAGGTACGGCTCTAAAATGGTGTTTGCAGGCTGGTCGCTAGATATACCGAAAATATTGTTAATCTCTAGGAAGAATTTGGATCAGCTAGTGCATAATCTCGCTGTTTCTGCTCTGTCAGATAATAACTGGAGGGAGTCCGAGTAGTGTATATTAGGAAGCCATTGTCAAGGTCACTTTGTGCTAAGGATCTGGTATATTTCTGTTGTGTGTACTCCATATCCAAAAACTTCATTACTTCATACAATATGTCCTCTCCACCTTTTCTATATTACTGAATACATCATGAATAATCAAACTGATAGAACAAACTTATCGGCGAAAAGATCTAAATCACCCAAACACTTTCTCGTTCATTTCACAAATATACGTGGTCTTAGTTCTATTCTCAATGATGTCCGTTTCCACTTAGTCTGGAAGTAAGCTTGAGGGCTGATGACCCTCCTATGTGTGTGTCCTGTGGCACAGTTTTAACGATTAGACACCTTTTAATTGACTGTCCAGATTTTAGCAATATCCGTCTTACCGCTTTTAATCATCTGACTGAGCCGTATACACTCAGTCAGATTTTATCTGACAATGACAACGTATCGGCTGTTTTTAGCTATTTGAAATTAATAAAAGTTTTTAATTGTATTTAATTTATGTTATTGTTACGTTTTTATTGATTTATTTTTTATATCATTGTTATTATATATATGGACATGGTGGCCTTACTAATTAGGTCACCGAGAATTTAAAAAAAAAAAAAAAAAAATTTAATATTACCTAGTCTTGGCGCATCATAGCCGTAGTTGCTAATGCGCCAAAAAAAATCCAAACAAACCAAACCAAACCAAACTGGAAGTAAGCCACGCTTACCTTTTCTGATAGAATCCCAGTTATCCGGTTGATTCATTCACAGATCATTCAGTTGTCCTAATTATTTGTTAATGATTGTCCTAATGATTCCTTTCGCTTCAAAGGTAGTGCTTGTGCATATGTCTAATCGAATATTGCCTGTCAGTGAATTAGTAATTTGGATCTTCTCTGGCTTAAAATGTCTGTGCTCAATTCTGTAAAATTCATCTGCAGCCTCTATCGATTTCTGAACTCCACTAACCACTTCTAACTCTTTGGCTTTCTCTCCCTTTGAAACATGATTTTCTCCAGTCAAGTTTCCTAACAGTGAGGTAATTTTGCTTGGTAATTTTAATGTTCACAACTCCAGTTGGCTTCGGTTTTCTACTCACACGTTCTCAGATAGTCGAGACGCTGAGGCTTTTGCGATTACTAATCACCTGCACAGATTGTTCATTTACCAACCAGAATAGCAGATAACTCTAACCATGAAGCCAACGCTCTTGATCTTTATCTCATAACCAACCATTCGAAGTACACGCTCGAGGCGAATAGTCCTCTATGCACCTTATAGCACAACTTGGTTATGGTCTCATCTCTAATGGAGTCTTTCTCTCGTGATCCCTTTCAGCCCTCGTATTTGTGGCATTATAGGAATGAAAAATGGAATAGTCTGCGAGATTTTTATTCTTCTTTTCTTTGGTTGGATGATTGTTTTAAATATTCTGATCGTAGTGTTTGCTCAGATCGTGCCAGTAAAATTATTTTTCTAGGGATGAATTTTTAATTCCACACTCCGCTATAAAATCTCGTCCTTTATGTAAACATGGGCCCTCCAATACGTCTATTAAGGCTGTTCAAGATAAGAATCGCAATTGATTTGTATGCAAATCTCAGGGTTCATTTTCTGCCTACGCTAAAGCTCATAACACTTGTAACGCAGTTATTAATCGGTCCATATTAGGTTTGAACAGACTAAGAGTAGGAAACTTGCTTCTGCCGCAAATGGTAATCGTGCATTCTGGTCTCTTGTGGAAGCTATTTGGCCGCAACTTTTGCCCACCTGTATTCCCCCTTCCCGAAAGTCAGGTTTTTCGTCCAGCAAAGCAAATTGGCCACCGAACACACGCAAAATTTACAGACATAATATATACGGCACCATATGGCCTGTGCTGATGCGTCTGAAACCCTATACCAACCAACCCTTATTTCTACTCTTTCTAAACTAATAGAGAAATCCATTAACCGCCAACTTCTAGACTATCTTGAAACCTTCCATCTGATCAATGATAGCTAATATGGGTTCCTTCAGTGTCGATTTACTGGTGATATAATGGCTTATATTTTGCCCATCTGTGGACAAATTCAATGGGAAAGTTTGGTGAAACTCAAGCAGTTGCTCTTGACATTTCAAGGGCTTTTGATCGTGTTTGGCATAAAGGTCTCCTAAATAAGCTTCCATCTTATGGTTTGCCAACTGTTTTTTTGTAATTGGGTATCCAGTTTTCTTTCTGACCGCACACTGCTGATGGTAGATGGCTCTGTCTCCTAACTTCTCCAATAATGCTAGTGTTCTCCTGGGTTTAGTTATTTCTCCTACTTTCTTTCTCTTGTATATTAATGACCTTCTCCCATTGACTGGAAATCCTGTCCATAGTTTTGCTGAAGATAGCACATTGCATTGCACCTCACCTTTCAGTTTGAGAAACCTGTAAAAAAAAAAAAAGGTTCAACTTGAATATCCACTACCGATTCCTTAAATACTGATCTCCAGGTAATTCGCCAGTGGGGCAAAGATAACTTAGTTGATTTCAATACTTCTAAAACTCAGTCCTGTCTTATATCTCGCAAAAAGGATTCTTGTGCCCTTATTCTCATCTTTGATGACATTCAACTTTCTATACAAGATCACATATCGGGGTTTACTCTGACTTCTAATCTCTCTTGGCATAAACACCAATTGCTTCCTCTGCATTTAAAAAAAAGTGGGTTTTCTATTTTGTTCTCGGAGTTACTTTTCTTCCTTCTCACTCTCTACAAATCTCATTCAAGAACTCCTTGAATATGCCTGATTTTTGTTTAATTTCAGCAATTACTCCATTATAGCTGAACTTTAATATCCTGATTGACGTAGCCTTCAATAGCATTTCAAGCAGTTCTATTTAATATGAAAATATTTCTTAAGAAATTGCCCAATAACGTCTGTATAAACATTTTCACATGCCACAGACACATCCAAAAACAATACGTCCAGCTGTGTCATTGTGGGGGGGGGGGAATTATATTAAAAAAATTTATTAACTGCAATTCACCGAAAATTCTAGATTGTAGGGCGTGTAAAGCGGGTGTTAGCAGAACATTAAAGATACACATTTATTTACAAGAAATTTACAACCTTTAATGAACATTATATACAACATTTACACAAAAAAACCAATAATTATATACATGCATACCCATTTTCATATATGTGAACTATACTAGTACAATACACTGTCTCATCAACTACTCTCAATTTACAAATTATTAACATCAGTTATATCTTACTGATTATGAATCCTCGATGATTACTCAATCATTCTCTTACATTACCAATTTTTATCACTTACATCAGTAAACTCATTTCTTTTTGTATATTTCTTTCTAGCCTTTAACACACGAAGTGTATTACAACTAGTATCCTCTTTCATCAATAATGTTCACTATAAATTACTCATTCTACCTTAGTTACTCTCTAGTTATCATTCCTCTTTACTTATGTTTCTCTATACATAAAATTTCTTTACTATTCCTTTATACTATTACTTTCTTTTTATTATCCCTGTACTACCCTTTCGTTATTTCATAATCATCAACATTCATAACAGATTATCTCAACCTTAATAACTAACTTGCCTAATACAACAGGAATCTTCCTTTTTTAAGGGGCTATCACTCAATTCCTTACAGAGCTAGGTTATGAGTCCTTGAGTTCATGGCGCCTCCGTGGGCAGGAGCAGCAGTGCGTAGCACACGCTTCTTGATTAGATCGGGTTTCGAGCCCGTGACTACCAAATACGGAGGATGCGAAAAGGTCAGGGAATGACCACCGCATATCCTAGGAGCAATATGGCAGTAGTTGCTAATGCTCCTAAAAACCCGAATAACAAGCAACAAACAAACAAAACACTCATTTTCGTTTTCACTTTCTCTGCTAAATATGGCCAACTTGCCCAATATATCAGTCACCCTGACGCAGTTTCTTTTTTACGCGAATACTGGACGTCCACTAATTTCCTGTTTACTTTCTAACGGTGGTGGCTTAGATTAAAAGAGACGCTTCGTAATACCATTTTACGGCCCTATTGTTCTTGCCCACAGCAACCCTTTCTCGCCTGTTCTTAAATGGCACCCTCTACCTAGTCCTGCTGTCCCTGTTTGTTCTCTTATATTACTCAAAATTTCTTGTCTGCATTTAGCCACTATTTTAATTCCCACGCCTAAAACTGCCCATTCCTAATTCCAGTGTTCTTCCAACTTTAACCTTTTTTTTCATTCAATCTAAATATTCTATCTTACTTACTATCTTTAACTTAATACACGGGCATTAATGTTAATTCTCACTTTCCACCGCCCTTCCTGGATTTATTTTAGCGAAACAAATATTTCTATTTTAATTTGTAAAATCTACATCTTACACCATGTTAATGAGTGGATATTTTGTGGGTAATGTCCAAAGCAGCGGGCTGCTTTGGACATTGCCCACAATGCTTTTACAACGTTTTTCTATTTGATATTAGTCTGATATCTTTTATTACTCTTTCGAGCGTTTTATTTTTGGAATGAGTATTCCATAAAATTTTAGCTTGGTAAACTTTTCCATATTTCAGATTGTTACGCTTTCAGCAATTTATTTTAACGAACTTACCAGTCACATGTACCTTTCTCCCTAAATTTCAGTATCTTTTTGCTATTCCTTTTTTTCTTGACTTAGAAAAAAAATCTATTCTAATATTTTATTTCTGTTCTGTCTTCTCTTTCACCTTTTTAATTTCTATTTCATTTTATAGTTTATTAATCTGTACCATTTTTTTTGTCTTCTCGCTGTTGTTCGCCTTTTAAGCATGTTTATTTTTAATTTTTTTCCATATTTATCTTATTGCTCTTCTTTCCCTTCAGCATCATTATGATTTCGTTCCTTCACCTTTTTTTCTTGCCCCTTGGAAAAAATTCTGTTCGCTGTTGTGTGCAGTTCGTTCTGTTCACAGTTATGACATTTTCAAGTATTCTTTAATTTTCCAAGTGCTCTAGTTAAATCTAGCAGCTCTCCAAGCACCTTGTTTCTCATTAACACAAAATTTACAGTAATCCAGTCTGCAAACCGTGCATGTTTTATAAAATATATTTTGTTTATCTTACAGCCGCTGCATCTTTTCACTTGCACGTCAGTTTGTGCGATAGACTTTGCTAACTGTATAAAGCATCAGACAAAATTAGTGCCATCGAGAATCACCGCGCTAATTCTGTTTTAACTCCATTTGTCTTGAATTATATACGCGTATATTTAAGCTGGAAGACAGGAATAGCTAAATAAACGAACGTCCTACGTATATAATAGAATAAACTTATCGGCAAAAAGATCTAAACATCCCAAACGCTTCCTAGGGCATTTTACAAATATGCTTGGTCTTAATTCCAATCTCAGTGATGTCCATTTTCCCTTAGTCTGCCAAACTCCATGTGCTTTTTCTGACAGAATCTCAGTTATCGGACGATTCAACTACTGCTCATCTCAGTTGCTCAAATGATTCTCTGTATGATTCCTTTCGCTTCAAACGTGGTACTTGTGGTTATGTCCGTTCTGATGTTCCCTGTTAGAGACTTAATAAGTTTGAATCTTTTCTTTTCGATCTTCTCTGGCTTGAAATCTCTCTACCATATTCTGTTAATTCATCTGTTGCCTCTATCGTTCTCCTGTCTCCACTAGCCACTTGGAACTCATTGACTTCCTCTTTGAAGAAAAGAATCTTTATTTGCAACAACAACAATATGTACAAAATACAGTTTATGTTGCAACCTACCCGTCACGGCCACGGGTTTACATGTTCAGGGATCTATGAATTTAAATAATAAATGAAAGGGTAAAGGGTATTTACAAACATAATATACAAAGCGACTAATATTTAAATACGTTGAATGTGTTGAGATAGTCAGTTATGTCCTGTATTTTTCGGTTGATTTGCTCAGTGATTTCAGATGGCGATATCCTAGTAAGGAGCTTGACATCGTCAGCATATATGATCCAACTGCATTTGTTGGCCACAAATGGCACCGTGATTGTCGTGAAGAGAATACCGGACGATACCCCTTCCTTGAGGCACACCAGCAGTTATCTGACGCATAAATGTCTTCATTCCGATCGATCTTTAGTACAATGGTCCCCTTGGATAGAAGAGATTCGAGGAACGAGAAAACATCGCGGCGGGAATTGAAGTAGCTTTCTAACAGATGTAGGAGTTGGGGTATGTGGATGGCGTCAAATGCAGAATGGATGTCAAGAAATATAATTGACAGCTTCTGTCTTTGTTCTAAGGAATCTAAAATGTGAAGTGTGATTGTTGCAAGATCAGTTATAGCTGATCTTCCAGAAATCCCTGTAGTGTATTTGCTCAGGAGTGTCACGGAGAATATGGTGGGTAATGGTAGCAGTGCTTTCTCCAGAATTTTTAGCAATACAGAGGCGCAAGCGATGGGCCTGTATTGGCTTGGGAGAGTTGATTGTTGGTGCTTAGGAAGAGGCCATTCCTGTTCCACTGTGGTGGAAAGAAATGATCTTCAATGTATCTGTTATATATTTTGAGGAGCGGATCCATAATGAACTGGGAGATGCCATCATCACCTGTGATTGCTGTGAGAGGGGGAGCATTAATGGCCTGTATCAGTTGTTTTTTGGAAACTCGGATTGTAGCGAGGCGATGAGAGTGACTAGAGCCTGGTAGATTAGGTAGAGCTGGAGGCTGTTTAGAAAATCTGGCGACGTAGTCGAGCAACTCAACCAGGTCGATGTTACTGGGAGGACTAGCCTTTGTTTTGTAGAAGCGGTTCCCCTTTTTTTTAGGGTTAGTTCGAGGTGATTTGTGTCTGTTGAATTCGGCCCTAGCTCCGGAGAATGCAGTACGATCTTAGACGTCGTCAGAATATTTCTATTTGGCGTGTAGTGATTGTTTGGAACGGAAACTTTGAGTTGGGGAGTCCACCAGCTCTGGAACGCAGGGTAATTGTGACGGTCTTAGTAGTGGTGTGAAGGGCGATAGTATTGATCCATCTGGTCATTAGATCAATTGCGAAGCTCAGTTCGCATACATCTAAGATCCATGGGATAGTAGATGCAGCTTCAATGCAGTGCACTGGGTTCAGAGGCGCCTCCGTAGCCAGGTGGGCAGGAGCAAAAGTGCGTAGCACAAGCTTCTTGATTAGACTGGGGTTCGAGCCCGTGACTACCAAATACGGAGGATGCGGAAAGGTCAGGGAATGACCACCGCATATACCTCGGAGCAATATGGCCTTAGTTGCTAATGCTCCTAAAAACCAAAATAACTTGAACAACTGGGTTCAGAAATTGTGGGGCGGTGACCTTACGCACAGATTTGGTTTTGGTGATATAGAAATTTTTTTTTTTTTTTTGGTAGGATAGCTGTAAATATGATTGGCTTGGTGATCCGATTGAAACATATCGCCTATAGTTTCTTCGAGTTGACATATCACCGAAGAATAGACTGTCCAGCAGGTTTTGGTCTCTCGTTGACCGGTGGTTAACTTGGAATATTTGGAGAGATTCTATGAGCCGACTTTTGAGGTGTTGGATAGACGGCGGAAGATTTAAGTCTCCACATATGACATGAGTGGCTGCTGGACTGGAGAAACTTGACTTTCTCCAGTCCAGCTTTCCTAACAGTGAGATAATTTTCCTTGGTGATTTTAATGTTTAAACTCCAGCTGGTAGAGATGCTGAGGCTTTTGCAATTACTAAAGACCTCGCACAGATTATTTATTTACCTACCAGAATACCAGATAATCCAAACCACGCAGCCAACACGCTTGATCGTTTTACCACAAACAACCCTTCCAAGTACACTGTCAAGGTGGGTGTCTTCTATCTAGACATATCAGATCACAACTTGGTGATGCTTTCTTCTCCAATGGAGTCTTTCTCTCGTGGCTAATCTTAGCTTCGTGTTGTTTGGCATTACAAGAATGCAAAATGGGATGATTTGCGAGATTTCTTTTCGTGGTCCGATTGCTGTTTCGAATCTTCTGATATAAACATTTGCTCAGATCGTGTCAGTGAAATTATTCTTTATTGATGGAATTCTTTATAGCCCAGTGCAACTTAATCTCGTCTTTTGTTTGAATCTTGGTTTTCCAGTTAATGTGCTAAGGCTGTTCAAAATAAGAATGCTGCATATCGCAACTGGATTGTATCCAACTCTCCAGCTTCATTTTCTGCCTACACTAAAGCTCATAACAATTGTAACGCAGCTATTAATCAGTCCAAATTATTTTTGAACAGGCTAAAAGTAGAAATCTTGTTTCTGGTCCGAACTGTAGTCATGCATTCTGGTCTCTTGCCAAAGCTATCGGCCGCAACTTTTGCGCATCTGTATTCCCACCTCTGTTAAAACCTTTTGGTTCCATTTTCACCTCAGCTAAAGACGAAGCTGACACATCCTACCATTTTGCTTTTCTTCTAACTCGTGTATTGTGATCTTGGTTTTTCTGGTTTTTTTATTTTTTATTTTTTTAGGAGCATTAGCAACTAAGGCCATTTTGCTCTGGGATATGCGGTGGTCATTCCCTGACCTTTCCGCATCCTCCGTATTTGGTGGTGACGGGCTCGAACCCCGGTCTAATCAAGAAGCGTGTGCTACGCACTGTTGCTCCTTCCCACCTGGCTACGGTGGCGCCGTGATCTTGGTAAACCACCTCCAACCATTCCCAGTACACTCCATTCAATACCGTGGTCTTCCGTTAAAAGGATGCTAGAATAGTTTTGATACCATGAAAGCCCTAGGTCCTGAAAGTATTTTCCCATTCGTTCTCAAATCCATGCTCCTGAGCTTACTCTTGTTCTGTGTTTCCCTTTTTTGCTGTCTTATTTTATAGGTGTTTCCCTTCTGAGGATCATGGAAATTTGCTCAAATTTCCATTCTTATAAGAATTATGAGCTTGGAAATTTGCTCATATCCAGCGAGTTTCTAAAAAGTGTGACAAATCCACCCCATCCATTTATCGTCCGATTGCTCTTACTTTTACTCATTCTAAAGTAGTCGAGAAATTCATTAACTGCGAACTCTTAAACTATCTAGAAACCTTAAATCTGTTCAATGATCGCCAGTATGGTTTCCTTCAGTGTCGGTCCACTGATATATATTGACTTATGTTATCTATCCGTGGAAAAATTAAACGGAAAAGCTTCGTGACACTCAAGCAGTTGATCTTGACATTTCAAAGGCTTTTGATGGTGTTTGGCATAACGGTCTTCTAAATAAGCTTCTATCTTTTTTTTTTTTTGTCAACTGTTTTTTGTAATGGGATATGTAGTTTTCTCTCTGACCCCTCGCTGCGGGTGATGTTAGCTGGCTCTGTCTTCTAACTTCTCCAGTAATGTAGATATTCCCCATTTATTTATTCCACTCATTTCCTCTTGTATATTAATGACCTTCTTCCATTGACCAGAAATCCTATCCATAGTTTTGCTGATGATGGCATATTGCGTTTTACCTACCAGTTTGGGAAACTTCGTTCTGCACAAACAGCTTCAACTTCTCGAATATCCACTACCAATTCCTTAAATGGTGATCTCCAGGGAATTTTCCAGTGAACAAATAACTTAGTTGATTTTAATCCTTCTTAAACTCAGTCCTGTCTTGTATTTCGCAAGAAAGGATTCTTCAGCTCCTATGCTTATCTTTGGTGACACCCCGATTTCTTGGCAAAATGATATTTCTTTTGGGAATTACCCTGACTTCTAATCTCTCTTGGCATAAGTATATCACAAATATTGCTTCCTCTGCATCTAAAAACTAAATCTTCTCTTTCTTTCTCGGCATTACATTTCTTCCAAACAGCTCTGTTCACTCAATGCAAATCACAAATCTGCCCTATCATGGAATATTGTTCCCAAATCCGGGGCGGTGCCCCCAAAGTGTATGCGCGGGTAGCACACGTCACCGTCCTGCCCACGCCGGTTGGAAAAGGGCCTGGTTCGAATCCCGTCAATGACGAGAGGACATTTAATGGGCTTTTTTCACTCCATGGCTGAATTAGTCAGTCTCAGGCGTGGATAGCAAGGTTTTTTCCCACATAAATTTGGGCTCTTTCGTCCAGCAAAACTGAAAAATCGACCATAGAACACACGAAATTAACAGACATAAGACACGCAGCATGGCAGACGAATTTAATTATTCGGGTGGCCTAAAAATAATAGTTCGGTGCCCCCAAAGCCTCTCAGGCTTCTAGACTCCATTCACAAGAGGACAGTTATGTTAATTAATGACCTATCCCTAACAAAATCTCCCCATTTCTATCTCATAGACTTTCTATTGCATGGCTTTTCTATAGATACTTCCGTGGGCACTGTTCTTCTGAATTGGCTTCTGTAATTCACGCTCTCTCTCTCTCTCTTCCAAACCACTCCGAATACTTGCCCCCACCATTCAACTTTTTTTTTTTTTTTTTTTTTTTACTCTAAGAACCAACTTTTCTCTTTATTCCTCATTTATTCCGTCATCTTCTGTTTTCTGGAACAACCTTCCTTCATACGTATTTCCTGAAAATTAAAATCTACAGAAATTCAAGTCTAATGTCATCGAGTATCTTCTTTCATCTTCTCAAGCATGCACGGTTCTAATCACTACATTTCCTGATACCTCTGGTACTTGGGTATTTCATTAAAAAATGATCTGGCATTATAATAAGTGGGCATAGATAATTTAGCAGAAAAATGTTAATTCAATGGTCTTTTTCAATGTACCACACGAAACCACAGAGTTGTACCTTAATAATGTCGTATGCAGTAAATTTTAAAAAAATGCAAGAAAAAAAACAAAGGCAGTAGAACTAAATAAATCTAGTTTGTGCCCAGCAGTGTGCTCGTATAACTTGGTGTGGGAGATGGGATCAAAAATTGCTGAGTTAATCTTTCTTCTTTAATTCTATTTTCCGCTTTATAATTCTACTTGGTCATTTAGTACTCCCCAGCTTTCCTTGGAACCTCAATAGTCTGTTGCTGTGTGTTTAAATTCAATTCCAGAACAGTGGGTCCTCACTTCCTCCCAAGGTCCACAAGCTATCTGCTGCTCAATTATTTTATTTTTATTTCCCTTTCCAAGTATCAGAAGATGCCATGTAAAATGGATTTTCTTTTATTCTTCGCCCAACCAGGATAAGTCAGGTTATTTACCATAGAGCTGTGTGTATTTCTCTTGAATGATGAGACATGTATATTATCAACATAACAAAGTTTATTTCACCGTTAGGATCCTAAAATCATAAATAAAATACAAACACTAAATAAATCATGATTATACAATTACCCATAGCCTTCTTCTACTCCACAAAATTACTAAACTCACACATACCTCTTTCTTTTCTATTAAATTGCTTTACAGCAACCAATAGTGGGAACTTATCTCTCTCTCTCTCTCTCTCTCTCTCTCTCTCTCTCTCTCTCTCTCTCTCTCTCTCTCTCTCTCTCTCTCTCTCTCTCTCTCTCTCTCTCTCCCCCCCCCCCTTTTACTTATCTTTGACTTACTTTTCTAAAGTGTCTTACCACCTAACATATATTTACACACAACGTATTTTTTTTCATTATATTCCATCTCTCTCCTGTTACATGGCAACATCAAATTTGGCATACAACCTTCCCTGGCCCTTCAGAGCCTTCAGTGGGTTATGAACAACAAACTGGTTGTTCCCTCTGAGCACAGACTATTTGTTAATAACAATAACACCTCTACATTTTTTACATATGCTTCTAGTAGAGATAGGTAACTCACTCTCTCACTCTTTTCCTCTCTATCTACTACTATTCCCTCCCTTACTTTAAAATACCGTATTCAGTTCAGCCTATTCATTGTCTAACAGTCCTATTCATTTTCCCCGTTTTTTCAGTTAGCATAATCAAATTTTTCAGGACTTACTTTCTCTTTTCTTCCCTCTGCCTCGATGGGATACCTGCTTCTGTTCTCCTTCAAGCGATCGTCTTCTTTGGTCTGGCTTACTGGTCCACTAGGCGTACATCTTTGGACTGTGTTCTTTGTTGGTTCTCTCCACAATACAAGGGTTTTGCTTCTGGGACACTGCTCTGGCCATTCATTTAGGCTTTCCTGCAACTATATTCACTTCTCATGTCGTTTTCTTTCTTATTCCTTTCCCCTCACTTTACCATTATTAATACCCACTGAACTGTGCCGGTCCGGTTCTCACTGCCATTTCCCAAAAATCTCCGTCCTCCAAAAATTCTCCCCCCCACACCTTCCGAAACCAGTATCACTCCCCAAAAAATTCTGCCTCACCCTCTCAGACTCTTGTTTCTCCTTTTTGTTCATCCTATTCCCCATTTCCTTGAGCAATCACCACTCATTTCTCTTTTTTCCATCTTTTTTATTATTATTCGTCCAATTCTTTTTCAGTTGTCTCGGCCCACCTTCTGGCTCTTTTAGTCGTAGCGGGGATATTTGGATGCTTAGAAATTTCTGGAACACTTCTTCTGACCGTCGTTGTTCACTTACCCTTTCGTTACGCCTTTCTGAAGCGACCGCCCTTGAAATTTATAAGAGCGCACTTCGGGGTCGGCCTGTTTATTTAGCGCTATAATATCAGATCTTGGCTTGCTCTAGAATTCCAGGCCTCTCTTCTTTGGAGTCCTAACCCTTTCTTGTGTGGGTGGGGGAGAGGAATTGTCCTTTTGTTCTCTTTCTTCAAGTGCAGCTCCCGCTCTATTTACCGTAAACAAAACGGCTTCCAACTGACACTACAATTGTCCCGTTCGTAGACCGAACTGCCCCACCCCACAACGCTAATCCGCGCTCTACCTCAAACAAACAACTGTGGAAACGCAACAGAAATTTGCTTAACCCTGTCTGTTTAATATATATAATAAATTTCAAAATTTTACAAATATTTATTACTTTTCTGGAGTTGTAAGCTAAGGATTTTACACTGGTATGCTAGAAACGAAGCTAAGATCAGTGATACTGCCCACCAATTTTATCAGCTGAAAATCCATAAGCTGACAACCTGCTATTTGCAATAATACAGGGTGTTCATTTTAACACGTAACCGGATTTTCACTTTATAATACTTAATATAATAACAACCAGATATGTAAAGCACAATGAAATACACTGAAAGGACAGAATTCATGGTATACCTGGTTCCTGGTATACCATGAACACCGCATGGCGGGTATATAGGTACACTGCATTCATGTAGATGGTAATTCGATGCCAGTATTGATAAACATCGTGAGTTAACTGACTTTGAAAGAGGGATGATAGTGGTTGTCCGACGCATGGGTTACTCTATCGCGGAGGTGGTACAGAAATTGCACTGTCCTCGTTCTACAGTATCAAGAGTATATCAGGAATATGCCGGAATTACATCTCATCGGGGAGAGCGCTGTGGGTGGAGAAAGGTGATGGATGAACATGGGCCGTCGATGTCTGTCTCGCATTATTTCAGCCAACCAGAGAGTGACGGTGGCACAAATCACCGCCGACTTCAACGAGGGAGGTGCCAGAAACGTCTCCAACAAGACCATCAGGTGATCATGAGCCGCCGAACCAACAGAGTACCACTGCTAACATAACGACACAGGACTCTACTCCTCAATTAGGCGAAAGAGCATCGGCAGTGGACCGTGGATGATTGGAGACGGGTCTCCTGGTCCGATGAGTCCCGTTTCCAGTTATTTCGTGCGGACGGGAGGGTGCGTATCTGGTGGAAACCGCACGAAGCTATGCAACCATCACGTCAACAACGAACTGTTCAGGCAGCTGGACGGTTGGTAACGGTCTGGGGCGTGTTCAACTAGCACACGTTGGGCCCTCTGGTATGTCTAAACGCATCTCTGAACGGTCCATCCTTGCAGACCATCTGCATATTTCATGATCATCGTGCACCCACAGGGCAATGCACTCTTCCAGTAGAAATGCGCCTCCCCACAGAGCTGTGGTGACTAGAACATGGTCCGAAGAGCATACCGCAGATTTTACCATTATGGAATGGCCTCCCCGTTCACTGGACATGAATCCTTGGAGCATTGGAATGCTGTGGAAAGGTCAGTCCGAGCTTTGGATCCTCCACCCAGGAATGCGACGAAATTATGGACAGCGGTGCAGCAAGCATGGATGGAAATACCCGTGGAATGCTTTCGTGAACTAGTGGACTCAATGCTTCGCCGTGGGATCGCCCTTATATGGGCGAAAGGTTTATTAGGTAGGTACCCCATGATTTCTGTCCACTGAGTGTAAGTACCTAAATGCAGTTCACAAAATATGCTGCAAGTGCTCGATGCTGGTGAATGCAATTATTCTGCCTCTCAACGAAGAGTTGTTTGATTTATTCTTGAAGTAGCCTCTGAGATGTTTGTTTTCAGTTACTGTGTGGTGTGTTGGTTACTGTTGTAAACAAGTCCTTTGAGATATGCCATTAGAAAGAACTGGCCATCGAATGCAATAAGCTTGTTGGAAAGCTTCTTGGAACATCAAAATTATGCTTCACCACTACATTTTTTTTTTTTTTTTTTTTGCTCAAAAGTCAGAACCAACTTTCTTGATAAAAATTCGCGTTTTTTCTCTGGCACACCACACCAACGCACGTCAGTATTTTACGTTCCTAACAGATTATTTGCTTAAAATTGTCTCACTGGTTAAATTTAATGAGCTAACTCTACCAAAGACCAATAAAATCTCACACAAACAAAGTGCGATAACGAACAATCATGGGTTATATTTTTAAATGAACACCCTGTATAAAACTCAATAAAAGGTAGCGAAGCATGTCAGCATAGGATAGAAAAGCTAAAAGTAAAATATCAAAATATAAATAAATTGATTTGCACAGAGCTAAGAAGGTTCTGTTAAAAATCTAAATTGTGCTAGCATAATGTATAAATGTTAATAATTCTAATGTTAATATAAATTCGTTCATGATGATATGTAATTAACTCTTTAAATAGAAAGTGCCAATCAAATAATAGGGAATATAAATAACCCCATAATTAAATTCTCTCTTATGTGAATGGCAAGTCGTACTTGACGTTCCCACTACTGTGTCGCTCGCTCTGGGCCAAAATGCTTCAACCACGTCTCATCCATGTCACTCTGAGATCCACGAAGTAATTTCCTCCCTTCATCTTCTGACATTATCCGACTCACAAAAGCTTGTTTTTCTAAAATCATTGAGACACTTGGTAACCCACTTCGTGTACTGCAGTCTGTAATGAATGGTGATGCAGGAAGTTCCGTGAAAGATATCTCGACCCTGTCTACGAACTGAATTTCTGTTGGAGAGACTCCCTCAAATATAAGAAACTGAATAACACCGAGGTGAGCCACCTTTAGTTGGACCCATCACTGTGAACGCCATAATTTCTCGTTTGCCATGCATCACTATCTGGGCAGCCAATATGACCTATTGTTACGTAGTAGCATCAGAGCACATTGTCTGTCCACGAGTTCCTCAATTTTCTTCCAGAGTTGCGCTTAATTTAACCTTGGACAATAGACATTTCGTTTATATTTGACTCGCCATCGTAATTAACAAAATTATTAATAATCGATAATTCACGATTATTATTGATTGATATTTATAATTAATAACAATTATTCAGTCTGTTTATATGTGTAGTATTTTCTTCTAGTGAATCTTCACCTTAATTTCGTGCATAAATGTTCAGTGGCATAAAAAACATTCTCGTGTGGTGCTACTGGTGGATGAGATCCGCGCTGTTCTCTTTAAAACGGTTAATTGCTAGATTTGTGCGACATTTGTTTACACCAAATGTCAGGTGCTTGATATTCAGTAAATGGCGCCTTTCAAGAAGTACAGAATTTAAATAGAATTTATAAACAACTGAACGCGTTTAAATACACTTTCTTTCAAAGCTTCTCTTCATTCTTTCTCATTAATTGGCAAAGCCAAAGTAGAATTTCCAAAAACCATACCCAGTTTCCCATTAATTCTTCGAGAGCATAAAATCAATATCATCCTAAGCGCATTAACGATTCTTATTTTTTTTTTAAATCCCAGGAACTGAGAATCTCTTATTCGCTTGAGCATTGCGAGGTACACGGATTCCTCACCCCCACTTCCCGTGTTTTTTTCCTTTATTTTATCCCAATAGTGCGCACCATCAAAAATCAATTATAGACTTCTCGCGTTTTTCTACCCCCCCCCCCCTTTCAGACCCAACCCCTCATTTTTTCGCCAGCTTGATGTTAGCGTGTGATGGATTCCAGAGGTGCGTGTTGTGTGCTTGCTTGAGACGTTAGGACATTTAAGAGGAATTGATTTATTTCTTTTTTCTGCTTCCCCCTTCCCCCCCACTTGCTTACTTTCAATACACGACGCAAACGAAACGCTCGTGTGGAGATTCACTGGCGACACATTTTTGTTCGCGAAATAAGCCGCGTACAGTCCAAAGCAGAATAATCGATTTACATCACAAATTAAGAGACGATTTTCTCTTCCATCCAACTGAAGATCATTTACTCGCCGAAAATAGAAGCTTTTTTGTTTTTCGGATGGTTAAACACAGAAACTGTGCAAGGAACACAATGTATGGCCGACCTTATAGCAAACCTCCTTTGACTCGACGATTGCTTGAATCTCCATTTTCAAGGTCGTACATTGAAGTGTACACCTCTCAGCAACCTTTCTGTAACAAATACGGATTCTACTTCTCCATGATACACGAAGTTTTTTATAACGGGAGTTTTCACGTTTCTTGAGTCCATTTAGATTAAAAATATGACTTAATTTCAGCCTTAGCGAAATAAATCCATGATTATACTCTTTGGTATTAATGAAGGAACTCATTCCAGCATGAAATACCATACTATGATTCTTGTTTCTTAAGGATTGAACAATATAAATTCCTCTAGCACCAAAGAACCTTTTGGAGATTCTTTTGGTGCTAGGTTGTTGTTGTTGTTGTTGTTGGATTTTTCCGGTGCAATGGCTACTTAGGCCATATTGCACCTTTGGTGCTAGGCGGTTTATTATAATGATATTTTATCGAGCGAGGATGGTAGCGTAAAATGCATCATTGATAAATGTGGTCATCATGAACAAAAAGAAGTTTTCTGTTTCTAGCAATTCGATCCTGCAATTTAGCAGTCGATCCTCATTTACAAGTAGCTGCCGATGGACATTCGTTTTCTTCCTGTCGACACAAAGGTTTGACAAACGATACCCTCTGTGGTGGCCGCAAAATTACCAGTTTTATTTATTGCGATGGCACCATCCCTTCCCTACCAAGAGATTAGTTACTTAACTATTCACCAGAGGCCGTTATCGTCACACCGAGTCCCCGAACAACGTTCCATTTCGTGTAAATTGAACCTCCCCGGACTATCGCCAAAGCGTTTGTCATCAAATTTAATGGGGGTGGCGCTACTGAAGCCTCTCCGTCGCACGTGGCGTTTTCAGCGACATCATGTTTTCTTGCGGCGTGAAGTTGTGAACTGTAGCGTTTAGGTCAATGGGTAGGAAAACGTGGCACTTAGGGCAAAGAGAAGTGGTAGGTTTGTAACTGGGCTTCGAGGAAGCTCGAGCAGCCATTTGTTTTCAGTTTTATTTTAAACATTGGAAACGCCCAAAAGCGAGAATATCAGGAGTAGAACAGGATAAAAAGAACTCTGGAAGAAATTGGAAAATAAAAGGTCACGATAGGGAGAAAAAGTCCATTTTTTGCGTACATTGCTGCTAGTCCAGGAACATTTATTATTATCTGGCTAAGAAGTGAGGAATGCAGTCACATGTGTTCCGAGAGGATTGGTAACTTACCATGAAAACATTATCCAAACCAGAATACCACTAGACCTCAACAACAGTATAATGCACCGTTGGATCCCTTCCTTTATGGTCTTCTCGGATTATTTCATTTGGATCCATTTAAGTGGCCTCGAATATCGGGATTCTTTGACAGTTTTGGAGGCATTTATGAAATGTAGGGGCATTTAAAGTAGAGAACAGATAGAAGTAGATACATTAAAATATTACAAGAAGATTAATGCTGGCGAATACTGGTAGCACTGTTTGCGCAGCGGTAGAATTGCAGAATCATTAAAAATACAGCATTTTTAGGATGAAAAGGTGTAAATGAATTTGTTCTACGTACGTGGTATGTTAGAAGGTTTATGTCGTTTTCCATTTTCCGAACTCATGAACTCAGCTTGGAGAAATGTAATCACGCCTTCTCAGGGAGATGTTTCAAAACACAGAGCTGAGGGTGAGAAAACGCTCACCTGCCACTTGCAAAAGTCCCACATCAACTCACGATGTTCGTGCGCAGTAACTAACATTCTCGAGTAAAATTCTCGCCACGTCTATAAACTGTTCGCCTATACTTTCCCCAAAATATTAAGAACCCTTTGATAGGCAGTCACATGCATATCTTTAATAATAAACCAACTTATTAAAATCCAATTATTCGGTCTCAATAGAAATGGTAAAATAAATCTTTTCTCATAACTATCCTCACCTGCCAAAATATTGGAAGCGCTAGGGTTGGTAAATATTTACATATTTTGAGTTGTATACACAGAGATGCTATAAACTGTGGGGAGGCATCGAGAGTTAATGTTTTCTTCCGATCGCGAGAAGCAACGTCTTGCCAAAGACCTTGTTTATTGTGTGTGTGTGTATCGTCTTATGTTTTCACCTTTGGGGATTCAGCCAGGAAGTTGTTAGGCTTGTGTTGTATGCGATAATCCGACTGTGGTAACACCGATCAATATGTTTGAGCTCCTCCCCGGCAAACAGCGTAACTATCGTGTTACAGGGCTCGAAACGTTCGCTTTAAGAGAAAAAGATAACAGCGGGGTGAAAGTATTTCGTTTGTAACAAGCTGCAAAAGGTTTCTGTACTGTATAATTATGTAAATTTTCTGATTTGAGCTCATTAATCTTATCTTTTCTTAACTTGTCTTGGTGCAACATTAATTAATATTTCTTTTTCCGTAGCTTTCCTCGCATCTGTATTAGTTAACTCTGACGCGATTTCTTTGTTCTCCATCTTTCTATGTCTCTTGATCGTTTATAATAAAGAATCTTCATTTGTACTTATTTGCATATCTTGCGTTGCCCACTGCATTCTTTAGATTTATTTTATTTTATTAACAGAAAGATACACAACAGGTAACCATTTACATGTGTATCTGAGAGCAGAACAATGAATACAATTAATAACAATAATAAGAGATCCAACAGGAAGATAAACTTTGATATAGATTCAAACATTAAAATCATATGTACAAAAGAGGATTGCATTAAGTTAAGTTACCGGTAAAATAAGTAATAATTAATCAGTTAGAGAATGGAAATATAATAAAACAAATAATAATAAACTACAATAATTAGATCGGAACTAGTCACTTTGCAGTTTAAGAGAAGAAGCAAACTTGTGGATGGAGTTCATCAGTGATTGGGAGTTGTCAAAGAAGTCAGTGAGAGAGTCATTTGCTGATTCTGTTCAGTGGACTGAACTTCATAAAGTCCGTGGTGACAGAGTCAAGGCGAAACGGTGTAAGGTTCCTGACTTGTCTACAAGGAGCATTGAAGTTGATTTTGCTAAGGATATCAGATGCTTCATAAGTTCCAGTGAGTACTTTGGCTAGAAGGGTGATGGTAGCAATAACTCTTCTAGTGCACAGAGGCCTCAGGTGAAAGCAATCAAGCGATTCATAGTACACCGTGTGATAAAATAGAGGATTAAGGAACGTAAGGTAAAGGACAAAATTTTTTTGACTAATTCAATTTTGTTAATTAAAGTTTTCGTGTGAAGATTCCAGATGGGTGAGCTGAATTCAAGGATTGGGAGAACTATAGTTTTATAAAGGATGACAGCATATTTGTAAATTTTGAACTTGTAGGTGTTCCGTTTCATGAATCCCAGTGTTTTGAATGCTTTACTGGTGATTTTAAGGACATGGGCATCAAATTTCGCACTGCTGGAGAAGAGAATCCCCAAGTCGTTAACTTGGTCACACCTTTCGATGATCACAGAGTTAATACTGTACTCCGTATTTATTAGTTGTGGAGATCTGCAGGATGAGAAAGAGATTACTTTGCACTTCGAGGGGTTAGCAGACAAGCCATTCAGAGATAGCCACAGAGAGAATTTATTGAGGGCTCATTGAAGCTGTTGAGAATCGGTTATATTCTTCCTTGCTGAGTAGATCTTAAGATCATCTGCATAGAGAGCAAATTGAATATTGGTGGTGCAGATGAAAGAAGGAAGATCATTTATGAAAACAATGAAAAGTAAAGGACTTAGGGAAGAGCCTTGAGGTACTCCCCTTAATAGTATAAAACGGTCCGAGTTCACTTGATTGACAATAACGCTCAAGGAACGATGCATAATATAGCTGCATAGCCATGAGAGCAAAGGGTCACGGATACCATATTGCTTAAGTTTTTCCAGAAGTTGTTCGTGCGGGACTTTATCAAATGCCTCAAATATATCTGTGTAGACTGCATCAACTTGAAGGTGGTTATCAAGAACTTCAGAGGTATATTGCCAGAAAGGAAGAAAATTTGTGACTACAGACTTGCCACTGCAGAAACCATGTTGATTCTGATCAATGAAAGGCCTGAAGAATTCGAAGCGATGTTTGTGTACTGCTGTGTCGAAGCGTTTAGCCAGACTGTTTTGCAACGATATGGATCTGTAATCAGTTACATCATTTTTATCACCTTTCTTGAAAAGTGGAACTATATTGACCTGCTTAAAGTCCTTAGGATACTTCCCCTGCCTGAGAACCAAGTTGAAGATCCGCAGTATGAGAGGTATTAAGGTAGTGACAGTCATTTGGCGCCTCCGTAGCCAGGTGTGCAGGAGCAGTAGTGAGTAGCACACGCTTCTTGATTAGACTGGGGTTTGAGCCCGTGACCACCAAATACGGAGGATGCAGAAAGGTCAGGGAGTGACCACCGCATATCCCCGGAGCAATATGGCCTTAGTTGCTAATGCTCCTAAAAACCAAATAACAAACAAACACAGTCAAAATAAGCCAGGAATGTTATTGGAGCTCTAGTATAGTCATTTCTCGTGCTTTTTAATGCTGACTTTAAATCTTCATCTGATAAAGATGTTGATGAGAATATCATCTTTAACAGGTGTGAAGTCAGGAAATGAGGCAGGTCTCAATGTGTCGTTTGTTTGGATTCTGGAAAAATGTTTGGCAAATTCTTGAGCAATACTGAATTCGTCCGATAAGAGAATTCCATCTACGTTATGAAGTTGTAACTCTCTACTGGTTACATTCCTGTGCTTCATGAAATTCCAGAATGGTTTAATATCTCTGTGAGTAAGTAGATTATACTGAATTGATTCTATATACATATTGTAAGATTTTAATATGAGGGTTTTCACTTCTTTGCGGATTTGGCTGAATATTTCCTAATATCGACTGTCATCTGATTGCTTTTACTTGTTTCTATAGAATTCTTTGGATTTAATTTTATGTATTAGTTCGCTGTTATACCAGTGCGGGTAGGTAGAGCGTGCCGTCAGATGGGATTGAGGAACAATGTCAGATATAACTGAGTGGGCACATTTGATCAGGTTGCTGGTGAGCACATCGATGTCATCAACAGCATCAAAGAGCTACTTGTCCATATTGCTTAGAGCTAGGTTGAGCAGAGGCCAGTCAGCCATTCTGAAATTGAATCGTGGAGAACGGGAGCTGCATTTGAAGTTATGAGAAGTCACGGTCATGTCAAAAATAATTGGCAAATGATCCGAGTGGAATATAGGATTGTCTTTGCGAACCTTAATATCAGTAGAGGAGAATATTAGGTCAGGGTAGGTATTTTCTATGGTTGGAAAATTACAAACCTGTTCAAGACCATAGCTGTGAAGCATATTAAAGAGAGCCCTAGTCTGCAGTGATGGAGAAGAAGATCCTAAATTGGCCAGTAAACAGTTAAAGTCACCCAAAAGCATTGCAATGTCAGCAGATTGAATTAGCGAGAAGATTAATTCCAGAGAGTTTTCTAAGTACTGAAGATCGCTATTAGTTAAGGGAGGTGGAAAATAAAGTAATACTAATAAAACTTTTAACTTGCCAAGATGGAGAAGACAATATAATGATTCAATATTTGTGAAATTTGATGCAATTTCACAGGATATGGTTAGAATATATAATAGCTACTCCGCCTCCACGAGATCCTCTGTCCTTTCTATGGATTGTATATTGCCCAGCTATATTCTCTTGATCATCAATATCTAGGAAGTGCCAGATTTCAGTGAGTAGGTAAATGTGGTAAATATGTGAGCCTTGGATTGCTCTAAAGTGGTTTAGGTTGCTAATTATACTCCTGCAATTCTGAAGGTAAACACTGAATAGTTGAGATCTGTGGATTCTATGATGAGAGGAGAGCGTAGTACGTGTAGATAGCAGGGGCACTGATTGCTATGCACTTGGAGAAGAGATTTTGGACTCCCTAGGCGGTCTGTCCTTGAAGCGTTTTACTAGAGCCCCTGATAAGAGGGATCTTAGATTTAGCACTTTTTCCGTTTGTGATGGAAGGCATGTTATTATAAAAGATGAGTAGGCGGGACATCGTATCTTCAGAGAACGGAAATCCACACCGAAACCATATTCTTCTTTAATTAAGTTGATAAGATCTTCAGATTTAATGTGGCGGGTCCAAGCCTAGAAACAAAAATCCGGTCTTTAGTGGGAATAATTGTGATATTGTACTTTTCTTTGAGTAATTGAGATTTATCGGCGTTAATTACATTTTGAGTTTGGTGAATTTTGGCTGAAAGCTTGGAGAAAGTAGCTTTAAATATAGAGGCTTTTGCATTTTCTGAGGGTTTGCATTTTCTGTTTTGATCTTTGGTGTTACATTTGAGACTGGCAATCAGAAGCAGGTTTACTTACTTTGGCGTCAGCCCTATAGACAAGTTTGAAGACCTCATTAGATTTGGCAGCAGTTATTTTTGCATATGTTGCCTTAACTGATGTTGAAGAGGATTCCCCTTGGTGACTCTGAGCTTGTAAAGTAGAGTTACAAGCAGAAGTGTTCCGCAGAGGAGAGCAGGTGGTGTAGTGGTTCGATTTGCATCAGAAGAATCGTCTGACAGTATCAGTTTGACAGTAAATTGTTCTGCTGAATGACTTGAATCATGAAAGTTAACTGACTTTGGCAAATTAATATTTGCAGCGGTAGGAGTATTGAGGCCATTGCAAGATGAAGATCTGGTCTCAAACCTAACGATACCCTTAGTACTGAGTTTCGAGAGTAGGTTCAGAGTTTGCAGCAGTAGGAGTATTGAGGCCGGTGGAAAATGAAGATCTGGTCTCAATACTAAAGGCATCGTCAGGTAATGATGACTACTTGTTCATTTGAGAATATTAATTTCAAGAGTAGGGTCAGAGTTATTCCTAGCTTCCCTTAAGTGGCAAGACATAATTGACGTGAGATTTTTAATTTTGGCGTTGATGTCAGAAATTTCGGCCTGTTGATTATTTAGTATTGTTTTTATGTTACGAATCTCCGTGGATAGCTCATAATTTCCTTTATTGAGAGTATTAGCATCAAGGGAAATATCAGATTTTATTTTACCCTGAATTTTATCCCACCAAATGAACAGAGGGACTGTTGAATATAATTACCACAAATACTCCAGCGCTTCATGGCCTTGGTTCCTTCGCTCACTATTAGTTAATTGGACTGTTAGATGAAGTTATTAGACATTGAGTTAGAATAAACTTTTGATTAAATAAGAGAAATTTCTCTAATTTCTTTCAAGGTGCTGTTTAAAATCTAATACTTAATTTGAAATGCTTAAGATATCATGAATTTTGGAGCTCTCACCATAGAATTCGAAATCATATGCTATCCCATGTTGCTTATCATATTAAAAACTATCGCTTCAAATACCTTGGATAGAAGCGTGCGGCATGCACTCTTCGTTAGAATTTGTTAGATTGAACCATCAGAAGATAGATTTAAAGGAATACCCAGCCGAAGTCGGAGATGACCTTTTCAGTTACAATTTTTTTTCTAGAGGAATGGCTAATCGATAACAATACAGTTACGTAGTAGCAGGTGAGGAGTATTTTTTTTATGAATGCTTTCAGAAGACCAAAAAATCAGTGGTTGTTGGAGTGACGAGTCACGATACATGGTCTAGCGGTCGTGCCCAGATTTGGCGAATGCCAGGAGAAAGCCTACCTGCCGGACTGTATCATCCTGCCAGTGATGCTTGACAGAAGTAGCGTGAGATCTGGGGCTGTTTTTCATGGTTTGGCCCGGAATCCTTGGTTGTTTTGGACAAAACTATGAATGCTGAAGTCTGTAGTTGTCCTGGACAATAAATTTATTATCTACATTGTGGCAGAACGTCGGGGAAGGCCCATACTTGTATCCTTAGGACACCGCTTCATGTGACACTGTTCTAGTTTAGGCGGACTGGTTTGAGGACATGGGCATTAAAAATCTGGACTGGCTAGCCTACAGCTCTGACCTCAATCTTATAGAGAACTTCTGGAATGAATCGAATCGTAGAGTGGGTGTGAGGAGAGGCTGCCCAAAAAACAAAGCTGAACTGTTTGTTGCTTTGAAGGGCGAATGGAGGAAAATATCGGAGGACATTTACAAAAGACTGGAGGAGAGTGTTCCACGATAATTAGACTTTCTGATAAAGACTAAAGGTTTCAGAACACGTTATGACTTTTCCTATATACGTATATAAAGTTAATTTGTAGATATGGAAGTGTCCGAATATTAATGCTAGGGTAGTTTATATTCCGGCATTATAAAAATACATAAAGATGGCCATCCTTTAAGACCTATAGGTTCAAATAAAATTCGGGGTTTTCACCATTAGCTTCCCATTTCCACAGAATTAGAAACCACAGCGTAACTCGGTACATTATGCTGTTTAGAGTACAAAGCCATTATTTAATAACACGAAAATAAATCTTACCCACGATAGATTGTTATCATTGGATTCCACTGCTTTGTATACTTATGTGCATGTATTTTTTTTACTATTGTTGTGGGTTTTTTCGCATCAGTGACTTAGACCGTATTGCCGTGTACATTATCTATGAATTGCATGTGTACCATCGTCTATTTGCCTGAAGAAAAACCCATGAAATCCTCCTCTGAGACCGACCAACTCAGCCACTTTGCGAAAAAAGCTCATAATAATTCCTGGCTTCACTGATAGAGTCGTACTCCGGTCTTTTCCATTCGGTGTGTGGAAGGACGGTGGTTATGCCAACTGTACTAACCGCGAAGGCTATCTTTTGCTGTCGATGTTCCCTTGTCTCTTCTCAGTAATATTTAATAATTTAAAATACTGATATCATGAATTTTAGTGCTCTCACCATCAACTTCGATATCAAATGACATGTTCCCCATCAATCTCAAAGGCTATGCAAACTGCGTTGCCGTTAAGCTTTATCAAATTCTAACAAACACATAATTTGCCAGTCGGATTGAGCATAATTTGCCAGTCGGATTGAGCATTCGGCTTAACTATATCTTTCTAAAATTGAGGAAATTTACTTAAATCCTTTTATCCCAAAAGTGATTTACTATGGAAGATATTTAGAGGATCTGATCTGGTTTTCGGACTTTTGAATGGTTTACAACCTGCTGCTACGTTAATTAATTACAGTTTCTGGTATATTGTTGTAATTTAGCCATTCCTCCAGAAAGACTTTCTGGAGGAATGGCTAAATGGTTAACTCCGACCCAACTCTGACTCGGTCTATGCATTTGTTTTTATTACATTCGATTTTTCTTTTGGTGGGTCAATAGAATAAATTTCACTGAACATTTTATGCCTTATACCTTTGGGTATTTGAATATTGCCTTCCCAGTCCTTTTTAGTATGATCGGAAAAAAGGAGATGGGGGACATGTCACTTGATATCGAAGTTGATGGTGAGAGCACCAAAATTCATGATATAGGTATTTTAAATTATTAAATTTTAAACACCACCTCAATCTTTGTTTCCTCAAAATCTAAAACAGAAGTATGAAAACAAAAGGATTTATATTTTAAATTAATTTTAAACGTGATACGCACGTTTAAGTTTTTTAAATATAATATTTACTAAGTGAAAATATATTCTGATATTTTCTTTTAGGAGGCAGTTATAACTTGGTTGTTAAAAAAAAGTAAAAAATTGCCTTTGAGGGTGGGGAGTACGCCACACTGACTAGGTATCTTCTTTTTGATCAGGGAACTCGACTTTAAGACAGCAAAACTCTTTGGAAAATGCAAGATAATGAAATTACGACTGAATGCACGTAGATGAATGTCTTGTATTCGTGGTTAATAATTCATAAAGTCAGTAACACGTACAACTGCACCGAATGAGTGCATTGGGAAATTTATTTAATCTAGAAGACGTCTTGAGAATTCGGTTGGAGTCATTGTCAGACTAAATAAAAATAGGGCTTTTAAGGGAGAGATCGACGCGGAACGTATTCCAAGTTGAGAAATAACAAAACTAGCAGGACGTGAGGCAGTAAAAATGTTAATGGAGTAAAGACCTAAATTTTGGGGACTTTAACTGCCCCTGTAACCACCTCTTTAACTAACTATTGAGTTATATAGTACCGTCAGAAATTGAAAATATACTTCCATGATCAGAAATCCCGTTACCGGGACATTATAGCTAGATTGATATAATCGATTTCTTCTTCTGGAAGACAGGGCCTTTAAAAAATCCCAATATCGGAATTATTAAATCCAAAATGCTTCCACATATCGATTTCAGCATGTCAGATATTGCTTTGGGATATCTCACGCACGGATTCATCCATTTGCTACAGCATTCTTGTGTTCTCCGAGTGCTCTTTTAAAGCATCATCTGAAATCTCGCTTATCTGACAGATTTGGTTGCCATGATGGGGTTGTCAGGGACGCACTATTATGCAAATTTCACATTAAAGCAGTTTGTGCGCATAAAGTAGCACTTATACTGGCCGCATTTGTATTTTTTTATCTTTGTTTTTTGTCTCGCCAGTAGCAGTGTTATTTTGCCTGTCCCCAACGACTTCTTCATTACGATGGTGAATTGTTGAGAGCTTTTCTTTTTTTTTGTTTCTTTCACTTCTTGCCTTGCCGGTGATTACATTATTATAACTGCTAGGCCATTACCGACAGCTGCGCAACATTGTTATTCGTTCAAGAGGACGTTTGTTGATCTGTGAGCCACTCTGGTCATTTCATTTCCGAGTTCAACTTCTTGGCTTCCTTCCATGGGCGTATGTCGGGTTAATCGATAGATTTCCCGAAATTACAAAGGAGATGGTTGATAAATTGGACACTTTCTGTAGTCAGATATTAGCTGGGAAAAGTAATGAAGTTTGTTTTGCAGCACCACAGAACTTTTATCCGCGAACCCATCGCTACAACTGGCAAAAGGTCATAGATCATGGTCCATTCGACGAAGCGGTAATTAACTTAGTAAAATTTAGCAACTCAGGAGATTTAATACCGAGTACCAACAACATGCATCTCCACGCTGGAAGGGTGCACAACGTTCAAGGAATCTTCTTCTCTTTTTCAAGCTTTAGAAAAAACATTTAATTGAAAATAATGCTTATCGAGAGCAGGGTGCGTTACTGTGGGCTTTGGTCAATTAACACAGCTGCTTATTTCGATCTGTTGCTTGTCATTCCAAATGAACGAGACGCGATAATATTTTGATGAGCGTGTTTTTCCAGAGTAAAGCGATTACGTTCTCAATTTAGACTAATTTATCGTGTCTTAAGGTACTATCGTTGATCTGTAGCCTGTACTACGAACCTGGTCTTGTTGCTTTGTCTCCCACGTGACTAATCACGTGATCTGTTACACACTTTGCCAGTCTGATGGCAAAGCAATGCTCATCAAGACTTCTCTGCCTACTTAACAACGAACATTCATCTTTCCCCTTTCTGTCATGTCGGGAATGACTGATGAAGATAAACGCTTCTGTGAACGGCGCGTTTTATCTCTCTGATGGAAAGTTCTGGCGATTGAAAAGAAAGAAAAGTTTTTGCCTTAAGCGCATATACGAGGGGTAACACACGATTTCGGGTTGATGGTTTGATTTATTTTTGATGTGGATTCTTACAGACAATCGTCTGGCTTCCTCCGGAATAAAATGAGTGAATTATTTTTCTCCTACTGTCTTTCGGTCTTAAAAACGAAATAATTCCTTTCCCATTTAGCTGATGACTTTGGAGATCTTAAAAATGATTTCTTATTTGTATTCTCTTGACTGTTCTCCGCTTCAAATATCACAAATGCCCTTTAACTATTTATTTTATTTTGAAGTGCATTAGAATTCTTGGACATTATTACAAATGCTTCTCTGGCTGTCTTAACTTTAATAAAGTTAAAACTTATCTGGCTGCCTTAAATCATCAAAGATTTGATGTTTAGAAATAAAGTCCTCGTCTATTATTTCTAAATAATTTTCGAATAAGTAAATATTTAGAAGTTATGACTCTACATGCGTCTTATTTTTACCACTTAGTTTTCAAAACTCTCTGGAGAAAAAAGTTTTTCGAGAATTTGATTGATACTTTTGAACTGAGAAGGAAAAAATCGGTCAAAAATGTTTTTGTTTTATTGATTTTAACCCTTTTTATTTTTTTAAACCACTAAAACAAATTCTACAGTTTTGTAGAATTTGTTTACATATATAGTTTACAAATTCTAATTTTGCATTCGCTTAGAATACATTAACTAATTTTTAACAAATAAAGCAATATTTGATGCGCGAGTGTACTTCGATGTCTGTTTTGATCCACCAGGGGACAGAAAGCGTAATTACTATACGAAGTCCTAGATAAAGTTGGAATTGGTTGCATAACAAGGTCTGAGGCGGATGATCTGGCGAGATGGAAACAAAAGAAGAGATTTACAAAGTTAATATCCTAGCTGTTGTGTGCTTCTGACACTTTGACACTGACAGTGATAAACGATCTAGAAGACAGGCGAAACCAGTCGATGACACTACAGCTTCCGAGCGAGGAGTTTCATAATCAGTAACAAGTTTCTGAAGAGTTGCAAAATCATCGACTGTGAAATTCCAATTGGCTGCTGCATACTAAATAGCGCCCTCGAGTGAGGGAAGTTGAAAAAAAAATACGTTGAATATAACAGCAGCCATTTTTATGATATTAAAAGCTCGAGGAAAAGATCCCCCCATTTGATTGTAGTGATAGCGCTGGGGTGCTTTGCGTGCAAATGTTATCATTAGATTTAACTTGAAAACTACTTCAGTTGATGCAATTTTCTTCTTGGAGGCGTCATTTAGAGTTAAATCCGGGCCCTGAGAGTTCTCGCAGGATTAGCACCAAGTACTGTTCACTTCATAGCGAGTGGCACATAATTAGTCGTTCATATTGTTATACCACCTGGCACGCTCGCGTCATGGGTCTCACGTGAAGCAGCATTCATTTATCTCTCGGTGTTTCCTGTAATGAGTGGTTAGGTGGCTTTGATAAAGCACTTTTCGAGATAAATAAATCGATGGACCACTTGACTTTAACTTAATTAAAAATGCCTTCAATAATTTCTCTGCCTCTTTGGCTAGAAATAAGCCTTACTGGCTCCGAATTAACGGTACTTCCTTAGGGGAGGATGGAGTTATGCTAATTAAACCGCATCAAGAAACATCTCGTGAGTTTCCTGCAGAGGACACCATCAATCACCAACTAGGTGACAACCTCGTCCAGCAAGAGTTTAATGTTCGTGGTACACTGGTGGCATGAAATCGCTGCAGGGACTCATTATAGGGCTGATCTGCAGCTGATAACAAAGGATTGTGCTTCTTCAGAAAGGGAGAAGTCGTGGATGTGATCAGATTGCCTCGGTGGGTTAGTTAGATTTCCAAAGCGCAGAGAAAGGGAGTGAGAGGATGCGGGATTGGATATTTCTGCATAAGATCAGTGTCTCTTTCTGTATTGGTATGTGTACACTACCTTGACAAACCATGGACGTCACGATCTTCACTTTTCGCAATAGAGTGATTTTCTTTTAAAGCAATCAGAGCTTGCTTTGTTAAATGGAAGTTTACAGTCGCATGTTTCTGATAATTCGGTTTTCGATCTTGAAAATAAAAGTCCCGAATATATCCCCTCTACGCTTATGATGACATTTAAATTGTGGGCAGTTTTAGACCTTTCACCGGCGTACAAAACTCAAAGACATCACTGTATCGTATCTGTTAATTGTGTGTCCTGTATTTAGTTTTACGGGATGAAAATCATGGGTTTCCTAGGAAAAGAACAATCAGGCAACCCTCAGCAGAGACTGAGTAACTCGGTCAGGGAACTCGTGAACTTTGTCCCGAATGGAAGTAAATATTTCTCTTGATGACAGCCAATTTAGTTCTTCTCCCCAGGGTGTTTGTGTGTCAGTAAGTGAGCTATGATGCTGTCCACTACGCTACTGTGAAGGCTTTGATATTTGGAGAGCTGGCAGTTATAAAGCCAACAAAAGAGATTTACAATAATATAGATTGTTTAAAAAGAATCAAATTTTCAATCAAAATTTGAATCATCAAAGCTTTGCAATGATTTCTTATCTATTGGAGCACATCCCAGCATATTTCATTTATATCAATATTGTAAGAAAAGGGTTAGTTACAGTATGCTGTCCGAAACGATTTCATTAAAAACTTATGTAAATAAGCCTGTGATAACTTTCCTACCATGACTTAAGAGACTCGTTTTAATTGGCAGACTGAAAAGATGGATAGTTCTTCCTGAAACAGAATACCACTGAGTTAGAAAGACTAAGTTTAAAGGATTAGTATCGCCATCCAATAAAATAATTTGACTAATTAACCTTCTAATCCTATGTGAAAGTTACATTAATGCTAATATGAGTAACCATATTAGGTAGGGAAAGACTCAATTAGCCCAATTCATCTCTTTTTTTCTATCACAAACGCGGGTTAAATAAGACAAGTTTATCAATTAGAAAACAGACTTAAGGTTAAAAAAGCTCCGTGTGATAAACCGATTAAGATGACCTTTAATGAAACGAGATCCTGAGGCGTAATGTTTTATGCGTTGTCATTTATTAAATGGTCACTAGAGGGAGCCGTGCTTTCCTTGCATTTATATTTCTTCCTGCTCTGTTTCTCCCATTTTTATCATTGCTCATTCGTCATCTCTTCATCACCCCATTCTTTGTTTTCACTTTTTAATCTTTCTCATCACCGGTTTTGTCTTTTGTCATCTCTCTCTGTTTCCTTTGCTGTTTGTCTCTTCGCGGATAAGTCATTGGATTTTTAACCTGAAACGGATCTCTTAATACTAATTGAAAGTAAGAAGCAACTCCCACTCCTTATTTCACTAGTCTTTCGATGCTGCGCAAAATTCTTCAAAAATTTTCGAAGGGTGCTATTAAGAAAGGTTTTCCAGGCTCTTAATTGCATCGAGCGTTCATTAAAAGGAAAGAGAACAGACTGCAGATAGGCCTGTTTGTACTTAACATACAGTTTAAAGTCCCCTGGTATTTTCTACAGACGGAACATCTTGGCCGCATCGTGTCTGTTGTCATGGCTACCACGATTAGAAAGAATTAGTATTGCTCTGTTTATTGCTAGAGTGTCGCAGATTCGCCATGCTACAAACAAGATAGAGATCGTAATTCAACCCGAATATCCTGATCGGGATAGAAGGCAAAGTAAATATACCTTTAAACATCGACTAGAACTTCGGGGCTTGTTTTTATCTCTTTTTTTTTTTGTTTTTGTTTTTCAATTTACCGGTTCCCTTTCTGCTGTTGCTCGTAGACTTTCCTCATCGTACTTTATCCGTTTTCCTTTATTACTTATTTTATGACCTCTCGTACTTTGACCTGTTTCTTCTCTTTCACTTTATTTCCATATCGATCCTCCTTTCTTGTTTTTTTTTGCCCACCATCAAATATTAAATGATCTTCAGAGGCTGAAAAATAAAACAGTTCTTGTTAAGAACAAAAAAAGATGGAATGCTCATATTTAAGAAGCGAAGGAGACAAAGAGAGTGAACGCAGAGCTATAAATAGCCTCGCTACTAGGAAACTTGAATTAAACTCTCCCTCCCTCCCTCTATCGAAGTATTGCTCTCCGTCAATCACTCCACACAATTACAAAAGCAAAATTGAACTCTGACCTTTCTTGGTGGCTCGAAAGCTATCATCTTGACCCAACCGTTCGATCTGGGCGACCAGTCGTGACCTGGGAAGGATGCTGTTGTCACCATTTATCTTGTCCACTGCTACACGGAAGGCAAGTTCCTGTTCATCATCTTCCGTATCAAACAGCCCACCTGAAGGCAAGTCAAACAGTGTTAGTAAATGTTATCGAAAGAGAAAGAAATATCAGAGCATATTACAATAGATAAAATAATAATACATTGGTAGCATAATGTTAAAATTGTTAGTACTATGATTGCACATTTAGTATACTTCTACAACATCTACAAGGTATGAAGGATTCTGATACCTCCGGAGATGATGGGTTGTTAATCGTGTATTTCTGCTTGAATATGGTGACCTGCATCACAGTTGTTTAAAGTGCTGCACAAAATTCGTTTTAAATGAAATTGTGGACACGAATCTGTTTTCAATTGGTCTTTGACACACAGATTAAGGATTTATCAAAGAAATTGAATAAAAATTTAAAGGGTTACTTGGTCCAAAGAATTGCTGTACCACTTATTGTTACTGATTCAGTACAATAACACTGTTTTAAATTAACAGGAATTAAACCCATCATTAGAGGGATTTAATTCTATTAATTGAAAAGAAACCAATCTCTTATACATTATTAACAACTTTCTTGAAGTTTATCACGATATTGGCCTCCAGTTTTATATCTACAAAGATAAATAGTATCATTGAAAAGTCTCAACCAGTAATCGAGTTTATGATAATAAAACAGAATTTATTAACTTAATTTACGAACACGAAATTAAGTAATTAACGAATTTGCTTATTGTACTTAAAATACCCTGACTGACATCGTAAGTCAGTGTATTATAAGTACCGGTAACAGCTGAATCAGTGGATATAGCAGTTTCATTACTTCCGGTACACGAGATCAAATTGACATTGCTTATTTTACCAGACACTTACATCTCAGTCCAATAACATTTCCTGTTTTGTTGGATTTCTTTTTAATTTTAAAAGATTCGAGGGGCGATTACTGTACACTTCGGATATCAAGTACTCCCAAAATTCGGAAATAGTTTGAAGATGAATCTGGAGATTGAGGGGATAGGAGGAAGTCGAATTAAGACTGAGAGGAAGTTTCTCTAAAAATGTGGGCGTGGTAGATAACACAACAGAGCTGCCCGTGGTGGCGTTCTAATCTTGCATGAATACTTTTATTTATTTATTTTTTTTCATGGCAGTGTTCTTATGAAGGATTGGGACAACACGATTTCGAAGAAAGCGTGGGTATCATTTTGATATTTCATGCATTTGCGCGCAACTTTTCACACCATTTATGAAAAATTCCCATAAAATCAATCCCTACCCCCTACGGTGTAGTGTGAATAAAGACTGATGGTAACACTACCAGTTAAAAGGCCGACATGCGCGTACTTCAAAATAGAATGGTTATAGCATTTTGTCACTTCAAGTAAACGGACTAGTTAGCCAACTGAGAAATTGGCTAACTAGAATATTAACTAAAAGTCCTCATGGTTAGCATAATCGCTATTCTTTAAATCTGAAGATTAATATTGTGAAGTCTGAAGGCAGGTCTTTCTTCTTAAACTAAGGATGATAGGCTTCTTATTTTTGCCGTATTTGCCATTTGATTTGTTCTCTGGGCAGGAGGAATTCGGGCATTATTCTCAGTAACCAGTATTTTGCTGTATAGATTATCATTACGTCTGTTGGAGCAGCAGATGCCCAGGTTTCAGTACCATAAAGATTTTTATTGAATATACAAGCAAAGATACACGATATTATTATTTCGGGTTCAGAGACGTAAGTTCATTTTTTGTTAGCCAGTAGAGCTGATCCACGTTGATCTGAAGCTTGTCAATGTTGATGTCCTTTAGACATCAACATTGACAGTTTTTGGTTAGAATTCATCTCTAGATCCGTGTGCTCCTTTGTGCTAAGAATTAGGATGCTGTCAATGGATGTTTGCAGGTTAGGGGGGGAAGTGCTGATTTGGAGGAATTTGAGAGTTCGAAGTGTTTGATAATTTTCTAGGTCTGCAAACAACAGTAAAACATAATTGGAATGCACACTCACTTAGGACTGAAATACTACCGGAATTTGACTTCAATGTGCACCTAGGCCGAAACAAAGAGAAACTAAAGTGTCGAAGATTCATATCTTTCGCACTCTGATTTCTATTTGTTTCAGGAACAGGGGAAGAATATAATCAGTGCTTCCCTATTCCTGAATCCACGTTATAAACTGACCAGTCAATTTGTACTTCAAGTTGTTATACGCTGTTCGACTTCACAAAAACAGTGTGGTTATCACTCTTTTGACCTGAAATTAAAGAAAAAGCTTATATAAACATATTCCCCCAATCGCTTTGTTTCTAAGTTACAATCCTTTTTTTTTTAAATCCCAGATTCGGTAAAAGTACGTGTTGGTGTCTGGGTAGCAGCCATATTATAACAGCGTAGTTATAAAAAAAAAATTCCAGTTCAGGTGTGCATAGTCTAAATTTATTTTGAAACGGTCTGTTGCTGTTCGTAATTGTTACATCTCAAAGTAAAAACATTCAGTTTTTGTGCTGTGCATGGTAGTGTGCATTTGAAGTGAGCATGGTTTATTCAAACTGAGAAATGACATTTCACCTCATGTGTGGACTTGCCAACTGATGCACCCATAGTGAGACTGTACGCACAAAGTTTTCCATATGAGAACACTTTTCAGAGAATAGACGAACGTCTTGGAGATATGGGATCATTCAACAAGCAAGTTCCAGATAGTGGTGAACAATCAGAACCAGAATTGATAGTTTCTAGGAAGGAGTTCCGAATGGTGCGAAGGAAAATCCAGGTGGCAACATCCGGAGGATGGAACGTGCAACTGTGTGAAGAATTTATCCAAACAAAAGATTTATCCGTAACACATTCAAAGATTAAAAGGTTTTGCTGACGCTCATTTCCCACCAAGAGAAGCTTTTTGTACTTGGTTTCTACAACAGTGTGCTCGCGATTTTCTTATTCTGCGTTCCATGTTTTGTTCTGTTGAGATTAGTTTCACAAGAAATGGGGTGATCAATTTCCACAACAATCGTAAGCGAGCAGAAGAGAATCTGATGCTGTCATCCAGTTAAGACACCAGTAACAACTTAATATTAATGTATGAGTAGGAATTACTGCTGACTGTTTAATCGATCCTTTTGCTTTGCCTGGAAGATTAACCTGAGAAGCCTATTCCGATTTTTTTTAAAAGGAATTATGTACGCCATTTACTAGATGAAGTTTTCGGGTGAGCGTTTCCCTGATAAGTGTATGGACCGCGGAAGCCCCGTTGCATGGCCTGCCCGATTCTTGAATCTGAATCCCCTCAATGTTTACACGTGGAATCATCTGAAATCTATCGTTTACGATGGATTTCAGTTGACAACATTGAAGGGCTTCGCTAACATCCTTGTTTTACCATCGTGGAGGAACAAGGATGCTGTCAGTAAAGTCGAACAATACTTAAAATTACAAACCGCGTCGACGACGAACATGCAATCGTCGTTTAAGGTGTGTTGCTGAGAATTTGTTTGTTACAGGGAGAAGAAAAAGTTTATAGATTAAACCAGATATTGAAAATATTTGTAGAAAAGACATTCAAAGAAATCGAACGTCTATATAACGGTTGGGTGGAGTGTTTGTATGAGAGGGATTTCCATTATTCCCTTTCTTTAAAATTTAGTTTTAGATTTTTGATTTCATGAATTCCTTTTTTTTTTAGATTAAGCTCCTCCAGAACTTCGTTTTTTAAATATTTTGAGAGCGTCTCCCCAGACACGTGAAGCAATATTTCATGGAAAGCGTATAGAAAGAAAAGAGCTAAACAGGGAATGAAAAAGGAAAACTATATTTTTTAAAGTGCTAATAAAACAGAATTATGAAATTCGTTGTTATCAAAAGTAACTGGACACCTGCATGTTTCAGAGAACCTTTTATTGATAGTGTTAGTAATGTGAATTCATTTCGATTACACACAGTATCCTTGTTGGTAGACTTCGAAACTTATTTTTGATTAGAGAAAGGCGGTATATGGTCCCTTTTTTTGCCTTCAGCACAGTGGTCAGTTCCGCTGCTAATTGCGGGCACATTGACCTCGCCCCCAGTGATCCTCCAATGAAGTTATTGCACGCTGTTGCACAGGATGTGCAGTATGGCGTGATGCAATGCCCATGAGTTCGTAATTAGATGCGTGTTAAGCGCTAAAGCAACTAAAGCTATGAGACATCAGTATATTGGGTCTGTAATTGCATGGCTTCTCGATTGGTTTTCTGTGTTTTTGATAAAAAAAACCCGAGTTTCTGGGAGGAATCCCTCCATTAAATCCTCCCTTGGGACCAACTAACTCGGCCACTCGGTATAAAAAAGCCTATAAAAATTCATTGACTGATTCCGAACTCGGGCATTTTCCATGCCGTGTGGTAGGAGGGTGATCATAACCACACCACTGTGTTACTCGCAATTGTAGGTGTGTGTGATGTTGTTATATAAAAGAACTGGCCACAGTAGAATTATGGAAAAGCAGAATTATCCATATATCAGTGTACCGCATAGTACTGATTGTTCCAATGGTTCGTTTTCCCTAAATCTTTGGTACGTCTTAATATTTTTACACCAAGGTTCGTCATGAAATGAAATTTTGTCCAGAATTTTCCACGTTATCGAAGATTAATATAGTTGCTGCAAATTATTTTGTGGTGGAGATAACATCAGTTCTTCGAGGCCTAGTATAGAATAAACTGGATATTAATCCCTGTCCTCAAGAGAAAATTAATATTCAGTTAATATCGCCTACCTACACAGTTAATATCCCCTAGTTAATATAACGGGTAGGCGAAAGAATAGAATCTTGAAACTCTCCAGCATTGGTTGAAACGTTTGATGTCAGAGAGGAAGCTTATAACTCAATTGGAGTTGGAGGAAAAAAACACGAAGGATAGACCATAGGTTGAGCTCTCGTTTTACAAAGTTTTTGCATTGAAATGTCCATATCTCTTTCACTCAAGAAAACAAGTAAGCTAATACAAAGATAGCGAAATGAGGCAAGTCTAGAAAAGCATTCCTTAATTAAATGGTAGAGTTTTATTTATTTATTTATTTATCGTTATAAGACCAGAACGATACAAGCTTCAACACACTTCAGTGTGTATATTATTGCACTCACCAACCAAAAAATTAAAACTTTTGCAATTGGCATCAACAGATAATCAAACGTACTGTATGCAAACGCAAGTTGTCACATGTTGATGACAAGTTCCTTGATATCAAATAGATGCTGTACTTCTAAGAATTCTGGATTCAGAACTCGCAATGTTTTTATTGCAATAAAACATTGCAAGTGAGCACTTGCTACGTTTTTTTTTTTACATTGAACTTTAAATTCTCTCTGAAATTCGATATGAAAAAGATAGCCACTCGGGCCCATCCTAGCTTAGCTCTACCAATTTGTTTATTTATATGTAATTATTATTATTACTTTTTGTATGACGCTACCTATCCTTGTTTCTGTGCGCATCATTTTTCCAATACTAATTTAAGCAACATCACTGAAGGCCACCCCAACAATCTAAGTAATGGTTTCTCCACTGAACTGCTCTGGACGAAAATTACTAAACCATTTACCTCCTCCACCGCTCCTCTAACAAGAACTGCCTATACTCGTCACCAGCACTAAAGAAAGTAAAGTTTTAAACAATTGAACTCCACTCAGTTTTTAAATGGAGGTTGATTCTTTTTTCCAATTTATAAGCTTTTATACTACGTTGTTTTTTATTCCTCCTCTCTCAGATTTGCTTTGCAGTTCCACTCTGCTTTAAAGTCAGCTTCTGTCGAGAAGGAAAGAATTCGGCTGTATGAATTCTAATTATCATAAAACACAGCCTGTCGTCCCACATAGGAATTATATCAAATTTGCTAGGCCGATGCGATAATGTCCTTTTAACTACATTAAGGCGCAAAGGAATTGCATGATAAGAATACCAAGAGTAATTGGCTAATCTTATCGGAATTTCAAAACTAGTAGGGGATTCACTCAACTTTCTCCCAGGAGAATTTTTTTCTCTAGGAAGTCTTGTTTCCTTCAGAGAAACACTTAGCAACCATATCACATTTTTCAAAGTGAAATGGAAACATGTTTTAAATTTTTCTACCATTGTCCATCACGCAGAAAATGTAAAAATGGTTCATCTTAAATTACGTTAAGTATAATTTCGCATTAAAATCGTCTTTCCTTACGACTTTCTACGTATCTTGAGTACTCAGTGGGAAGTAGGTGTTGTTTGGACATATAACGTCGCTTCTGCAACGCGGATATGAAACCAGGAAGTTTTTGATAGGTTTCTACGAGTAGTAAGTTGCATGGAAAGAACGAGGTGTTTGTTTTTATATCTTTTTATATCTTTTATATCACGAAATGACTTGCGTGAACTGCTTGAGTTTCTGCTGACTTCAACTCACTGGCATCCTGCATTAGGTACTGTTGACGTAAAGCACCTGGCTGTCAAAACTGTTACTTCGGGATTCTTTGAACATGTCCAGAAAGAGCTCGGAAGTCTATAAAATCTCTTAGAATAATGGATACTATCAACGGAAGGCAATGTTGTTCTACACATCTGAAGAAAGATCTTGCAATCTATCGATGGCGTCGTCTCTTCCCCCCCCCCCCAGGGCTACCAGTATGTACACTATGCACCATTAGGTATTAGAAACAATTCGGAAAAGCGGAAATTGTAGAGGTCACATGGAAAGTAAATGGCTGCGAAGTTCCTGTAACAGGCGATTAAAAACAACATGGTCGTACGAGGAAGAATATATCCAAATAGACATTAGGATAGATATTGCAAGTTTGTCCATTCGTCAACTAGGAAAGCAAGTTTGCTGTACGAGTAGATGACAGGGGATTGTATCATTCTCTCAATGCGTTTCAGGGGATAATTAATGGTCACCAGGTTAAAAAAAAAGGTAAACTGCAGCCCAGCCATTATCAACCCACTGCAGGATGGAAGCCTCCTCAACAATTCATGTTGAGAGAAATGGACCATAATCTGCCACGCTGGTCCAGTGCGGGTTGGCAGATCGACCGTATTTAGCAGTCAGGGGCTTGAACCCCGGTCTACTCAAACCCCGTGTGCTACTGCACTCCCGCTCCTGAACACTCTGCTACGGAGGCCTCTGGTCACCAGGTAGGTGACCACTAATAATCCCCTGATCATTAGTGGTCACCACTAATGTTGTAACAGTAAATAGTATTGACAGTTTTTCTATGATCACCAGTGCACTCCAGAGAACGGTTGGACACACTACCATCAGAAAGAAAACTTGGCTGGGATGCCGAAGTTGTGAAGCTGTTCACCAGTCCAAGTTGTTACTATTCCAATCAACTTTGTCAGGGAAAGCAGTGGCAGAGATATCCAGGCATCACGTTGTTGCTTGGGTGTGACGTATATCAATAAACGGCTTAATATAGACAATATCTCTAGTGAAGTTATGGGCAAAAATCTGAAGCTATAAAATCTCAATAAAGAAGTCATTGCTGGCCGTGCACCAAGTAGCAAATCCAGTTGTCTCAGAAAGAGACAACAGATTTCTCGACATGCACATACAGAATCTCATCTTTATAACTTGTGACCTGAGCAATGATTCATGGGATTTGTCTTTCAACCAACTGTTTATATGCCTAGAACCACGAATGCTGACGCTAACCGTGGCCTTTTGTAGAGTTATGGCACATCTGAATTGTGAAAATTATAAGGAGAACTGCAGCTATACCAGCACAACCCTACTCCATGCGACAGTTTTAGTTAATAATGCAGTGGTTTGAGGACTACCGAGGGTAAAAACTTGCATTGATGAACACAGCCAATCTAAATTCCACTGGACACTTCAGCAACGTTTTAGAGAAGCCAGACGAATAATCGAATACGTCCATTTCCTTCAAATGAACGAGCCATTGCCTTGAGGAAGGAGTGGTGCAGAATTTCTTTTCTGTACCGTCAAACCCAAAGCTTGCGTTTCGAAACTCGCTCATTAAAAAATAGTTGAGCGCAGGGTCGATTTATTTACTTATTAGCTTTCTGAAGTCATTAATTCAGTTATACTGAGTACCCAATAAATATCTAATTTAAGTTCAAAATTTACGGAGTTAAATCCTTTGCGTACAATCGCACTAAGTAAGAAATCTCTAAATTTGATTTTCTCTATGTTTTTGCCTGTAGTTCTTAAATGCGAGCTTAATTCAGACACGCATCCATAAAAGTTGGGCTAACAGACACCCTCTACATGCAGAATTACAAAAGATATAAATTGACTCCGATATTTTCCTCCTATTCTTTATTTATCTTCTTCCTTAGTCCTCTACTACTCTGTAGCAGTCTACGCTTCAAACCTCAAAATACTGTAGTTGTGGTCTACCAACCATCCTTATCCATACCCAGCATATTTTTGGATTCTCAGAGAGGCCTATTGGTGTTCCCATGATACTATGTATTGATCATTGGAATCCCAGACGTTAGCAGAAGTAAAGAAATATTTGTCGATTGAGCACCTTGTTCCTTCGCGCGCGTGTGTGGGAGGCCTCATACGAACCATGTCATATGGTATCGATATCTTTCGATAATCTTTATATTTCTTTGCCAACCTCAAGTGCAAAGCTAGTTTCTTTGTGATCACAGCAAACTTTGCTGTGATTTACTTTAAAATTTCAGTTTATTGTTCAAGAAGATAGCAAAAACCAAAAATTTTTGTAAATTAGACAATAACATCAAAAAATAAGTTTTGTTATTGTTACTAATTAAACTAACCTCATTTGTATACAAGCGAAATGGCTTGTAACTTAAGAAGTAGCCTTCAGGCCTAAAAGGACAAGATGAGCAATTTAACACTCCTCCTTCATGATATTTTAATAAGATCCACCCAAAGTGGAATTGACATAAGGAAGAAATGAATATTTCAAAGGACAAAAGATAACTATCCGCGGATTTTACCGTGGTTTCTAATCATCCATTCAACTGCAGAATATACTGTAAGCAAAATTTAACCGTCTTCGTCTAGAAAAGGATTAGAATGGTTGATGGGATCCCAAAAGAGTAAAGCGGCTGAGATAGGAAGACATTGTAGTAGAAGCAACATAATAAAGGCACTTTTGGTTCATTTCTGGGGCCCTTTATTATTTTCGGCATTGATGAAGGCATTGCTAAGTTTGAAGATGATACGAAAGTCAGCAGGACATTTAATAACAGGAATCAAGACGTGCCTGCTGCATCAAGAGAAATTAGACAGATGGGCTGAGAAGGGGCAGTCGAAGTTTAACATTGATAAATGCAAGGTACTGCATAAGTATAGTATTCTGGGATTACTGCCAGAGATGCACTAATCCCAAAATAATATACCAACTATGTGGTACCACATCTAAGATAGTAGGGAACGAAAATGACCTAGGAGTAATTATACAGTCCGACACTAAGTTCTCTAAGCAATGAAGATAGGCTGTTAGGACAGCTCATGTTAATGATATACAGGAATTTTGCCAGCTGGGACGAGAAAGTGATTATCCCATTGGCAATAGTTACGCAGAACCTCGAATACTGCATACAGTTCTGGAAGCTTCATTTAGAAAGGACATAGATCTCTTGGAACAGGTACACAGAAGAGCAACACGATTAATGAGGAGAAAGAGGAGTGGCAATTAAGGTTTTAACTCTTATAGTGCTCTTCCCAAGAAAGATTTGAGATTTGCAAATTACAGATGCTGGAAACTAAGCCCCCGCGAGGAGATCTGGTTGAAAGTGTTAAATGGATGTTAGGCAACTAAATGTTGATGGTATCCTTAATTTTTCTCGGACAACACATATAAGGGGACAAAAATGGTGTCAGGATAGATGTGCAAAATTTGATTTCAGCCGGAGAGAAACAATATTGGAACAAACTTCCATCTGGTCCTCTAGAGGTGGATGGTTTAAATAAATTTCGGGAAGAATTAGACAAATTATTATAAAGGATGGAACAAACAACTGTCATATTAGGACCACCCGAGATTCAACGGTTTTGCCCATAAATTGCGTGTGTTCTCATGTCGATTTGCCTGTTTTGAGGGACAAAAAAAACTCGATTTTCATGGGTGAAAAGCATTGTTGTCCCCATCTGAGACCGACTAACTCAGCCACCGAGTTGCAAAAGCTCATAAAAGTTCCTCGCGACATCGACGGGATTCGAACTTCTGCCTTTTCACCGAAGTGGGGAGGATGGTGATTATAACCATTGCACTATCGCACAGACACAGGTGTTGGAGAGATTATATGGCTATTTTCTTTTTTTTTTTTGGCTGATGCTGTATAAGCTTGAATAATTTGCTAATACAAATATCAATCCGCTCCTGCCAATGTCAAATTATTTGTAAACAAAACTTCAGCGTCCTGACTTAACACAGTTAAAGCACTCTTAATAGACAGAGTTAAAACTGTATATTTTTAGATTCAAGCAAAAAGAAACCCCCAAAAAAAAACTAACTTGTGTCATCCATCTTAATTTACGCTGTTTTTATTATACTATAAGAACAAGTCAGAAAGAAAAACAAATCTGGACTACGACTTTGAGCTTGACATTAAATTCTTTGCTTTATCAACTAACTAGAACTTTGAGATAGTAGCCGGTCAGTTATTCATAAGGTATTCATATTGATGTGCAGCAGCAAAGTTATTCTGGTAGCCTGAAGCCATTTTCTTTCGTGTATTGTTTTATTTTAAGTTGACTGTGAGAATTCAGTGGACTTTCTTACATCTCATAGAAAATTTCACTCCTTGGAATTCCTGATGTGATTAACTGGCCAGAATCTGTCTAAAGATTTTTATTTTTCAGTGTTCCTTCTTCAGGAAATCGATGTCGAATTGAAGCCTTGCATGTTCCACACGAAATGCTTTAATGTGACAATTTTTTTTGATGCGATGGAGACCAAAACGTTGGCAGGAACTATTGATTTTCTTTCTTTTTTACCCGTGTGTTTTGACTGCTGGAAATGTAGTTAAGGCATTCCCATTCACTGCACAGTTATCTAAACTTTACTGTTTTACACTTTAGATGATAGATCAATGGCTCTCTTGCTCTGGGAATGGGAATAGTCCACACACAAGATGTTATTTGCTAGTTCTTATAAATTCTAATTATATAGTTTATGGCATGCTTATAAGAACCGCTTCTGTTGTTTAATATTTTATATCCAGCAATGCATAGTGGTGTGTGGTTGCCAATGTCAGTTCAAAAGTCTTCTCATTTATTCTTTGCTATTGTGGATCTATTCTTGCATGGTATTCCATTATCATCTTAGCTCGTTTTAAATTAGTTCTATTAGCATAATTTTCATTAATGCTTTGGACTTTTATTTATCTTTCTCGATTTCAACATACTTCATCGTGTTAATGTAATTTTTCTTTCATTTAGATGGAGAAATACAGTTGTATTGTCCATTGATGGGAATACTCACATATTAATTTGTTTCTGTTCAAATTAGCTCTGCATCTAAACCATACATTGCTAAAGCGTACTTAGTATACCAGTTAGATATCTAGAACTACTTGAAAAAGTCTGTTTGTCATTAGAACGTATACAAAACTACTCTGTGGTTCAGAATAAATATTCTGCAAACCCTTTAATTAAAGAAGGTAAATATAAAACTACACGATGACAGTTATTTGAATTACAATTCTTATGAACACGAGTTAATACCTGTTTATTATGTTGAACTGCGAATCGAATTAAAAGCTAGGGATACTAACACGGAGTGGTCTAGATGCTTTGAACGTACAAGAGCTCCCATTTAAGTTCCTGGTCACGAGCTGCAATCATTATCTTGCTTCCCTCAATCGTCTTTAGGATCTCCTTTATAGAAAGAGCTCTAAAGAATGTGGATCGATAGTACATTCGGTCTAATGCGGTCCTCTGTCATGTCACTGAGTACAATAGCCAGGAAGCCTTCCACTGTTGTCTAAAACAAGTAATCGGATGTCCAATTATGCGAAGATTCTTGGAAGTGAGGAAAACCGTACCGGCTGCTGCACTGTGAACATGTCACGCTGTTCTCACTCAGAAATTATTTGCGTTGGGCTCCTGTGTTACCATTAATTGTGGACAGTGAGAAAGCGGGACATGATCATAGAGTACACGTATTTTTCAGACATTACCTGTGATTCTTCATGGGTAAAATTCCGGTACTAAATCAAAACAACCGGCAATGCGCAGAGAATAAATATATTTGATAAAATATAAGAACTAAATACATTTACTTGTTATTATTGTATAATTAAAATATGTTTGAAATATCAGCTGTGCAAAGTGTGTTTTTCTTGATGGGAGATACAGAAACAGGAGGATTGTTCATTGGCCGGGGTTGGTGGGCTTTAATGGCTATTGTACGATCTGATGGCATACAATAAAGAAAATATTATATCCCTAACAAACGTATATTATCAGTGGTGGTGGTTAGTAGAACTTAAAAAATATAATCCGACTTCCAGTGCTTTTTCTTGTCATTGTGATGAATAAATTCCTAATTAAGTTTTAATTATAAATAATATTTCATATGAGTTACCCGAGATAACAAACTTATCCTCCAATGTGTATTATGTCTGTAAATTTCATGTGTCCTCCGGTGTTTACCTGTTTTTCTGGATGGACGGAAAAGCCTGGGATTCCTCCAGTAATCCCGGGGTTTTTCTTCTCTTTCAGGCGAGGACAGCAAAAAGCCTTGCTGTTCTCGCCTGAAAGAGACCAACTCAGCCTTTTATGGGACTTTTTCGCGGTGTGAAAAAGAACCATAAAGAAATAAAGTTTGATTTTTCTGAACAGGAAATCGTAGATGGAATCTCCAAGTCCTGTTGGGAAACTACAAAGAAATCTGTCCATGAATTATTGAAAATTCTGATAACATTAAAAGCCGGACACGTGTTACAAAAATATTTAACTTTCGGTAAATATTTCGTTAATTCCAGTCCACAGGTGGGCATGAATTTTCCTCTCTTTTTTAAGTCTGCTCGTACGTTTATCATAGATTTGACTACGAATATATTCTGGGATTAATAATCCATTTTCCTAGCATAAGGCGGATGGTTAATATTATTCAGCAATTCTATTGCTGCAGCCCCAAAAGTTTCTTTTCATCAGAAATATGAAATAGGTATGAGGACGACGATTGCACACCAACAGGGACGAGGTGAGGATAGCCTTTGTGGTATTGGGAACTTTTCAAACTCTAATTTTCGAGTCCAATTTATGAAAATCTACATCAATATGTTTCGCTAGTAACAGAATCAAACAGAAATAAACTTCCATTTTTTTTATAAACAAAATGTTTTGAATTGGTGCCACTAATGGAGAAATGCAAACAGCTGTGTATAAAAGACTACTCAGAAGGAAAATATTACGTTAAATATTTATTCGTATAAAGCTTTTCAATATTAAACAACCGAAGTACATTATCTTTATTTTTGGTTGATATTAAAGTATGCTGTGCTAGAACATCGAAAGCTAATTTGCTATTTAATATGGCATTATAAAGTACTTCGAACATCGAAGTTAGCTGAGTTTTTATCAATGGAAGCTGCTTTCTTGGAATATATGCAGGATACATATGCGGAAATTACTTTCAACCAAATGGTGGTTGATTGTTGGAAAAACTTCCATCTGGTGTTGTAGAATAGGATCGTTGAATAAATTTAAGAAACAATTAGACAAATTACTAAAGACGATGGAAAGGTGATGTGAAAGGTATCTTTAAGACGTTGGACTTCTCTCAACACGACTTTTCTTTACCATAGACTTCCCCATTCTAAATACGTACAGATAATATTGTAAGTCGAAGCTAATGGCACAAGAAATGTGAAGGGACATTTTTAATAGAAATTTAAATTGCATATTGTTCGTATTCAATGTTATTTCGCTTGAAATATATAGTTTAATACAGTTGGAGAAGAACTCACGTGGTGATTTTCTGTGGAATCTAGATTTCTATAATGACCACTCTTATTTTATACCACTTGAATATTAAGATAGTTTATTTAGCTATTAACTAACTCGCTATACATTAAGGTAACGTTTCGGAAACCTTGCCGGAACCCATTCCCAGACCACACGCAGGCTGTTTCCAGCCTCATTCTCGCCGATTGGCTCAATTATAGAAAATCTAGAATCCATGAAAAAATGTTTAATTTAATCTAAAAATCCAAGACCACGTTCCAAACAAGTGGATTTACAAACAGTTCAAGTGGAATCTTGCAAAAGCTTTGCTTTATTAGTTGTCTGTGTACAGTCAATGCCTGACTATCCCAAGGTATGATCGAAGGAAAACACTGGCAATATTATATATTAATTCCACAGTTTTCTTTATCGCTCAGTTAGCAGAAATTAATGAGAAACACTCGAATCGCAGCGGAGATGGACTCCGGGGTCAATGTATGACTAGCTTTTTAATTCGAGTTTGCATCCTCCTCAATTTGCTGTCCTCTTTTACAGCTAGCAAACGTGTCTAACTCCAACGGCAAATCCCACCTTCTGGTGGGATTTATCGGCGAGATATCGTAAACAGGGAAAGGTGTACTTGGTAATGGTGTACACGGATCGTTCACGCGGTTTATTTACTATTCGTAGTATTTATTAATTATAAGAAAAGTGCGTCCAACAAGCTATGTATTTTTTGAAAGGGGTCGAATATTTGGCATTCCAATAAGAAGTCCACATTCACCTCTGGGAAAGTCAATTCTGTTTGAAGTACACGTTTTACAAACTGCGTCTGTACAGTTCAATTACTAACTTATATCCGAGGTGTAAATCACAATTTTGCAATAACTGAAGAGCCAGTTGCATTTAAAAGCTTGAAAGATACAACAACAGGTGAAAATATATTTTTGAGTGTGTCAGAAGCAAGAAATTGAGGCCTCAAATTGAATTGGGGTTGCTATCAGCGGTTACGATGGATGGAGCTAAAAATCTGGTCGGTACTAAAATTGGGTTCATGGGTCAACTTCATAAATATCTTGAGAGTAAAAATATTAAAACATCGATGCAATTTCATCGTATAATTCACCAGCAGGCTTTGTGCGGAAAATTTTTGGGCGTTATGCAGAGTATGTAGTTTTCAGTAATTAGGAATTTTCTCCGGCCCGCCAAAAATTCATATGTGGTCCGGTTCTCTAAAAGGTTGGGGACGCCTGATTTAGACGATTTCATTACAAAACAGATGAGTCTAATAACAGCATCTTTACAATTACAGAGAGTGGTTACAATTACATTGACAAAGTCGCAGCATTAATCAAACTCATGGAGAAAGTTTTACTCCAAATCTTAACCGCTCAAATGCTACCAAAAAAATCTTAGGTACATTATGCACTAAAATGGCGACCAACTGTAACAAACCTTTCCCTAAGAAACTGAATTCTAAATGTGCTCCAAGAAAATTCTGAGCTTGCAGTTATCTATCTGGATTTCAAGCAGCTTTTGACACAGTCAATATCTCTAGTCTCCATCTCTGTAAGAAATATTATCTAATCAAAGGCAACGTGCTTCTTAAGATCTCTTCTGTCCAATACAATCCTTCACCTTAAAGTGGGCAAGTCGTCATTTAATTGCAAAGTAACCACTGCATTCCCACAAGATAACATACTTTCCGGCTTACTCTCACAGCCGCCCTCATCGCCAACAGATCAGACATACTCTGCTATGAAGATATAAAAAATTATTTTAACAGAAACTAAACGGATAACCACTAACAATCATTGAAGTCATAAATTTAAAACTCCTGAATCTCACTCAATAGTTGTTAACGTTAGATAGGCAAATACACTGAAAGACCAGGGTTCATAGGATATCTGGATTCTGGGAAACGAGACGCTGTCACTCCTCTCGCTAGTGTGACGAACCCACCGCTTGGCAGGTATAGAGATACACCACATTCACATAGACGGTAATTCGATGTCAGTATGGATAAAAATCGTGAGTTAACCGACTTTGAAAGAGGGATGATAATGGGTGTCCGACGCATGGGCCACTCTATCGCGGAGGTAGTACAGAAATTGCATTATCCCCGTTCGACAGTATCAAGGGTCATCGTGGACAGTGCTGTGGGCGTTTTTTTTTTTTTTTTGTGTGTGTGTTCTTACATCGGGGTGGCTCCTAGGCGTTAGCCCATCTCCACCTTTGTACTCTGTTATGGTGCAGAAACTCTGCATAATGGGCCTGAAAAGTGTAAGTGTATGTGTGTAAATATTAATGTGTGTTGTTTTGTTTGTGTCAGGCTACTATGCCACCAGGGTGCAGCCAACGCATGGGCAGCCGTGGGCAAAGAAAAGTGGTGGATGAACGTGGCTGTCAACCTCGTATTGGAAAGCCAACCGGAGAGCGACAGTGGCACAAATCACCGCCGACCAACGAGGGAGGTGCCAGAAACGTCTCCACCAAGACCATCAGGCGATCATTAGCCGCAGTAGGTTAAGGGGTCGCCGCCCCACCAGAGTCCCATTGCTAACGCCACGACACAGGACTCTGCGCCTCAATTGGGCAAAGGAACATCGGCACTGGACCTTGGATGATTGGAGACGGGTCTCCTGGTCCAATGAGTCCCGTTTCCAGTTATTTCGAGCGGATGGGAGAGTGCGTATCTGGCGGAAACCGAACGAAGCTATGCACCCATCACGTCAGCAAGGAACTGTTCAGGCAGGTGGTTGGTAATGGTCTAGGGCGTGTTCAACTGGCACACATTGGTACCTCTGGTACGCTTAAACGCATCTCTGAACGGTCCAGGTTATTACGTGTCCATCCTTGCAGACCATCTGCATCCCTTCATGGTCATCGTGCACCCACAGGGCAAAGGACTCTTCAAGCAGGATAATGCGCCTCCCCACAGAGCCGTGTTGACTAGAGCAAAGTTCAAAGAGCATTCCGTAGATTTTACCACCATGGAATGGCTTCCCAGTTCACCGGATATGAACCCTACGGAGCATCTTTGGGATGATGTTGAAAGGTCAATTCGAGCTTTAGATCCTTCACCCATGAATGCGACGGAATTATGGACAGCGGTGCAGCAAGCATGGATGGAAATACGTGTGGAACGCTTTCGTGAACTAGTGGACTCAATGCTTCGCCATGTGACTGCCCTTATCCGGGCGAAAGGTAGGTGTCCCATGATTTCTGTCCACTCAGTGTAAATCCTTCAAAATCTGCAGTGATGATCTTCTTTCTGAAACTGATCCAACCACATCTTGCAGTGATTCTAAGTGGCTCTTTAATCCGAAGGGTCTACTAAAATATCACTCCTACAGTTGTAGGAGTGATATTTTAATCAAAGCTGCAGTTCCACAGATATCTTGAGGCCGTTTATATCAAAATGTGTAGATTGATATGGATAGCAAAGCAGCATTTACTTCATGTTCGAGACTCTGCGACTTCTATCAAATACATTTATAGGATGATTCATCCCTCAGTCCTGTATACCTCGGAGATCTGAGCTTCAGCTACAACATTCACCCTCTGCAGCATTCAATCTTACGAATATTGGATGATCGGGTGGCTTGCAAGCAAAAAATCTCACAAATAACATCCACACTACCACTGTTATAGCAGCCTTCAATTACACAACTATAAAATCAAAGTTCGATGAAAAAGAAGACTGGCTACCACCATAAAACGGATTAGCAGCTACATCAGCTCTCCTAATTTCCGAAACATTTGTCATCGGAGGATCCAACATCAAACCCTCAGAGCATTTTCCTCTCTTCGCACAACTGTAGTAGGTTCCACCTAAGTGGCCGCACCCAGAACCTTGGTCAGATCTTAATTTCTCTGTAACAAAAAATCCTTATCTCCTTTTGCCTTTTTCTAAATTTCCTATAATTTTTATTTTATTTTATACTTATGTATTGTATTTATTCATCTTTTAGAGTCTACCTCTATAAATTATGTAATACTTGATAAATTTACCCAGAGGCTTAGAGACTAAGGCTTTTGATAAAGAGGGCCATTCAGATGTAAAGTGTTCTTTTGACAGTTCCCTAAAATCACCATCGATATTATGGCAGTCACATAACAATATCGCCAAAACTTGTTTTCTCATTCGATGCCAAGACGCTTCGACTTTCTTCTTAACTAAGTGTTCCTGCTTCACTGGAGGCGAGAAGCTCGGTTTAATCTTTGGAGATGGCTAGATCTCTAATGAGGCCATTTAACTCATCTGGGGTAAGCAGCTCTGTTTACCTAAGATGCGGATGTGTACTCCCTCACCTTGGAGGGGGATGATCGAAGTTCTCAGGTCTCTGTCAGTTGCATCTTCATTGCATTCCGTTCAGATTTATAAAGAATCTAGCCCATGCTATGGAGGGATTGGTCTCATCGCTGAATCCAAGTTCTGATAAACAGTCCTGCGCTTATTCGTCTCTGATAATACAGTTGCATTCACATTACAAGAGTAGTAATCACTACTGTGGTGTTTTAGCTCTTTCCATGTCACGCGTATGGCAAATGGCATCTACTTTTTCTTTTTGTTTAACCAGTCACGTAATCCATTTGCACAACAGCGACACAAACAACATGTGGCGTACACACCTTATTCTGGTCACCTAGAAGAAGGACAAAGTATAGCTGGTAAAGTTTTCGAATATTCGTCGTGACTGTAAGCCTTTGTGTGTTAGGAAAGAGTCTCATATACACAGCACAATCTTCTGGAGTGATTTTTATACTTTCAACGAATGCATTTCAGTAGTTCATCGGATCTTACCTGAAACAATTTATAATTAAATTATGAAATAATAAGGATACAGTTATATTCAGACACATTTAAATATGAATATATAAACTAATAAGCAATAATAATAATTATATTCGTGTAGGTTGGCCGTATATTTATGTGATTAATATAATCTTATGTTCCTATGATCGGTTTCATCATAAAACTAGAAGAAAGCCGAAAGAAAATTGGAATTAGCGTCCAAAGATCTATCGTCTATATTTTTTCGATGAAAAATACTGGGTCGCCGATGAAATTTAAGGTCTGTCTATTAACTATTTGATCATAATCTAATAAACGCATAATTTGCGTGTTTATTTAATGGCAGAGCATGGATCCTGGAAACAGTGTCTTGTTGAAGACGAGATACAATATATCGACCTATTTTCGAACATCCATATGTCCAAAGAACAGCAGAATTTGTTACTGCGACCTACTCTTTGGAAACCGTTATCTATGTAACCCTATCTTGTATTGATTATGTGATCAAAGATCTTAGCGGTTTATTCTGAACTGCTACTACAGTTACTTGTCTATATGGGAGTCTTCTTACCTGAAAATAGGCTAAGTCCTAGTGATTTAGAGAATATTAGGGGCTTCTACAACAACTTGAACTGGGGCAACATTGAATTGCACACCAAATTTTCTGTAGTTTTGTTTTTACTGTTGAATTGCACACCAGGAATAATCTTTTCTACCATTGACCTGCTCATAGAGTAGTCGGGGATTAGAGAATCTTCTTCAGTAATACCTTAAACATTTAATAAAGTATTTATATACTTGAATTTTCGTGTTGGTGACGCACCTCCCGATTTTGGGTTCTCATTTTGTTTTTCATTTGAATTGCTTAATTTCACGTATGTATTTGTTGGAACCTTCTTTGATATTACGGATTATCTACGAGATAATCCGTAAACTTCTTTACTCTTGTATGAGATTGAATTATTTCCATTAAATTAAAAGAAAGGCAATCTCTCACTTCATTCAGTTTTAAAAATCGAAATTTTTAAAACTTCATTTCAGTCACTTCCCTATTTCACATTCCATCATTTTGGTATTCTATGAATACAGTTGTTGGATTTTCCGCTCGATGACTGTCCCAAATGGGTTGATGAGAAAAAGGCAATAGCGTAAAAAATAGCTGAGACAAGTTGGTGGAATTTTGTTGAGATAAGTTGGTGGTAGCACAATGTTATTATGCAGAAGGATAATACTGCAAGTGAACTTAGTGGTAAAGAATCCATTTTTGTGAAATATACATTTGATTCATAAATATGTGAAAACGAGTTATCAAAGAGAATTGATTGTGGAGAGGTCAGAAAGAGTAAAGTTATCTATGACAGCCAGCCAACGTTAACAACAGGTTCTCTTGTTGCAAATTAGAATGTTCAAGATGGGAGATGATGGTATTGAAGCCCACTCTTTTATGAAGGAATTTGAGCTGTGAAAGATTCTGGTAGGTGGAGATAAAATTTGATTCTCCAGAACTTTACCTTCCTGAATATTCAGGAAGTAATATTCAGGTCTGGTGACATCTGAGCCCGTATGTTCGGCAAATACCCAAAGAAAAACTCTACACCAGTTTTTCTACATGAGCGGTACGCATTATCAATCACTAGAAGGAACTGGGTTCACTATATTCCGAAGAAGTCTAATATACGAATAAAGGTGCTATTTTCTAAACCTCACAGCTGCTCTTTATGATGTGGAGTTACGTACAGGCCTTACACATTTGCCTGCCCAGACCATCATACCACTGTCTAAGTAGAGATCATTTTCTCCGATATTTGAGTTAGTTTCGAACGTTTCTGGTTACATGAAGATATGTCTAAAGAAAGATGAATTCAAAACAACCCAATGCGCAGAGCGCATTGGGTTGTTTTGAATCTGCAAGAGTGGAACTGTGATGGATAGGGAAAAAACATGAACATCGTATCCGACTTTAAGGCTGCAGTAGGCGTTAAGCTCCTAATGGATGATAATAATATTCCCTTCTCCTAATGGGCAGAACTTCATATGAATTACTAATTGCTGTTCCATCTGGAATGAATGGACTTTTAAAAGTCAAGTGTAACTAATCTTACGAAAGAGAGAGGGGTGTTATAATTGTCACAAAACGTGGAAGGCAAATGGCACCTGAAGAGAGGAATTAGTAGTCTCTGCAGTGAGTGGTTAAGTGTGTCTGAGTTAAGTTTGTCTTAGGGAATTGCACAATTGAAGTTTCTATAGTAATCCAATTAATTGATTGAGTTTTGCAATTAATTATACTACAGCTAAAGTAGAGCTGTAGTTATAAATCTAACACGAAAGAATGCCGCATGTCTCTTTCAGCGAGTTTCTAGTCGTTCTTGAATTCTGAAATATTGCAAAGAAGTCAGTGGTGAGTTATCAGACTTGCAGGCAGCTGAGGGACTGAAAGTGGTTGTAAAATTCAGTTCACTTACATTCATTGCATCAAAGTTTATTCTAGGGGGAGGAAGGAATTGTGGAATGGTTTGGATTGCTGCTTCTAGTAATTTGGAATGGATGTTCCTAGTGGCTGGATTCTCATGGTTATGCCACACAGTTCAGTGCTACCTAACTGTGGCTTTTCTGTGAAATTTTGTCATTCTGGGAGTCACAAAGCAAGGTTATAGACATCTGGTGGTTAGCAGAAAATGATATCGCAGAATCAGCATTGTCAGTACATAATTCTGACACGAATGCAGTGGAACATCTTTAGGATAAGTCTTCAGCTGTACAACTTGAAGGAATGAGACAATCATAGCTTTATCATCGCTTTCGTCTGAAAATTTCCAAACGTATATTTCCACAAGATTCAAAGCTGTGATTACGAAGAAAAGTGCAGCTCACATTTTTATTTATTTCCCGAATAAACGTTAGCTTTTCGGAACACTATACCTTCAAAAGTGTTCGAACACTTTTTAGGGTGTAGTGTATACATTTAGCGTCATTACCATGCCTAAGAATAGAGATGGTTACCGTAGAAACCAGAATACCTTCTCGAGAATGTTTTTTTTTTTTTTGAACTAGTATGCCAGTGGTTACCATAGCAACCGGATGTCATGGCAACGATAAAACGAACGAAGAGATGGACGGAAGAAAGTGAGAGAGGGATGGAGACAGCGTGACCATCAGACATTCATCATAAAACAAGTTACATTGTAATACTAGCACTACATTGCAACCTGCCATTTATTTACTCGTAAATTACGCATAAAAATGAGAATGGTTTTACCTTCTTTGTGTAATAAGAACAAAATAAGATCTTGGTGAAAAAAAAGACAGCATATTCGGTATCTAATTACTGATTACCGTAGCTAAAAAAATTAAAACGCCTTCTCCACGTGAAATTATAAGTTTAGTTTTTTATACGTTAGCAAAAGTTATCCTCGCCTTACCATTCCTTCAAGTTGCACAGCTGAAGACTTATCCCAAAGATGTTCCATTACATTCGTGTCATAAATGTCTGTTCCCTCTCCAAAATAAAAAAAAAATCTTTGGTGATCGTAACCAATGAATTACAGATTTATCCTTTTGATCATACTTATCTGGTATGATCAAGAGGATAAATCTGTAATTACCAAAGATTTTTTATTTTGGAGAGGGAACAGACATTTTGACGGATCTTATCTCACTCTTACTAAATTTGAGAGAGAGAGAGAGAGAGAGAGAGAGAGAGAGAGAGAGAGAGAGAGAGAGAGAGAGAGAGAGAGAGAGAGAGAGAGAGAGAGAGCGAGCACGGCCCACCAACGTACCAGGAAGTTGAGTGCACGTAATTTCTAATGTAGCAAACAACTACTTTTAATTTCACATGGAAATTTTTAAAATATTATACAAAAAAAGTGTTTTTCATTAAAATCCATTTAGGCATAACAATCTTCATGTGGTATTCTTTGTCCCAGTGCATTACAATCGTTTGTATTTTGTCTCATTACGAATCAACTTAACTTTGGGGTTTTAAAAATGCTTGTTCGTTGCAAAGATATTCACTGGAATCACAAAAACCTTGGACTAGCCCACTGGAATCACAAAAACCTTGGACTAGCCCACTGGAATCATAAAAACCTGATTTGTCATCTGATTGCCCTCTTTCTAATTAGCTGAAAGCGACAGAATCTCACTTGGGATTATGAAACTTTTTTTTCACACTTTTAATTGTAGTTGACTGAGGTGTAGTAATGATCTATCTTTAAACTAGTTCTATCACTTACTTTCTACCTCCCATCCCCCAAATACCCTAATTTTTTGTTCCTTATTAAAGCCTGTTCTGTGATATCAAGTACGGTTTTTTAGTTTTTCAATGTTTGTCTCTTTCATTATGATTCTTCCACTGTTTTAAACGTGCCATCGTATTTCTTATTTAACTGTCATCCACATATCTGTTTCACTCAGATGGTCGTATCGGTAAATATTTCCATGTTTTGCATGCTTTAACTGTCAAATTATCATGTTGTTTATTTGCCAAAAAAATACATTTTTAAAGGAGTATTAATTAATCCCTTATAACTTAAATATCCAAAAGAGTTATTGGAAATATAAAAAAGAAAGATTTATTGGAACGCTCAATATTTAAGAATTTGTAAAATTCACTTTTAGTAGTGAAGAAGAATTATTTAAAAATCCCATTTGAATAGTAATATTAAAACAAATCCATTCAACTAGGAGAAATCTTTCTATGTTCATGAGAGCTGTCTTCCCCCACATTAGGTCTTACATTAAGCCAACATTGAACACGTTTTTAGTTGTAGAAATTGTAAACAAGACTGGATTCAGTTTCTTCTCATGTAATCTCCTTGTTAACGGGAGTACAAATGGAGAGTCTTTTAGATGTACGAAGAGAACATTGATGATATTCCTGACCTAGAGGTATTCTGATGTAATCACGTTCGGCTAACGATAAAGAAAAGTTTTTAGAATCTAGATTAAAGAGCTCCGGAGAAAATGGAGGGACATCAAAGGAAATAAGCCAAGTTTGCCGATAAGGTAAAACATCGATCAATGGAGGAGTAGCGGTACACGGATCCTCAAAGAAATGGAAAATGAAGAGCATGTAAGATTATTTTCGAGACTTCAAAGAAAATCTAATTAAATACAATATCTTATTGGATACTTCACATTCTGTACGCTGTTCAGCAATTTTATTTTATCCACGTCTTAAAATTAGCAAATACATATTTAATGGTGGTATTATTATTGAAGAATTCCAAATAATTAGACAATTTGAACGACCTAATAAAATTTCTTTTTTTAAGGAAATAATTCGAGTATTAATAACTTAATTATTTTAATTATTAAGTTATTATTAATAATTAAATATCATTGGGTTTTCAAATAAAGAAAATAGCTGACTATTATTCAAACTGTTCCAAAGAATTCGGTATTAATACCTCGCTGTCTAATTAAAAATAACTTTATTATAAAATAAAATACAGTTATTTTATTATTTTGCATTTTAAATTTATAATTATAAAAAAAAACTCGAAGTTATAAACGATACTTTTTCTGTTGAGAAAAAAAAGGGAATATAAAGCAAAGTAAGAAGAGTAGACAGCTAGAAGAAAAAGAGAAACTTCAGCTCTGAGATGACAAAAATCATCTAAGTCGGTCGCCTCCAGCACTAAACAAAGACAGAAATGTGTTGTGAGGAAAAAGTGCTTTTAAGTTATTGGAGTAAGGAATTCTAAACCTAAACTGGGTGGAATAACCCCTACAGATTTTTTTTCGCATACACTTGGGACTTTTTACTCCCAGGTGGGCTAGGAAGTGTATAAGCAGTAATCAGAATGGAAGAAAGATGACATTTGCGACTATCTTTTTGCATTGTAGTGAAAGAAAGAAAAGGAAAGTAACTTTTGAAGTTGAATTCCTACTTGCCTGCAAGAAGAGGAATGTTTGTGAGAGAAAGAGAGAGAAAGATTAATATAAACAACAGATGACAGACCATCAGTATGGATGATCTATCAACCCTGATGTTGCTGAGAGGCCAATGTAGGGATAGTTTAGCAACACACGTCTGAATTTACCATGGTTTCTAGCTCATGTGACTTCAAATATGGTGACGTTTTTGTATTCCCTTTCTTAGTTATTTATTTTTAACGGAATTATGGTACTTTACAATACAAGCTGGAAAGAATAAAGACAAGAAGATTCTCTTCCCCATAGAGAAAAAAAGGGAAGGCAACAGAAAAACAGTCCAACTCACTCTGGCAAGATTCAAAAGAGGAATTAGTGAATCCTGATATTCAGACCACTAGCTTTCTTCCATCTGGGCAGCAGTTAAAAAATAAAATACAACAAATAAACCATCGGTGGGATCCTATAACTTGGATGCTAAGTCTTTTGAGCAGTACACGAGTCGGGCAGATAGAAGAAAAGACTCCTCAGTAAGAGCCACAGTAAAACTTGAGAAAACGTGTGATTTACCCAAGATTATCTGTTCAACTATACCAGTAAAGATGTATCCTAGTTTTAAAATGCGATTAATTTTAAAATAATTCGTTTGATGTCTTATTCTTTGAGTACTCTGATTGAATCAACTATAATCAGTGAATTATAATAACGGAAATACGTAAGAGTTTGGCACAAAATCTTCCCGATGTACTTTTCTGAGAGAGTTAATAATTATCTAATAAAAGTGATTTGTCAGATAATTAACAATTATCTGATAAAATAAATTATCAACTGGAAGATCACAAAATCAACATTTGTGCAATCCTCCAGTTGATGATGGCGTGTGATAATCAAAGGTCCAAATTTTCTTGTTTTGAAATAAATGAAATAATAGTCTGTTACTTCAACTGTTTCAAAGAACCCTGTATTAATAGCTTTCATTTCCAGCGCTGTCCCAAAGTTGTGCTAGGAATTTTCAAAGAAGCCAGGGCTTTCTAATTTACATAATGCAAAAGGTCTTTCATCCCTTTGACCTTTAGAAATATTTTTTTATCTTTTCATTAACACGCGCTAAAGAATTTATTAGTCATAGGAAAGGATGTGATCTTTCTGATTTGACGAGTTCTTTTCTTGATAAAGAGATTTGATTTGATCAACTTCTTCGATAGAAAGTCTATTCACCCTCCAGAAACAGTTTTCCCAACGTCTGAATTCATTCCATTTATTTAAAACAGAAAATTAAATATTCCCTTTGATGGATCCAGAAATACCTGTCAAAGTGGCACAACGACCATCTTTTATTCCTCGTTAAATAATTCTTGGCGAAGTGGGTTCCATGAATAACACCACATGTGGATGGAGGGACACGTTTATTGCAGAGTTTTTGACACACAATTCAATTCACCGAAGGATATTTGTAATGAAGTTCTCGCAGGTGCCACAAGGTGGTGTGTCACACCAACAATGCGGTATTATTAAATATCGTCACACATCGAACACCGCGGAAAAAAAATAGAGAACAAATATAAATTAGGATGGTTCAACTCACCTACTTTGATGATACTAGGTAGTGAGTCGGCCGGGAGCGGAAGCAGCGGCAATAATAATAACACAGATACTGTAATCCTTTGATTCCCATCCATCCCGCAATCAGAAGCGGTCAGAGAGTACTCCACATCAAGGCCATGTCTTTAGCTAGCACCAGATTATACCTTGAGCATCCCAACCCACCAAAACATCACTGGTGCAAGGAGGATGCGCATGATAGACACTGCGGCACAGCTGCGGACCGGAGACTTGGAGAGTTGTTCTGACACACACGGAGAGCGGGAATTGTTGGAAAACGGTGGCGGTTGCAGTCTCTCTCCTGGACGTGCGCACAAACTGCCTCTCCAGCATCCGTTGCGCGTGCGCGCTGTGAACCGAAGTGGTATCGAAAGGCTGCTCCGCCACCATTACTTGTCGCTGCCTTCCCTACTTCCCTTCCCCACGGGTGCTGCTGCTGCTGCCGTCACGGCAGAGAATTGTGATATACACACACACACACACACACACACACTCCGTGACGTCACCCACCTTACGGTGTTTGGCCGTACCGAGAAAGTGGCACGCGCCGAAATCTCCGGACAAGTGAAAAGAAACGATTCCCAAGGAGGAGGAGGAGTATTTCTTTGTGGGCGTCGGCTGACCCCGACAGGTATTCAAGGCCGATCCGAAATTGTGTGGCTGATAAATACACGGGTCAAAAGGTTTTGGCGCTATCTTCGTTCAGTGACCTAGGTGGGAGCATCCACTGTTCAGAGATACGGTTATCGTCAACTCACGTCGTAAAGTGGAGATGACTGATGCTTTGCATGTCGACAGGAAATTCACTGCGTCTGACGGTCTCCAAGGAAAGTTACTCATCCCTTCTTCCCTTACTTTGTGGCCACACCGGACCTTTCTGAATGTTAAAGGATCCTCTGCCGTTGATCGTTAGCGACACCTGAAGCTACATTTAGATGGGGTTGTCGAGTGTGTGTGTGTGTGTGTGTGTGTGTGTATACACTAATGTCGCAGAGTAGTAAGAAATTAAGGGTTGTAGCAAATCCAGACAAGCTGAAAGGATTGTCATCACCTTAAGAACTATTATTGAAGATCAATACATTACTGATCTTCAGTAATAGTTCTTAAGGTGAAGACAATAATTGCGCTAAATTTTAAATTCTCCTTGTCGCATTGCCTGGTATTTGGAATTATAGTATATCCATAGAGTTCTTTCCAGTATTAACGTCCCCCCCACCACCACACAATTTCCACAGACATACTTAACGCCTTTTCAACGAATTGTAATTTCAATTGTCATGTATTTCGGGTGTGGTGTATGTTTTCTTTTCTTTTAGGAAATTAATAAGTGTATTAATTTTCTAAAAAACGACAAAAAAATTGCACTATGTTTCTCAAATAACGTTTCTGTTGTGTTTATTCGGCAGTAGATTTAAGAAATATTGAAATCACGCGCGCTTTGCTCATAATTATGGATAATAATAAAATTTAAAAAAAATATAAGCAGCAGCTATTATCAATCCACTGCCGAATGGAACTCTTCCCCAACAATTCATGCTGAGGGAAATGGACCATAATCTGCCACGCTGGTCCAGCGCGGGTTGGCAGATAGACCGTATTTAGCAGTCATGGTCCTTTGAACCCCCGTCTACTCAAAGAGCGTGACTGACCCCGCTCCTGACCACTCGGCTACAAATACTCATAGCAAAATAAATAAACTCACTGGTTCATTATACGCGCTGATGTATTTTCAGATAGCTTTTTCAACGGTCAAGAATTCCTCCATTTTTAATTGAGGTAAGTTTCAGTCTTTCTAAACAACAGAATGAAACTCAGATAATAAGAATAAAATAAAATGCTATTCTGTTTCAGTTTTTAATAAGTGAACAAGACATATTGCCTGGTGCAAAGCTTTTCTTCCTGTGCCCTCATTAGTATTAAGTACGGTCAAAAGATGCACGTGAGCCAACTTTTCTGCAGCCAAAAATAATTAACATAAAACAGAATATTGGTGCTATTGCTTCCATAATTGCTTCAATAATTTTTCAGATTGGTCAGGGCGACCTTCCCTTAATAAAACCACTCTTTGTGAACGGAGATGCCAATTGATGGAGTTAGACTTATAGAGCGGAATGGTAATAGGGTGTCACATAAGAAACTGATCTGTACGTGACATTTCAACCGCAGTGAAGATCCCCAGGTGGACGTTTGCAAATGAAAGCGGACTTGTGTTGAAACCGTAATGAAACTTCAAGGAAAGCCTCCGAAGCTGATGGAACGTGACAGGAGAGCTCTGCAAAGAATCGTCCACTCGGAGTGACGTACAGGCTGTCAGTGAGACGATTGGGACACATGCCCAAATTCCCGGAGAAAGATACCTGTCGGACTGTATCATCTCGACAATGAAGTGTGGTGGAACTGGGATCTGGAGTTGTTTTTCATAGTTTGGCCTGCGATAATTGGTTGTTTTGGACAAAATCATAAATACTGAGGTTTATGATTATAAGGTCCTGGATAAATGCACATTGGGGAAGGCCCATCCCTGTGTCGGCAGGACAACACTCGATTTAATACTGCTCGCGTTTTGACGGGCTGGTTTGAGGGTATGAGCATTGAAAAGTTGGAATGTCCAGCCCAGAGGCTGACCTCAATCCCACAGGGATCTTCGGATGCGAATAAAGAGAGACTATCCAAAAACAGAGCTGAATTGGTCGCCAGTTTGAAGGCCGAATGGCGGAAAATATCGAGGACATTTGTCTGAAACTGGTGGCGAGTGTTCCACGGAGATTAAAGGCTGTCATAAAGGCTAAAGGTTTCGGTACATGTTATATCTTCTTTTCCCTCTAATCAAAAACAATCCGGAAAGCCAGTACTGTTGACAAAATTGAAGTACTGTACTTTAATAACATAAATAAAGCGACTAACTTTAAAATACGTTTTATTGAATTTTATCCGTTTGAGCATTTTGACATGCAGTTATTATTCAAAAATCTTAAAAGCATTAGTTGATAGTGATTAATACAATTAATATCTGGTTTATTTCTTTATTAAAGGAGTTTTTTTATTATTATTATGACGAAAAAAACCCCAATATTAACGGTTGTTAATATTGGGGTTGTTTTCCTCAGGAGTGCGATGACCACATAAAATTAAAGCCATCTTATTAGTATTGTTATTAAATATGAACGAAAAATTAATTGCTTTTGCTGTCTTCTCTATTCTCACGTATAATTAATAATTGGCCGTGAGAGAAACTACAAATGTCTGTTGTCATGAGAACAGATTAAGCAATGCCATTTCTAGTAATCTTATAATCTCTTGCCCATCACTCTTGATGTATTCTTATTGGTACTGTGTCGGTCTCCATAACAACCAGAAGGAAATAGCTTGCATAGTTATTTAATCGGTACCATATTTGATTGATATTACAGAACCTCTTTTAACCCATTGCCATTGGAGAATCTTCGCATTTCATCCTTTTACAGACTTAAGGAGGCGTCTTTTGTTTAATAAAACTAATTAAAACCATCGATCTGAAATCCGTAGAATCTCACTTCTGGAATTTTTAAACTGTCAAAATCTTTAACAGTCACTGAAAAACAAAAAGAAATAGAAAAATACTAAAATAAACCAACAAAGTTAAATAAATAAATATATAAAAAGGAGGAACACAGTTTTAATAATTTAATTGAAGAGAATTTAATTATCTTAATGAGTAAATTAATTTAATGTTATTCTAAAAATTAAGATGATGGTAGATTTTTAAAATTATATTTATATTAGTGTAATATTCAAATTAAAGTGATATATAAAATTTAAATTAAATATTTAATAAAATTTTGCAATTTTTAATAGTTAAAAATATGAGTTTTTTTGTTTGGATTGAGTTATACTTTATGAAAACATTTGCGGTGGTATTGACTTTCAGCCGTGGATTAACGAGGCGTGTGGGATTTGACTTCCACTCTGCTCTATCAGGCTCACATCACTGTTAACGTCCCTCCCTTGGAGGTGGATGGACTTTCAGAAATCCATTAGCACAACCGACAGCCAGGGGAGTCGGTTAAGCTGTTCGATTTTCTCTCTTTCCCCCCACTGCTTTGCTAGTCCCTCTAGTCTCTAGGGAGCCCTTTGGGTGCTGATGTCACGCTGGAGATTTTAAAATGAACGCCGCGTCTGTATTTCTTTATGGTCAATAAGTTAGATACGCGGCTGATCAATATTAGATGGATGGAGGACATACGCATCAATGGCAGACAGGGTTGGGAAGAAACGAAGGGGATTTGGAAACCCATTAAGTAGGTAATCTTTTCTTCATGAACTCAATAGACATGCAGCTGTTTCAACCCCCTTCCTCCCACACATACACACACGTGCGCGCATACATAGACTTATGTCTTTTAAAAGCAGGAATCCTTCAATTTTTGAAGACTGTGTTCTCTTTTATTAAAATCGCAGTTGGCCCCGATTTTTTTTGAGGGGGGGAACTTTCTTCGTCTTGGGAGCGTATTCAAGATCTAGTTTATATTTTAATTTTTCATCGCTTGCCATTTTCAAGTTCTCGCTTTTAAAGCTTTGTAGCCTGAAGTTTTCCTGATCTAAATTAATTCGGAACTTGCTTTAAGATTAAGCAAGGGTCAGAGATACAGTCCATTAAGAATGAAAACTTTACTTTTTTTTGGAAATGGAGCAATAAAAACATTTTATTTCCCTCACTACAGCTTAATTTCGATATTATTATAGAAAGCTATTGTAATCTTGAACTTTCTTTCAACATTAAACAGAACATCTCATTCGTGCTGTTTTATATTATTGTCTTTTATATTACACGTCCACGAAAAAAGGAGTTATATCTCGATGCTATCAGCTATTCAAATAGTCTGTTTAAACATCTTTTCAAAGCAACTACATGTTAAAACATGCATAGTGTTAGGCACGAAGTTGCAACGCAAATAAGTTATATCCTCGAGGGAAACATTAGGACTTCACTCTACCACAACATTGTTTATGGACTGGATGTGCCAAAGTATGCAACACTATTTCCAACTTTGCTATCCGAAGGCCACTTCACTTTCTTAAGGTCGGTTTGTCTCACGTATTTTCCTGATGTTTTCTTAACCACTTCTGGGCATCCAATCAAGAAGAAAAATCACTTTCTCTTGTTTTATTCCAACGCAAAGTTTTAAAGTTTTTCTTTTGTGCCGATCAGGTTGACTTGCCTGGAGTCAAGATTTCTTCTCTGCCTCATTAGAGAGTAACTTTCCCAGAGGGGAGTGTGTTCGTGTCTTACATTTTGCTTCTGGAAGCTAAAACGTGCGTTTCATGTTTCAAATCATGCCGTATAGGTAAAAGAATCTGTTGGAAATGCCAGTCCACATCTTCATTTCACCGTATTCGATCTACTACTAGTCCCTCCCCACCCTCTTCTCCATAAAAAAAAAAAAAAGCAAATTCGAAAAGTTCGGCGTAGCAGGTCTTTAAGAGATACGGACAAGATGGTTTCTATGGATACAAAATTGCGCTGGTGGCTGTCACCACATCTATATTTTCTTTCACGTGGTAATGATTTTACTACAGTTCGTTTCCAATGCATGCACATTATAGGGCTGTATTTTTCTGCGTAAACCAAGTTATGCTTCACTCTGAATATCTTTCCTGAAACACCATTTCACGAACAGTATGATGCACTTTGCATTATGCATGGATTTAATCTTTAAGGGCTTCGTCAGTTTCTTTGAGCTGGTCATATTTAACAATTTCTTTAACAATCTCCTGTTTAGGTCTTTAGGGCCGGTATCATAATAATAATATTTATTACCAATACTCTGCCCATATCATTCACTCTTAATTAAAATTTCTCGGAAATAAGACAGTTCAACTGACTCTCAGCTCAAAACGTTTTTTAGTAAATATTTGGTCATTAAAGAATTCCCACGAGTATCACACTTGTTTTATATGCCCGCCTAGTTAGTTTTATTTACTTTTATTAATTAATCTGTCCATTATATTACACTCAACAGAGTACTTTAGTCTCCAACGCAGTTCCTGAAGCAAATTCAATTAATAGACTTTTGATTTCTTCACTCGTCTTGGAGAATCGATTTCGCCTTTTCTTGACAGACTGCAGGATTAGGGTTTTTTTTTTATATATGCACAAAGTATTTCGGGAAATGCAAATCTTTCTTTTATTCAACCGCAAGGTTGTCAGAGTTGTGCATGGTATCTATACTTTTAAATCTTTAGAACTGATTGCACTTTTTTCTGACGTCATTTTCGAAGACAAGATTAAGAAGCAAAATATTCCAGTTTTTAACGATTATATATGCTAGCAGTTGAATTATTACCATGTTCCCTGTTCTGGGATGGCAAAGAACAATTCTTTTAAAACTTTTTCGGGGTTGGTGACTTACTCAAATTCTGTACGAAGGCAAAAGCGTATATCGAGATTTGTCCCTTCAGAGAATTTGATGTTGGGTTGTTTGTTTTCTTTTAGAAAAGAAACCTCTCATTTCCCTAGTTAAAAAAAAAAAAATAAACTGTCGCCTTTCTAATAAATTTGGAAGATTTTTTGGAAAGTTCTTCGGATTGTTTCCATTACTTCTTTAGTTGATTTGAATTTTCATTTTTGAAGTCCAAAAATTGAATTGGACGTGAGGAGTCATGGAAACTCCGTCTTTTTTCATATAATAAAATAAAATTTTTTGCCTTTACTGCCGCACCAGGGTAAAGTTTTAAACTTAAAATTGAGTAAATAAATATTGGCTAATTAATTGCTTCATTAATTAAAATGTTTATTGCTAGCCGGAGAAAAATTGGACTCCTCTCAATACTTTCTATTTTCTGCCTCTTTCATTCGGTGCATTCCTATTCTGCCTTATTTCTTCTCTCTATCTGATATTCAGATTTTCTTTTCTTTTCCTCTTTAGACCTTGGCATACGTTCGGTTACCTTTCGCGTCCAACTGTTATCCCAGACCCTTGCTTGCTTCCTCTTCTGCCTATTTTCATTCATTCGCTTCATTTTCCATTATATGCATCACTTTAACCTTCTTCCATATCCACTCGTTTCTCTTCCCATCCTTTACCGTAATTCCTAATATTATCTTCTCCATTTTCTCTGCATTACTGGTAACGTATTGCATCTTATTTTCTTGTCTCTTGGTCGTGACTTTGGGTCATATATCCCTACAGGTATAATGCATTGATCAAAAATCTTTTTTTTCTTTTCGACTTAGGGACAGAACCATCAATAAGAATATGACGTTTCTTGCAGCTTTTCTATTCTATTCCACTGCTCTTTCCTTGAATTTTACCTGTTTCGGTTCGTCTATGATTGACCAAATCTTTATTTGGTCACTATCAAACCTTTGTTGTCCAATGCTTCTTTTTATGTTTCCCATGTTCTTTCTGCTGTTTTGTAATTTCTATTTATCCATTCTCGCCACTTAATGATTTCCACTTAATGATTCTCGCCACTTAATGATTTACACTTTTTCTATATTCTTTACGCTTAATTATCCCATACAACATCTTTAATATCCTCTTCCAACGACAAAGTTTCACATTATAATTTGCAGCCATTGTCAATCTACTGCAGGATGGAGGCATCCTCAACAAGTCCTGTTGAGGGAATGGACCATAATCGTCCCGCTCATGCAGTGCGGTTGACAGATGGACCGGATTTAGCAGTCAGGGGCTTCAACTCCCATCTACTCACAGATGTGCTATTGCACTCTGCTCCTGATCACTCGGCTAGGGAGGCCTCAATTTGCTGAATATATTTATTTATATATTTCTTTATAAAAATATACTTTGCTGAATATATTTCTTTTGACAAGGAATAGATGAAATTAATTTTCGCAGCGAATTATTTTTCTAAATTATCTACGTGACCCTTGTTAAACATCTCGCCAGTCAAGCTAGTATGCCACTTTTTTCTGTTTCAAATCACAACCGATACAACTTGGAGGACATGCCGATTGCAAAATAGCCATGCAGAAAGAGACTGCAGTAAGTGATGGCGCAACGTCTTTGACCCGACAGACGCAGAGTTCAGTGGCAAACGTAGTTAACGTATCCCTGGCAACAAATTTCCATTATGTTTCCGCACAAATATGGAGCTGGAGGAGTTTTGCGGGGAGCTGTTTCACGTATCGTTTCTTAGGGTATAATATTACAATTTGTAGGGTTCAGTACTCCGATCAGTTTTTCTGTTTGCCAGGGAAGAGGCAGCAGTTTTTGAATGAAGAAAACAAAATTCTGTAACTTGTTTAGGTGACTGATTGAGTACTGCTGAAAATAAAAAAATGATAGGGAGGAAAAAGCCCTGTCAGAGCGGGGTTACAGTCTTGCCTAAACAGAGAAACGGTTAGAGGCCAGAGTACATCTGAATTTCTTAACAAAAGAAAGATTAGTATATTTTTTCAGCCAAAACGCGCTCTATTGACGATCGTCTAGAACAGACATTTTCAATTTGTGTTCCGTGGAGCCCTGGGATTCTCCAAAAGGATCTTAAAATCTTTGTACACCCATCACAGAAAAGATGACGTGTCTTCATCATGGCGTGTCCTTGAAAATCGTTTCCACCCTTCTGTATAATTACATAATTATACAGAAGGCGGATTAACTGTTTCATCTTCTAAACGGAAAATCGATAAATATCTCAACTTTTTTCGATATTTATTGGCATCTCTTCAAAAGGATTAATAGAGTAATCCCACCTCTTGGCTATCGTAGTAAATACCGTGTCATTTTGGGCTGTATATTGGAAATGCCTACGTCTGAATACCGTCTCAACGGGAGGTACTTTTTTTATCCTTCACTCCGTGGCGAAAGTGTTGTTTTTTTGTTTTTTTTTAATCCCTCGCTGAAATTCAGGGTTATCATCCACAAAATAGAATAAGCCAGCCATTAAATGCAGGCAGTTTGCAGACCATGTAGTCTACTCCACTTTAGCTTGTCTTTATTCTTCTTGGAATGAGTATTTGTTTTTATTATTTGGCTAGGCGCGTATTCAGGATAACCCATTCTTCCAAGAAATCTTCCATTGAGTGATTAAGGTTGCGCAAGAATCCATCCTCTGCATTACTAGTGCTCCTTCTCCCAGCTTTTTTTTTTTGTATGGTGATTCTAGTCACGAAAGGTATTCGAACCAAGTATTCCTGTGCTGGATGTTGTTGTTAGTTGCTGGCACATCGACTTCTGTGGCCATAATGCACCTCTCATAGTTTTATATTTTCAAGTCTGGTCTCTTGCAATAGTAATTCAAATTAATGCCTAACTTTATTAGGAGATGAATTTCAATTGTATTCATTTTTTGTTATCTGATTAAACAAGCCTATTAATCTTAGGTAGTGAAAGATTTCTTGTATATTACTTTCTTCACTTAATGTTTTCCAAAACAAAATCATCTTGAATATTAATTTTAGATTTAAAGGCTATTTTTCTTTGGTTTTTAAAGGCTGGACAATCTATTAGTAAATGCTTAACTGTTTGTTGTACCTGGCACTAATTACACTGAGGTGATTCTTCGGCTCTAAGTAGATAGGAATGAGTAGAGCCGAAGAATCACCTTTTTAATGGTAAGCTTGTTCATTTCCTTTAATTCCTGTATGTCCAGGAATCCAACAAAAGGTAACCTTTTGTTTCCTTTTAATCAGTTTGCTTAGGGTGACTTGAATTTGTCTCAAAGTCGGATGGGAATTCTTTGAGTCGCACTGTATTGCTTGCATTACACTGATGAAAGTCTGTGAAGATCAGACTTTGGTGCCATATTCGGTCCATTACTAACTTCACAGCTTGTAGTTCAGCTGTACTGTGCTGGTGGAAAGAAGACATTTGATGACTTTGGACTTGAATTTCCGTATATTTCAGGAAATATATGAAGGAATGATGTTTCAAAGAACAGAAGTAGAAGGGATCAGTGAAGAGGAGAAAAAGTTAGTTCAATGAGTTTGGAGTTGAGCTTGACCGCCCTGTTTTGCATAGCCTAGGAGTTTACGAGGAACCTTTGGGGCCTAACCCCAGATGTGCGAACAGTATTCCCTGGTAGGGTGGATTTGATGTGGGAGCTTTGCTCTAGAGATTAAATATGAAGCAGTTGATCGGGAAGATCAATTATTGGCTGATTTAGTGAGTGTTAAACCCGAGTGAGTCCATTCTTGCTTTGGGTCTACATTCCTGGCAGGTCGTTTATGTTAATGCAGGTACTTTAAGCTTTCCATTATGAATTTTCATGGTTAATTAGAATAACTGCTCTACTTATTAATTTCATAACAGAGTTCGGAAGCTTAGTATAAGTTGGTCGGAAGCCCTCTGACTAGAAATATTTTAACAGAATAGTTTTTAGGTGTGTTAGCATACATTCATAAACTCCTGTTGTTTATCTATGTGTCCGTCTGTTTCTTTTTCAGCCTGTATGTTCGTCCGTACGCATGTAACAACCCGACTTCCAGTCGACTGATTTTCCTGAAATTTTAAATTTGGTTCATATAGAAAGATTTGTTCAGCCAATCCAAATTTGATTAAAATCCGAAAAATAGAAAATTATTATTTTTTTCATACAATATGTATGAAAAAAAGAAATTCATCGATTAAATGTAGTTACAATAAGTTTTGTTAGCTTTGCATATATATCTCTGAATAATGGAGCAGTATAATAACATTATTATATAATTGCAATTAAACTGAACGGTTAAGTTTCGAGAACATAAAACTGTAGTCTTCTTAAGTTTTCTATAAAGTTATAATCTTAGTAATTAATTATATTTACTCTTAAAGTCAGGTAATCACAGAAAAAGAAATTCAATTCTATTTTAAGAAAAAAATAGAATATGTCTGAAATGTAACGCATTGCTTACGTTACCTGACTTGTAATGGAAGCATGTTATCGGATGTTTAGACATTATTTAAAAAGAAAAAGTTCAATCGATATTACTTTTTGAGCATGTGTTTCTTTGGTCTCTGGAAAGCTTCTTTAAGATCAATCATAGCTCCTTCCCAACCACAGAAATCTATTCGTTTAAAGGAAAGTATATTTCTTGTATTTCTCTTGAACGAAAAACAGTATTGAAGCCAAATTTTTCAACCTATATTCTCTTGGCCTTTGGGAAAATTTCTGGTCCAGTTACGATTTCACTGCCCTCGTTTCCTCCACCCCATACAAAAATCGGCATAAATGAAAGCACATTAATCAACAAGAAAATTGCGGATTGTTCTAAAATTTTAAACATATATTCTGTTGGCCCCTGGAATGGTTCCAAGTTCAATTCCAAATTCATAGTATTCCCTCTCCAGTTTCCTCTACAGAAATATTACTACATTTTGGTAATGTTTGGAACAAGGAGCTCTGATCCATTTCAAAATTTCAGTACTTCTTAGAGCACTTTAGGAATCTTTGTAACAAATTTTGGTGTCGATGGATTCACTTATTTTGCTTTAAATCACGAATTATTTAATTTTAACTAACAAGCCTGAAATGTAACGCACTGGGTATATGAACTTCTTTTTCAAATGTAACGCAAACGACTCTACAAAACAGGTGTTATTTATCTGGTGACTGTCAGCCATTCCAAAGGCGAAAAAAGACTAACTTAATAAGAACATAAAGGAAGGCAGAGTTAAGAAATTTCTAGAATATAGGCCACGAGAGCTCGATTTATCTTACTCAAATCTTTTGCGATTGCCAATAGTATTTCGTTGTTGTTCTAAGGATCTTTGTTTTTTCCCATTTTTTATCAAGTCTTCCTCCATTTCTTCGATTTTTCATTCATCCCACATTTCTTTGGCGCGATTGAAAATGCTTATTCGATATGTATTTAATATGAATTTGCGTTCTTCTTCATATGAACAGAACTTGTATACAGAAAAATATAAGAAAATTACGTAGCATATAAACGAACTTATTCAGGGAGGAGGTTGTACTTACAGATATCCTCGTGAGCAGTAAAAGCAAGTGAAAAGACCGTACAGATAGTGCCTTAAATTCTTATCAAGTAAAAACAACAAAAAAGTTGCCCAACTACTTCATTTCAATGCTCATTCTTCGGAAGTGGTTCTTGGTGGCCAATTATTAGTTACTCTTTCTCTTTCGGAAGGCTCTGGTGGGGCTCCCATCAGTGGTAAGGGGAACTTATCGGGTTTTGTAAACGCAGTTGACCTAACTCAATCCCATTTATAAAATTCTCAGGCGGAGATTTGGTATTTTGAGGTTCATCCCGAAAATCCACTAGATTTATTGTAGATGAGATAAACTAAGGCGCTGTGCCTGAATTCAAACAACTTCTTAACACTCTCTTTCTTCATGTTCTTATTAAGTTCGTCTTTCTTCGCAGTCAAGTCGCCGCTTTGGTGCAAGGGGTTCAGAATTCTGCTCGTCATGTGTCCAAGTCTACGTTTTATTACAAATACGCTGTGTTTGGCTGTACACCCAAAAAGAGCAATAACTAGTCAACCCAGTCTGTTCGAATTTCAAGCATAGTTATCTTTATAGAAAATGGGTGCTACTTTGCCTTTTTTGTATCAGTTGAGTTCATTTTCTGCCCATTTGGAAAGGTACACTTTCTGAATCTGCAGATCACCCAGGAACTTAGAATATTTATAAGCAAAGGCGTGTTTTTCCTTGGGACTTTCCTTCTTACCGTAGGCTAAACCTGGCGGTAGAATGCACGTAATACACTGATACCTCGTGGCTTCATTTTCTCTTTTTCCTCTTCCTTTGTGTCCCTGGAATATCGCCAATGTACATGTAATTGTCCTGAATCCCTGCTTTCCCTTTCTTCAACGTTAAATGTAGAAATTATTCAGTTGTAAATTTAGTTTCGCTCATCACCAATTGGATGCATAAGTCAACAACTGTTGTCCCAAAGGGCCTGGTCTCATCCGTTGTGTTTCTTTTATTAGTTAACTTTCGTATACTCAGGGAGAGCACGAGCTTCTTGATGTAAATAAAGTCTTCATTTGTATAAATTACCTAGTAGCAAACTCTTTCACTGCCTTTATTTATTTTGCAGCCAGTTAACCTCCTCTGTTTTGTTTACGACAATTGGCAAGCAACAGTGGAAATAACGACGGATCGTAAATCTAATTAACCTTTGCACAGCCCCTTCTAAAGTAGTATCTCAGCAACTAAACGTGGTTAACTGCGTCCTATAAATAGAGCAACATACAAAAGAAGCATTTGACAATGATTTCCACCTCTTTTGATGTTAGACACGTGGGTGCATGCGCATTTTCTTAATGAAAGTTAAAAAGAAATTCAAATTGCTTTTATTGGGACATGCTTGGTACAGAAAATCTGTGCTAGCTAAATTAGTGAGTTCATTGAAATGTTTTAGGTTGGCTACTCTCTCTGAAGATTTCTTTTCGGACTTCGTCTCCAAGAAACAGATTGGGTACTCGTAGAAGTGCATCTACATGCGTTTGTCATAATCAGAGCACTGGGTAGGTCCCCCTTCCCGGTCATAACTTGGAAAGATGAGAGGCACATGAGATGACATAACATTTCTCCATTCTATGGAGAAATGCAATGTCCATACTCCATTTATTCATCTCTTACACTTCCAGCGTCGAATTTATCTAATCTGTGTAATGGTAGCCGGAGCAAGCCGAGCGTGGAAAAAGTAGGGGTGGAGAGGAAGGGGGAGGAGAGTCCGTCTTGCACTTGCTTCCCTCAATCGTACGAAAGTGGCGGACCGCTTCGATAGAGCGAACGGTGGCCGCGGATCAAAGCAGAAACATGTCGGTGACCTGGAAAGTGATAAAGATCCCACCGATGAGGCCTAACGGGGTGGCTTAAGATATTAAATGCGAACAGAGACCGTGGCAGTGGAGTGAGAAAATGTGATTGTTCTTTTTCTGCCCTTCAAGGCGAGTGCTTTAAGGAACTTTACAAGCTGACAGGGGTTGCCCAATTACTTGGGTCTTCGGCCCGCTCCATTAGGGAATGAGCCAAGCGGAAGTTCTCTTTGTTATATAAGCTTGGACGGACAACGGTGTGAGCAGTTTTATGGCAGCGTGACGTCATTGCTGTTTTCTAAATAAAAATCTTACAGCTGTGTACTTTCTTGCCCCTTTCGACAAACGTAAAAGAGAAAGGCACGATTATTTGTATATTTTTAATTAAAAATAAAGATTTACATACAGAAGTATGAAACTTCAGTTAGTATGTAAAATTTGTTCTTACCTAAGACATTACAATCATTTCCGAAAAGAATTCAGTAATTTATTAAACAATTCACTTAGTTTAATTGATGTTATTCATATTAATTCATTATTAACAGCCACATAATGCCTTACCTCAACACAATTAACACCTGCTTGTAATTTTCAGATGTGAACGCGTACAGAGCGAGTACAGGTTTTTCTTCAGTGAATTTAAGAAGCGTAAATTTAAATTGGAAAACTGATATAGCTGTTTTTCATTGTGTTGCCTTACTAATAGGTAAATATATTCAGTGGCCACTTTATTCGGTAGATCTACACAATAGAGTAGATCCCCCCCCCCCCTTTAGCCGTCGGAACAGCCCGGATTTGTTTTGGCATTATTCAGCGAGGTATTCGACAGGGTGGAATAATGCTACACATTGACTAAATTACTTCCACGGTTGTCGAAAACTAAATGGTTGTGGATATTTACTACGGAAAACTTGCTCTATCTCGTACTCAATTAGATTGAAATGATTGGAGAGGGGGCATTGCAGTAGGCTCAATTCTCTCTCACGTTCTTGGAACTATGAACACAGAACTTGGAACTAGTTCTATACAATTCTGGCTTTGGACATGGAGCATTATCCTGGCGAAAGAACTATTCACAGATGGGATACACTACAA